>NC_142105.1:27557500-27912500 GCF_056152115.1 Neolamprologus brichardi
GATGTATGTATTTTATAAAATGTGGGTTTTGTTTTGTTTGTTTTATTAGCACACAAAGAAGATGACTATAACTAAAAACGATATTTCAAATATAAAAAATATGCTACCCAGGCACACACAGGTGGCCAACACTGATCCTTTGGTTAAAGTGGAAAACCCAAATTTAGATGCATTGGGGAAAAGGGATATCTAAGAGTGAACAAAGTGTTCGTAAATATCTAAGAAAGCAGCCGGTTAAAGTCCCAAGAAAGCAGCAGCAAAGCATTCCTGTGTGAATGTCTTTCAAGCTTTTAATAAATTTCCTCTGCCAGTGTGTGTTCTTGGTATGTTACATCTTTAATGGATGGAATAAAAAGATGGTTTCAAGCAATGGGTCTTGAAAATAAATAAAGTAGGAACATTGTAAGACATGAAATGTTTTTTTGCCTCAATATCATGAATTGATGGCAATTATGTGTCTTTCAAAAAAAATTTAATCCTTATTATCTTAGTGAAAGAAAGGATATAATGATAAATAGAAAGTTGAGTGAGAGTCAAAAGAAGTCGCTATAGCCCACGTGTTTTGTGCGCTTAACGTTTAGTCACCAAGTCAAAAATCTTTATGTATAGATTTTTACAACATGTAAGCTAATATAAACCCCAAAAACGTCATTTGAACTAGCACTTTCGACACGTGCATTTGTATACACTATTTACAATCTATCACAGCTGGGCTAATTGCTGTGTAACACATATATCTGACATTTAAAACCATAAAACAAGGCAATTAAAGTCCAAAGTCCAAATATTACCTTTGACACAAGATTTACTCTAGTCTCTGAAAGACCACCTGTAGAAAGTGTATCTCAGTACACTGGACACAAATCACTTACAGGGTTTGTGTTATATTACAGAATGGACATCAGCGAGATCAGGCCCAACATTTCGATTATTCGCATACTATGTCTTTAAATTGACAAATGCTGAAAATCCAGTGGTAGTAAAAGGTAACAGAGACATTAATACCTTGACGACAGATCAGTATGTTTTAAGTTACAAATATCAATTTCAAAGCAGAACCACAAAAACAATTCCACCTGGCTGTCCTGCTGCATACAATGGAAACTTGCCCATTACGGTGGGCAAATTGATTCTGTATGAAGTTGGATTGCACACTGAGCACAGCGAAGTCCTCCTGGAGTTGGCCCCTCAGGGTTTGCAGGTTTCTCAGATGACATCTGTCAGGGAATTCAGGATTTAACCCTCCTCTTTACTGAGAAATTCACACCTATTTTCAAAGAACTCAGAGCTGCTCTGAAGCCTCCCACTGTGTCTTCCATAGTGTGGCTTCCGACTTGCTGTGGACATAAAATACAGTCACTGCTTTTCCTTGGAAGAACAGTTTGAGTTCCTTACATAGTTGACAATGTCACCAAATATGTCAACTTAAAAAGCAACTTAAAGCCAGAGTATTGATCTAACAGTCCACAATAAATGTCCTGACTTCTTCGCCTGGTTTAAAACATCAATAGAGCACCGTGAAATATGAAAACCGTCAGATTTCAGTATGCAGTGTGCAGGGTGGTCATTTTCTATCTCACGTGGATAATATGTTAAACAGCCATGACTACTGTGGATGACAAAAACGTATTCTTCTCAAGCTTCATCTAAAATTCTCCTTGACATCTTTGTGGTCAGTGTCTCTCTGTGGACACAGGTGTGGAAAGCAGAGCCATGTTTTTGACCTTTTCACAACTCCAGTGAATTATCCAATCCCAAATTATCCAAAAGAAATTGTGTTATTAAGAATAGCTTGAAGGTCCAAGATTCAAGTTTATTATGATGCGCTTTCAAATAGTTCAGTGCTTATTTAATGTCCACACAGAATCTGACGGAACTGTATCAGCAAAATTGCTCTAGTCAAGCTATACACATTTCATTCTTCCACCATTTCAGCTTTTGTGCTTTCATGGTTTTTAAGCCTTTCATTTGTTATTAAAGTTCTAGAATTGATCTAAATGCAGGTCAAAATGGATGCAGACAAAGTTTAATTTAACAAGAGGGTATATCACAGGATATAACATGAACTGACAGGTAAATTTAAAAAATGCAAAACAAGACAGCAAAGAAATTGGAACAGGTGGTGGTTAGCACATTGAATTAACAAAGATAGATGGAATGACGGGACTATACTTGCACAGGGGGAGATGGAAATATTTAAGCCTGGACAGCCAATGAGAAGGTGGGAAAGACAAAGAAGTAAAAAAAACATAGTAAAGAGACAGGTTACCAAATTAAAGAGGACACAATAAATATCAAATGTCTCAAATCCAAAAAGTGTTTTAGAGAAGGCTAAATGCTGGTGGTATTGGACTTTCTTCTTCTAAGAACTTTCTTCAAGTTTCCCATTATGTTAAGCAAAAACGTCAGGGTTATAACCCACAGGGAAACATAAACAACAGCAAACAGGAAGATCTCCTCAGCAGATGCAGTGGTCTGCACTTCCTTTATGGCGAATTACAGTTTTTAATTATGAAAAGTATGCATACTATACATGATACTTCAATGCAACCAAATTAACAAATGCCAAGAGGGTAAAATTGACATGATTAAATATTACGTATTTGCGAAAGTGCATCTGGTGCTAATTTACTTTTCCAAGTATCTCAAGTAGCTTAGTGTCCATTCTGAATATCTATTTATAGTACTTGAGTATTGTGTATTCATAAAAATCTAAATATATTACTACCTAAATGAAGTCAAGTGGCAAACTTTAATACATTTGTGTTTATGGTTTCCACTTGAATTCATTTAAAAAGAAAAATGGGAACAAGCAGGATGGAAAATCAATTTAATATACAAAGTGCAAAAGAAAGAAGGCAATAAGAAGTGGTGCATTTTCACATTAATTACAGAGTTTATTCTAAGTAAGGCAGTGATAAATGAAAGCCAGCAAAGGTCTTACAATGAAGGAGAGGATGGATGTTTTTCTTCCAGCTGGAGGAAGGATGTGGACAACCAAGCAATCAATGTTCAGTCAGCAGTCAGCTAGTGGAACAATCAAATGCTGTGTTTGTGTGTTTTGTATTCACGTCTAAGATTTCAGCAACACCTCACTTCTGGTCATGCGTGCTCTCCCTTGATTTCTGTTCACTTTATTGGGTTCACCCAGTCAATCAATGCCTATCCATCACTTCACCAGTGACCCTGGATCGTCACGTTCGAGGATCATTTATCTGAGCTGACAATTGGCATTTTCTGCTTCCTCCACCGATAGAAACAAACATATACAATTTTCATATGGCTGAAAAGCCTCAAACAGTAATACATACACCACCACCTGTCCAGTTACTATAGCTTACCACTGATCAGTCCATCAAACCAATAACCCCTGACATGAAAGCCTCCTGTGTCCATCTACATGCTCTACATGCAGTCACGCTCCACCTGGTTTCCATGGCAATCACACCCTCCCTCTCCTCTTGCCTGGTGTAATTAGCTGCCTGGTATTGGTCATGCTCTCTTGTACAGGATACAAAAAAGCAGCCTGTTTAATGCCCAAAACACACGTGCGCACACATACACACACACACACGCGCGCACACACACACATATACAAATACACCTGTGCGCATGCACAACTACACCAGAGAATTACCTGATTAAAGAAAACATGAGGCACATTAGGATCAGACAGGAACACGTGTGAGTGAGAGAGAATGGCAGGGCAAATGGGGAAAAGGGATTTGGTTTGACATTTTCCTGAGCACCTCTGCACAGCAGGGATTAACTTTTACACACCAGCCAGTGAGTTGTTTACAAAAGGGTCCTGTGAGTCCACATTCACAACAACACTCAAGCATACTGTACTGGAAATATACTGCACAAACAGATCAGAGACACTAGCTTAGTTAGACACAAGTCTGGTTACATGTTAAACTGCAATAAATAATGTATTTCTATCCATGCCTTAGGAATTAAAGGTAGTGTGTTGCATTGGTTTGAATCATATCTGTCTAATAGACTCCACTTTGCTCATGTAAATAAGGAGTCTTCTTTACACAACTACACACACTAACGTTTATTATGGATTTCCACACGGTTCCTTGCTAGGACTAATTCTGTTTACTTTACTCATACGTCCCTTAGGCAGTATCATTAGAAGGCATAGTATACATTTTTATGCTATGCAGATGATACCCAGCTTTATCGATATATGATGCCACACACCAGTTAGTTAGCAATGTCTTAAAGACATGAAAACCTTGATGACCTCTGAAGTTTCTGCTTCTAAATTCAGATAAAACAGAGGTTATTGTACTTGGCCCTAAAAATCTTAGAAACGTGGTGTATAACCAGATACTCTGGATACAATTACCTTGGCATTAAGTAACAGAAAGAGGAATCTTGAAACCAATATTTTCACCAGGATTTGTTCTTAAATATCCATATTAAACAAATATGCAGGACTTTCTTGCATTTGTACAAATATCTCTAAAATTGGAAACATCCTGTCTTAGAGTGGTACTGAAAAGCTAGTTCATGCATTTATTATTTCTGGACTATTCTAATTCATTATTATCGGCTGTTCTAAAACCTCCCTGAATTTCAGTTTATCCAAATTGCTGCTGTGAGAGTACTGACAGGAACTAGAAAAAGAAAGCAGATTTATCCCATATTGGCTTCTATTCACTGGCTCCCTGGATCTCACATACAAGGTCTTAAATCTTCAGGCCCCTCATAATACAATATCACGCCAACAGCGCACTTTGCTCTAAGACTGCTGGCTTACTTGTAGTTCCTAGTGCTTGCTCATAGGGGGTTGTCTGACTATTTCTTTGATCCGTAACTTAAAATATAAAGCGCTTTGAGGCAACTGTTGTTGTGATTTGGAACTATATAAATAAAATTTGATTTAGCCGAACTGACAAATCTGCACTTATATTAATGTGTCCATGTTAACACAACAACTAACAAGTAGCGAGTCTGATTTTTTTTTTTACTTCTGGTCCCAGGTCTCTGTGAAATTTTCTTTTGCAATACCCAAGTCGATCTGAAAAGACATGGGCAGTGCTGATAATACTTGAATTCCTATGTGTGTAATAACCTTAATGGAAATGTACAGGTCCAAAAGGTCAAAGTTACAAAGCAGTCAAAGTTATTATACAACAAAACTGTCTTCTTCCAAACAACAAATGGACCTTAAAGTTGAAATGACGAGAGGATTATTGGTCATGTTTTCTTGCGTGGTCCCATGTGTTTTGGGGGTTGGGTATGGATTTTTGGAACTGTAAAGACCCAAAAAATGAACTCCAATGATATCTCAGATGTACTGCCCTTTGAAAAGGTTAAAGAAAAAGAAGTTGACATAGTACATGAACACCAGTATTAGGTGTCAAAGTCAAACACACTGTGTGACAAGCCTCTTCACCTTTAGAGACCTATAAAGCTGCTGAGACAAACAATTACCGTTTTTTCTCGTAGTCTTTAGTATTATGTTGACATTTTGTTTAGTTATTACTTACAGAAAATGTTTTCACAGTTCCTGCAAAAATAACTTCCCACAAAAAAGGCATTACATACTGCATTGCTAATTCTTTGAATAATTTTTACACTAATTTTTAATGTTGCAAATTAATGCAATTTGTAAAATTAGTTACATTTTTAACAAGCTAATCGGTTTTTGTCTTACCTTCTTGACTTCATACTTGATAGCCAGTTTGACACGGCTGAGGCAGGGACGGTTGTAGGGACTCGGCGGGCACTGATCCACGTCACCATTTAAAATCGCCTCAACTTCCTCTGTGTCCCGACAAAGGTCCAACACACCCACCACAAAGTCTTTACACTGCATGGACAGCTTACGGTAGTCATTCTGCATGAGAGTGGATGATGTGAATATATTTCAGAAGGGAGGAAAGAAAGAAAATATTTTATTTTAATTTTCACATAGATGTTAAATGGTAAATGGCCTGTATTTGTATAGCGCTTTTCTAGTCCCTAAGGACCCCAAAGCGCTTTACACAACCAGTCATCCACCCATTCACACACATATTCACACTGGTGATGTCAGCTACATTGTAGCCACAGCCACCCTGGGGTGCACTGACAGAGGCGAGGCTGCCGGACACTGGCGCCACCGGGCCCTCTGACCAGGTGTTACAAATAGATGCAGAAAATGTACAATTCTTCACAGCCTGAGAATCATCCCTGTCCCTACATAATAATCACCTGCCTCTTTTTGTGTTCTCTCAGGTAGTTAGAAATCTTTTACAATGTTTAACAATGGCTTGTTAGCATTGTGTCTTTTGGCTTGAACTGGCTTTTCCTACCTTTTCACACAGAAAAACAAAAAACATAAAACATTTGCTGTTATAATAGATTAATAGATACAATTATAAAAGATTGAAAATGGTGGTGGCTAACCAACCGGACAAACAGAAGAAAACGGCTGTAGTGATCGATGTAGCGGTTCCGAATGACAGCAACATCAGGAAGAAGGAATACGAGAAGATCGAGAAATATGAAGGGCTCAGAGAAGAGCTCGAGAAGATAAAAACAGAACAGAAGAATAATAATAGCATAAATGAGGATAAAGTAGGCCAATCCACTCCTTTAATCTGTTCTTTCAGTGAACATACTGTGCTGCCCCAGCTGGGAAGCAACAACAGAATGCTCTAGATATGGCACAATGATAAAAAAAAAGTTATTACTGTACTTTCTTACTAGCAGTTGTGGATGGATGTCTTTTTTCAGTGTTTTCAAAAGTCACTTCAAAAATTATGAACTCAGCTCAGATAAAGCTGAATTCATGAATTTCCTAAAGCTGCTAAACCCTATTAACTGTGTAATTACACTAAATGAATACTCTGAAGTAGCTAGTTTTATTTTTCTTGACTTTCAGTCGCAGTTTATTACAAACTGAAACAATTTATTAAAAGCTTCATTAAAATGAGCACAATTGATTCAGTCAATAAAAGTTCAAGTTTCAATCTCTTACCCCGTGGCTCTCACTGTGCTCTCTTAGCTTTCTTTCTATCAACCACTTTTACTTGATTCTGTTTAGCAACAGTTGGTTGAACAGGAAGCAGTCAGCAGGCTGGAGCTTCTGGCAGATTTAGAGTCCCTGAGGAATGATTATCATTATGCATTCACCGCCATGTTTGTGCTCTGCTCAAGCAAACTATTACACAATGTTGAGGCAAAAGCTTTTACATTGTTCTTTTCAGTAAAATAATTAGCATTAAACACAGTGGGAAATTATCATCTCCCCTTTCTCAACTTTCTTTCAGTGCATCTTTTTTAAGCAGGTAGCATAAAGTACTTATGTGTATGTCTGTGCCTTCTATTAATATATATACTTATGAAGAACATCATTTATATTCCTCCACAGTTTGGTCTTTTGGACAGTGGACAGTGTCAGTCTTGAATATAAAACTGTGACCTTCCTTCAGTAGAATCCGTGTGTTCACACTCTTAAAGCCCATTCAGCTACAAAATATCAATACATTTTCAAATTTGGTCCATGTTGCTTACATTTATAATTTAAAAAAATAAAAGAAGCCAACCCTTTGGCAACAAGAAATAAAAGCATTTTTTTCCCTCTTCCAGTCTGCTAGATGAAAGAAATCAATTACTATCTCAAGCCTATTCAAAGACAGGACTTCAGGCTATAAGAAGTACAAAAATATTTTCTTAAACAGTGGTATTTTTATTGCTTAACAGACATCAAAAATGCACACACAAAGATAGTACGCATGCATGAAAATCCAATCATGTTGTGTGGGTTTTTACCTTGACAACTGAGACTGAGGACAGTGTTGTGAGATTGAAATTGGAGACAGAGCGGTGTGAAACCGAGTGAGAATGGTTACAGATGAGTGAACTGAGGGGTACGCGAAAAGAGAGAGAGAGAGAGAGAGTGAGAGAGTGTCAAATGTGACACAATCAGAGAGAGAGAGGGAGGTAATGTAATGTAAGATGGAGGCACTCTCCTTCTTGTTGTCTTTTGTCTCAGTTTTGCTCAATATTTCATTATTTAAAAAAACGTGCAAAATTATATTTCAAATAAAAGTTAATTGACACTTTGCACTGTCTGATTGTATCCTCTCTTACTGCTCACTTACTTTCTAAAAGGTCTTTGGAGCTTTACTGTGTGTGTCTACAGAGGCTCAGATGACAAACTGATGGGTTTCTTGTGGAGTAAGGTTCAAATATAAATATTTGGTTTGTAAAACAGTTCTGATGGATCCTTAGCAGTCCCCACATAACAATTCAATATGCATTGAATATGCGGCGAATTTAACACTATTGCTCCTGCATGGAGACATGTTGTGCATCTTCTCCAGTGGATGAGAAGTTTTAACCTAACTCACACTGAACATCCAGTTTGATTTAAACAAATGAACTTGTGTCTTACACTACATTCAAAATGTATGTGTACAGTCAGGGGGCTAGCTAGTAGATAACATCAATATGTCAACAAAGCAAAAAGCTTTTATTTGAATCTGTCAAACAGTTCAATTTCAGTTTGTCACTTATGTAGTGGGCGAATAGAATGATAATGACAATATACAGCACTGACAGTTGCTGTAAAGCCAGGCAATTGTTATTCTTTAGGAGAAGTGATACCTGAACCTAACACCTAATGCAGGGAGAGGGGGAGCACTTGACTTCATTTTTATCTTTAAGTCAGTTTGTGATGGTGACTGAATGTATTTTATTCTCTTATGTGAGCGGGGGGAAAAACGACAGCCACTGAAAATGCTGTTAATAATAGCTGCTGAATATTGTTTAAGTAAAACAAGTGCAAAGAAAACAGACACACAGAGAAAACCAACAATAAGGAAAATGGGGTCTGATGATTTGAATAATGTGAATTTAGAGGCTTCTTGAATAAATAGGCTGCTGATTGGCAGCTTATTTCTCAGTCTTGGACAAACACGTACCTTTCAATTATGCTTTTCTGAAAATACACATGAATAAATCCACAGACCTATGCTTAGAAAGATGTTAGAGATTCCCATATGTCATAGAGGCTCACAAAAGCACTAACATGGTCATTGCCTTAATCTCAAAAACACATTACGTATACTTGTACAGCACTTCAAGCAGGTTGATTAGATTATTCAGCTCCTTTCAGGATACTAGCATTAGAAGTGAGATGAAAGAAATATAAACTTATGGCCTAAATTCTAAATTAATTCACCAAGGAAATGGTAAAATGACATTTTGATTCATTGGCCCAAGTTATCTTATATAAATACAGAGAAAAGAGTTGTTCAGGACTGTGAGGACTGGGCATATTAACTGAGATTTGTATGAATGGATAAATACACCTCTGAAGTCATAAAATTGCACCTAATAGCATAGAAAAGTTCATATGTAACATTTTGTGTTAGCAACAAAATGCTCTAACTTTTCCCGCCCACATTTGAACGCTCCATAAAAACACACAGCTTACTTAGGGCTATCGGCACATAACATTATTTGATATTTTAAATTAATGAGAAGATGATGCGATAAGGGACAAGAAAACAAATAAAGAGAAAAAAGACAGAGGGGTGATAATGAGATGGTAATGAGACAGATGAGCTCCAACACAACTGTGGTCCCTCAGGTGAGCCCTTCTCATTAACTTGTCTGGAGACAGAACAGACTGACAAGCAGAAAGGCTGAATATCAGACACAAATGGGGGGTAGAAAGCAGAAGGACCAGAGAAACAATGACAGTTTTTAACAAGAGTGTTGAGGGTAAGAGAATGAAGCACTACATGGGTGCACAAAGGCATGCCATTTTCTAGTTCACCAGATGCTTCAGTACCATCTAATGGTAATCACACCAGTGCACATTTTACATGCACTTATTCACAGTACTGCTAGAATTTCTTTAAGATGTACCCATAGGCCATTACTAATAGCTTGCACAAGCCACTCGTGCAGTCAGTCTCTGAAGAAAGACAGTCGACTGACACTTGCATACCCTCTAGCTCCTTTGCACAGGTCTGAGCAAGCTTACAGACAAGACAGATCCAATATCACAGCAAAAAATGTTCTCACAGCTTTTCTTTGAAGACACTTTTTCACTTATAAGTGAGTCTCACTTGGAAAAACAAGCAAATCGTTAGAATTTTTTTTTTTTAAATTATCAAGTATAAATGTATACATATAATGTACGAGTCTAATGGACGAGTGTCTCTGGTTTTTCAGTGAATGCCTTACCCATTATATCCAACGCTAACTGATTTGGGACTCGTACACGAGCTGGCACAGTAGGGGGAAATAAGCTTCCTCTCTACCTCAAGCTGCTACCCAAACCATGCCCACCTGACCACATAGTGTAAAGTGAGCACAAACCAATGACCCTGCCTTGACAGAGATGCCAGCAAACAAATTCAGGTTTGATTTTTTCGTTTAAAAAAAGAATGAAAAAAAATTCAAATCATTTTCATACAAGCTACAGAAAACAAGGGAACATCAGTTAGGCACACTGTCTGAAGTTCTCCTTTCTTACATTTAACCCAGAAGGTAATAGTCCTCTTTAGATATGTTATCACTTGTGGAAATACTCTTTTTGATTTAGATGAGGGAGCTGCCAGCGCAGTGTACACAGGAGGAGCATGAGCTGCTCTATTCTGAGTTTGGACTTTGATCTCGGGATTTAAAGGGTGTTTATTGTCCCGTCCAACTGCGTCAGACATTGATGTTTCCACATGCATCTCCATCATGTAATGTTTAGAAAGGTTCAGGGTTGGAGTGCATTAATGATATGGGCTTTACATTTATTAAGAAACAATATTAAATATTACACAAGCAAAATAATCCATTTAGAGGTCACTCACCTCTAACCCTGATCCTAACGTCCAATCTTTAAACTTCAAATATCCCTTCGGAGATATGATATTTACTTCCAAGCTTTTGAAATTAAAATTATTCCTCACCAAGACAGTGACACAAATACTAACGTACATTCATGTCAGTATTTTTACATCAGTTTCATTATCATTTTTCTCTCACACTGCAAAATGCTCCATTTTAAACTCTTTTTTTCCCAACAACTTGAGGGCACATTGAATTACTAACAGGTAGTTCACAAGGGTAATAAAAATCTACAGTGCCCTAGGAAATACATTCAAGATGTGATCACTGGTAGGAATGCGGGGAAGAGTCAGATGCATATATTTTCTTAAAGCAGCATATTCCTGATCTATATAGCTTTAAAAAAAATAGACCAATAAAAATACCTTAGTCAATCACAATACCAGGCTCAAGAAAAGATAGATCCCTGAAAATAATGTTCAATGTGCTGTTTTTACTTAAGCGTCTGCACTGATGCAACTGCATTCAACAAGAAGCTTCCCCTTGGAGCAAAACTAAAAAAAAACAATTCAGGACAGGGTTTATAAATTTTATTATAAAGAGCTTACAAACTTTCAGTGGAACAAAAATATAGGTATATTTTCTAAACTATTTAAAACTGTCAACTTACCTCACACTTGATTTAGAGTTGATAAATGCTACTAAATAAACCTGTGGAGGGCATATTCAAGGTGATTAAAGAGCTAATGGATGCTTAAACAAACCTGAGCTGTGAAATAACTGCTGTGTCCTGTGATAAAACGGATACAGAAATAGGTTAATGTTGACATTTCTAGCTCATCTTTAAACACTGGCAGTTAATGAGTTGAAAATATCTCAAATACTTATCTAATATTTAAAGTATGCTAAAGCTTGCAAAACCCAGTTTCATGACTAGATGGTGGCCACTCTCCCTTGGCCCCACAAAGCAGTTAAGGTTTACACCACCATCTACTTTAGTTTTAGAGTTTTGGTGCAGTGCGTCTGACTCTTACTTTTGTAGTTGCACTTTAGGAGAAACACTGGATTACATTCTTTCCCTTTAATTCCTTATATGGCTTGACAGCTGCAGATGGCAGGACAATCCCTTGATACCAAGAGAAAGACAGAGTGAGAGAGGAATATTACTGGGGCTAGTGCCAACTGCTCAAACTGATATGGCATGGAATCACCATGGTGCTCCACTGCACTAATGTCAGTTTTTAGATTCTGGAGGGGAGCAGTCGCTCATTTCAAAAGAGCCCTTTGAGATCCCTTGTGATTCTGTGTCACTTTTCTTCTCTGGCCTGAGGATCACTGAACAAATCCTGGCTCACACATCGGTTCATCCTCCTCAGCCCTTTCCTGCCACCCACTTACATGCTTTTTAGCACTTTTCAAATTTAAGCAGCGGGTAGAATAAGGTTCATAGCTGGTGGTTGAACTTATAGACACTAGTGTACATTTGCAGTATGACATCTGTATCTCTACAAAACAAATCTTTATTTTTAAACTAGTAAAGTATGAATAAAGAGAAGAATGAAGAAAAGCCAATAGGACACCTCACCTTAAATTCTGTCTCAATGTTGGCCAGTCTTGCCAGTTCATTGCTGAGCTCGAGGGCGGTGAGCACAGGGTCTTCACTGCTGAGCGACAGGTAAGCTGCACTGGCCAGGGCCTTATATGCATTCATCCTGGAGCGTGAGTGGCTGAAGGAGTCTTTCTTCTGTTTCTCCACACATTCTGAACATTTACAGAAATAGTCATGGGGCCTTTCAATGCGAGCCCCCTTCGTCAGGAGGATGTGGACAATCTCGTATTCCTGGCAGTGAGCAGCCAGGACGATGGGTGTGATGTCATGCGAGAAGCGCGTTCCGTCTTCGTCGTAGGCGTAAAAGTCATCATCACGCATCTCTTGCTCCAAAGTGCTCAAAGCCAGCCGCAGACCTCCACCAAAAGCAGGATGGGCGAGAATGGCTTCAACGATTCTAACATAACCTTTTGAGATGGCCAAAAGGAGGCCATCACCAATCCTAGCCAAACCATCTTTCTTTAGCAGCAGTTCAGTCACTTCTAGGTGCTCGTTACCCACTGCGAGCTGCAAAGCATTCTGGCCCATGTAGTCCACACAATTAAAGTTAAGGGTTTTGGACTCTTCCAGCATCTTGCGGACCACAGGAATGTTTCCGTATTCAGCAGCATCCAGAAAACGCTCCTCTTCTGCAGTGAGGGCCGAGCCACGCTCATTGAACATATAGGCTGGGCCCCGCACTGCCTGGCGACGCCCCTTCTCCCTCAATGTTGTGTGGCGGCGCTGCATGGCTTCCACCCTGGAGACAGTAAAGACAGTTAAACACACTACATCATTAAAAAACACAATGATTATTGAGATGGCAATGCAGGTAGAACACAACAAAGGAATTCAAGACTCAGAGAAAGAAGCAACAAAGTGATGAAAAGTAAGTGACTGAAAATTAGAGCTGTGCTTAACACAGACTTCTCCAGTGACTGTACAGAAAGCACCACCAAGATGCTAGTGATTTATCTGCCCCCAGACAGATCAATAAACCCCTATAATGGGTCAAATCTCTTTGTTGGGCAGGTCAACAGCTGTGATTGCCAAAGCAGAGATGAAGCTGTCAGCTTAACTAGCTCTAGAATGACAAACTTATACTGTGTCATCCAAAGTGACCATTTGAACACTGGTGAATAAGAGTTCGTCACTTGGAAATTTGCATGGATATGGATTTAAAAATGCACATCCTGCTCTTTACAGTGTCTTTTTCTGCCTTTGTCCAACCATGCGAAGTAACACAGTGCCAGTAGATTGAAGAGAACTGCTTTTAATCATGTCCATTAGTGCAAAACAGTTTTCATCAGGACTATTGTGCTCCAACTACTTTGTTACAAATTGTCCAAATCAGCACTATTGTACTCCACCCACTGCAATTAAATTCACCGTAGCATCTGTGTCTACTGTATGATTGGACAGTCGGTGAAACCCAGATAATGAAAAAACCTTGAAACTCCCCAGAGAGAGAGAGAGATAGCAGAGGTGAGGTACCGTTTTTAAAGCCATAATTGGGTAGTATTATCCATGTACAAGACTGTTAAAGGATTTTCAATATAATGCTGCTATTATGAGTTAAATGGCTGTAAATGATACAGTGACCTTATAAATGACTAGGGGTTCAGATTCACATTAGACCTGCCAGCAAAATGGAAAAAAAAAAGAGTAATAAAAATACCATGTGAGGTTATTTTGAATTTGAGTTATTTGTAATTGTGTGCGTGCGTGCGCTCGTGCATGGGCAGAATGCAGGACATTGAATTGAAGGAAATGGTGAAAATGGAAACTTGTTCAAGGTAGAAATATACCCCAGGGGTGTCAAAGGATGTGGAACTGAGAAGATGAAGAGAGCTCACCAGGACAAATCTTGTGTGTACATGTGAGTGTGTGTATGGGTTTGGCGGGGGGGGGGGGGGGGGGGGGCAGAGAGAGACAGAGAGAGAGAGAGAGAGAGACAAATGTGACACAGTCAGTTGTGCATGTCCTTGACTGCCAATCAGTGGGAGTAAGCAACCCCCACCCCCATACAGAAACATGAATAATTACACATTAGGGCACCAGAACTTGAACAAAACCTAAATTAACAATAGCATGTAATGTAGGCTAACATTATACAGTGGCTCTAAAGAAAGTACTATCTATTAACTCCAGCACAAAAGCATCTTTTCCCATTGGTCATTGTGTGTTTTGTTGATTCAGTCCTTTACGCTGTAAGTTGTGTCTAATGTCTTCTCCACCTTTACACAAACACATACAGAGGGGGATATTCTTACAGAGATATTTGTAAACATTGGGAGGATTTCTCATAAATGAAGAAAGAGGCTGGCTGCCAGCCCATTTAGATAACCTTATAGTCAGGTAATGAATCGCCATTATCTGTCCCTCTCTAGCTCCCTCTCCATCCATCTTTGGCTGTTTGTGATTCGGCTCTGAAATAAAATTTACCGTCATCATTTTAATGTGGAACGAGAGTCACACAGACAAGAAGAGCCAGACACAATTGAGATAAACAGGCAGAGAGAAGCCATGTCTACATGTAGGTACAGAACAAGAAGAGAAATTATCAAAGCATGGCATGTGTACATATGTGTTTTGGCTTATATATCTAGGGTCTGAGACTAAATTCCTATGTCATAGAGTGGTAATTCTAAAGAAAGACAAAAAAGACTTATTGCATTTAACAAAAGAAGAAGAAGGGAAGAAAAACTGCTTTTTAAAACAAACAACATCTGACTACAATTGTCCTCTTGGAGAGTACAATATTTATCCAAGAGCTTTGGTTAAGAAGCATTTTATCCATCTATGACTTACTTTATACTGGTGTAATTTAATGTTGTTTCAAACTATTTTATTAAATCTACCCGCCTCAGTTTCATACTAAGTATACACTCTGCATTTGTAAAGTGGACATGGCTTCAAAATCATGAAGTTTAGATTCAGTGGTAATGGCACCTATTTTATTTTAATTTAATGTGATCAGACTATTCACTATAGTAATGTAAGTACTGTTTTTTTAAAATCCTGAAACTGCAGCTGTTACTGAGTCTGCCCAATTTGCTGGTGGATCCCAGTATGAGCCTCCTGCAGATCACTGAGAGCAGCTGTCCAATCACACAGCTCCCTCTTGTACTAGCAACAAAACTGACAGAAAAAGAGAAAAAAAGCAATCTTGCACCATTGCCGCGAGTATCTCTAGCACAGCAGTGGTGCTTGTTCACAAAAAACGTCTCAAACTACAGTTCTTTTGAGATCTCAGACACTTAATTGGCTTGAGTCTAGCTCACTGGATTGTAAAAGTTCAACCTGAGTCGTAGTTTGGGTGATGCACAGGTGGACAGACCAGTTTTTTGTTTTTTTTTTAAAGAAAAACATCATATGTGGCTAAAAAATGTATATTATACAAGCATTATTGGAAAACTAAGCCAAGAAGCCAAGCTCAAAGTGAATAGCTACAACATAAATTAAAAAAATAAAAATAAAAATCAAATACATGGTTGGACTGTATCTCTACAAAACAAATGTAAATGCTACTTTCTGGAGTAAATATGCAAAACCACTCACAGGTGTCAAATGTAAAGCGTTTTTACGCTTTTTACTCAAAAAGCAGCAAAAAAATGTGTTGGAAATGTACAATGAAGCATTAGCACAGAATGAAAATACAATAAGATAACTGTCACTATGAGCTTTTCAGCCAGGTAAACTGCATGAACAGTTTTTACTTGTCCTCTTTTCACACTTGAACTTTCCAGGGTTGAGGCACTAAGTCATTTATAATCTGTGCAGGCAATCAATTAGGTTAGGTCATTTACCGGTGAACTAGCGAGAAGGAAGGAAAGAAAAGATTAATCAGGTTTGAAATCAAATTTTATAGAAATGACTAATGAGTTAGTATTTTATCAGTGGGCAAACACACACACGTACACACAAACACACACACACACATCTGAGAAAAGTTACACTCTTGGCTCTGTCTCTGCTTTTGTCAACCACACACAGAGTTCAAACAGTAAATTGCCATTTTTTTTAAGATCAAAGTCGAGTTACTCAACATAATTTAATGGTAATGAGAAACAGACATGTCCAGCCTGTCTAACCAGCTCTTTCACACAAAACCTGAGCACACATGTGTCCAACATTTCACCTAGTCAGCCATCAGAGAGAGCTTCTTCCATGTTAGGCCTGTTAAGCTGGACACTGGTATCAAAAAGCCAGACCAGGGAAGATCAAAGTCCAAACTCTGAGGCCTGTTATTCTCAATATCTGATAGTCATAGCTAAGCTGGCAGTGTAACATTAATATCCATTAAGTATTGTCATTTATGTCCCACTTTTTTCCTCTGGACATTTTCTAAATTGATGCAGTGGGCTGCATGCACCAAAACTGTGCTCCTTTGTTTTTATTGAAACAATTCAATACATATGTAGTTATACAGGAAACAGCTAAACATAATTCTGTACACTGTGTTGTGGAAATCAATCTCTGCAACCTGCTCCAGCTCTGTGTCACATGCCTTAATCTGCCCCCGTTTCCTATTTAACGATCTCTGAACACAAGGAGGTAGTAAGGGCTTCACTTCCTCACATATGCATTTTGCACATACATGACTTCACAGCTTAATGGAGGTTGAGATGGAAGAGAAAGTGGCAGCTTTAGAAATTCCACTTACTGACTTACAGTGAACTAATATTTCAGATAACAGCACATCTTAGCATGTGATGTTAAAAGCACAGTAAGTTCAGATATGTCACCAATAACATTATTCAAAGCATTTATTTGAAAAGTCTGCTAATGTGCTGTCTATGCAGTGTCGGTCTGTGCCTCACAAGCTAGGTGCATCTGGTTTTGTGTCAATCCTGCCTGCCTCCACGCTTTTCAAAACTGACCTCTACTTGTTGACATTCCAGGTGGATTAAGGTTTGTGGTTATAGTTTAGAAATAAGTCCACGGACTATGCACAAGGCCAGTGATCACAGGGCACGCGAATTAATTTTCTGGCTTAATTGTATAAGGTGAGGGGGAGGACTCACGTTTGCCGGGTTTCGGAGTTGAACTCGGTGTCTATGTGCTCAACAGTGTAGTGGTTCCCATAGTCCGAGAGCTCCGGAGCCCGGTGCAGTCTCTGTCCGCGGTGCTGAAAGCGCTCAGCGTTGGCCGCTCCACGTCCCCTCCACTTGGGAAACGGGTCATCGTACTGGTCGTAGACCGCATCTATGTGTATACCTGGCCGCGAGAGAAACGGCGAGCCGGTGTCCCCGGTGCGCTGGGGGAACTTTGGCGGTGTAAAGCGTGTGGAACCCCCGGTTTCCTGGTACTCTGGAGACGGGTGAAGACACTCCGGAGAGGCGAGGTAAGGTGGGTCGGTGTCCCCAAGCAGCGGAGAGGCGGAGGAGAACAGGTCTAGGGGCCGCGGAGAGGAGGGAGATCCTCGGGGAAGTCTGAGAGAGAGAGGCGAGGAGGGAGACTCGGAGAGGTGCCCCCTCTCGCCGCTGTCGCTTTCCTCGCCCTCGTCACACATTGGGAGAGTTTCCGTCCACCATATACTTTAAAATATTTAAGCTATGTGACAGACATTTAACAGTGTTTGTCAAAGTTGCCACCGCACAAGTTTCTTCTGAGCAGCGCCGTGGCGACGAGCCAAGCCTCCACCTTTGCCTCTGAGTGCGCGCGCTAATTAGAAGGCAGCGAGTGCGCGCGCAGGGAAAAGCCAACCCTTTACAAAATGGAAGGAAAAGAAGAAGAAGAGGCAACACCATAAAGTAGCTTAACTTACACATAACACCGGCCAAGACAGACGACGACACCTCAGGGTTGCATTTGCTAATTAGCAAGTACAAATAAGCTGTAATTTTGCTTTTTAAATTTGTTTATTAAAATAAAATTTAAAAAAATCTAATTTTAGGAGTAGACGGGCAAGAGAGAGAGAGGGAGGAGAGAGAGCTTGTTTAGGATGTGAAGGGGTTAATGAGAATGCCCACCTGTTATTGACCAATTACTGGCACAATCTCATCTTGTTATTGCTTTAGAGAACAAACAAGCGAGTCTTAGCTTACAAGTAGTATCAGTGGGAGCTTTACTTTCATATAAAAAGCCATTAGTTTCTCAAGGGTTTGGCAGATATAAGGGATATACAGTCTGTTACTGTGTGTCCATTTGTGCGTGCATGTTCGGTCTTCTAATTAGTGGCAGAGACACATTAGTCACGATGGAGACTTCCTGCAAACCCACACAGACACTAACCAGTTCTAACCCAGCACTTTGATCTTAGATCATTCTTGTATTCATGCAACAAACACATCCACACACAACAAGCCCTCTTTTCTGGTGTTGGGTGGACAATAGTTAACCTACAGTCTGTGAATTATCCTGCATAAAAGTGTTATTGAGTTTTGTCAAATTAAAGAATACAAATAACAGTAACTTACCAATGCCAGTTTAAATATATACTTATAAATAATAAAAATATTTGCCTAATGATTGAATTCCTTAAGCGTGAGTTACAAGAAGATAAGCAGACACACGCTGGAGATTTATGTGTTTATCCTTTGATAACCATTAACTTTCGCACATGCTACGGGTTAACTGGCTTCTTTTAGAGGTTGAGATCGATCAACCTAATGACAGTCATATAGGGAAAATTAAAAGTTACATACCCATAACTTCCTTTTCTACAAAATTAAGAAACTAAGTGACTCATAAATATTGTAATGTCAGATTTCACATCTTTTTCACATTAGAGTAAAGGGATTAAAATGAAAAAAGCCAGTGAAGCAGCCACGCGGGAGTAATTACACACAGAAATTCAGATTTTAATGAAAGTGTAGAACTGTTACAGCACAAGCCACTCTCTTGGAAATACCAAAACATTTTTAGTTTTTTTTTTTACCAAGTAGTCTGTATGATCAACACAATGACCTTGAATGAAAGAACATTTTATGGATAATTCATTATTAGTGATAAAGCTCCTGTTTAACCTATACTTTTTGATTCAGCAGTTAAATAAAAGCTTAATTAGACAGGGATGACACTGAAATATGTGTGCATATCATTTTAAGATAAATTAAGCTACAATTGTAAACAGCTTTTTCCATTTGCTTTGACATTTACCAAAACACACATTGTAAACACACATTGTAAAAAGCACTACTGTAATATAAAAATGCTCAAGAAAGGAATGAGCAAGCATAAAAATATAAGTAACAAGTAGAAAAGCTGATTATTCAAATAACCTGCTGCAGCTTTTCACAAACACATAAATATGCAACACTCTTTTAACGTATCGTAAACAGTAGATTATCTTTTTGGTTTTAAAAAAGAGGCATGATGTAATGCCTCTGCATGGGTTTGAAATTGCCTGGCCTCAGCCCAATCACTGTGTCACTGCAGGTGTTTCTATTGTCTGTCAGAGGCAGAACTCTTGCTGTGAAATCACTGATTGGGAGTGTTTAGAAAAGCCACATAACTGTGTAAGAGCGATTTGGTGTTCCATTTGATTCAGAGTGAAACTACGATTTCAAAGTAAAGGACACAACTCGCTAACAGTGAGTTTAACAGTATATTAAATGCTTATGTAAACTCCAGTGCGTAGATTTAAGATTATCTCCTCACATGTTCAAGATAAACAGACAAAGACAAAGATGAAAGGCAAACAGACAGCAATACAGAAGTTTGATTGAATTACATCTTGCAACAGAACAAAGGCCAAGTATGATCATATTAAAACACCAATCCAGTTCCTCCCAGCAGCCCAAACACTCTCCTTTCATTTTGCACAGTTGCAAAATTACAACTCCTTCCTTCATAAAATCTGACATTGTGCAAGTGACCAAACTGGAAATAAACCTATCCAAACACGCCTTAGCTAAGATGCAATGTTACAACAGCCCAATTTTAACAAGCTCCACTTTTAACAAATACTACTTCTAGCAGCCAAGTCAGTCCAGTTTGTTGGACAAGCTGTCAGGAGGTCTCCATTCTCTTGTGACAGGGGATGGCAGATGTGCCAGTTTGATGATGCCAGGCATCTCTTACTGTGTTTGAGTTATAGAATAAATGTTCTCAGTCTGGGCTCCACATCTGACAGCTGTTCACCTCTGCAAACCCGTGGCATCTGGAGAGAAAGTCCACTGGAAAGAGTTGATAGTTTCCAAAACCTTGAGCTGCTTCTAGCATTGGCTGAAGAAGGTAAATTGCAACCCTGCTGCCCCATCAGGTCATTATTTCCTCCCTCTTCGGATAATTAGAAGGTAGCAGACCACATTAATTTCTGCCACTCAGAATGTCTGAATACATTTTTAAGGATCTCCGTTTTCTGTCTGTACATTTTAAAATCATAAGCTCTCATTTATTGGCATGTTTTACTTTGGGTATACTTACAAATAGCAAAACCATAGATTATATAAATATAAATTAGAAGAGCACACAAACTAAAATATAGAAAGGTAATCCATACTGTTTAGACATGCACATTCACAAGATTTGATCCTGAAAAAAAATGTCACATGTCCACATTTAACATATATGTTCATACACAATGGTAGAACATCACATACATATATTCAGGTGAACAATATACATTCACCCATCCATCATCTTTTATGCATTTTAATGCATAGAGGCATTTTTGGCACCTCGGAAAAAGGCTTTGGCCAGAGCAAAAGGTCAGTTATCAGTACTGTATTAAAATATTCATAAATAAAAAAATCACGACAATCAATAAAATACACAGATTTATGTCAAATTCATA
The DNA here is from genome assembly GCF_056152115.1 of Neolamprologus brichardi. Classification (NCBI taxonomy): domain Eukaryota; kingdom Metazoa; phylum Chordata; class Actinopteri; order Cichliformes; family Cichlidae; genus Neolamprologus; species Neolamprologus brichardi. Next base: position 27,578,629 of record NC_142105.1, read on the forward strand.
ACACAGCCACTGGTTTCACAGTGTCTTTATCTTTGTAGACACCTCTACACTGCATCTTTGAGTAAAGAAAGACTTGCATTTACTGAACGAGCTTGCTATTAAGAACGTTTGACTGTTTTTCTTTTCCTTCCTCTTTCTTTCTCCCTTTCCTATCCCTCACTCATGTCTGTCCCGTCTGTAACAACTGAAAAGAAAAGAAAATAAATAATAAAAACAAAGGTCGATCAAATGGACCAATACGGCAATGCCATGATGATCCATTTGGCAAAATAAATCCATTGGGTATCCTTGTTGGTCTTCAGACAACAATTCTGACGGCTAAAGAACCAAATGGGACAGGCAAAAAAAAAAAAAAGAAAAAAAAAAAAAGAACGTTTGACAGCAAAGAGCAGCAATTTTTCTTATTTTTGAAAGTACCGACATCTCTGCTAGAGAGCATGATTTACATCCTACAGCTGCAAATGTTTCTAAGCCTGTAAAGGAACATTAGAGATTTCTCAATTAATTTTCCAAGTTGGCACTGGATATCTCAATATTTATGCAAAAGAATGCCGTTTCCCCCACATTTGCAGTGCTTTTTGATGCCTGGGCATAACCAGCTAAATGCTAATCTGCCAGAAGATGATACAAATTAAATATGTCATCAATTTGTTTAGCAGAGACAGTTTGTCTGAACATTTTGCATTGGAAGGCAGTTTGAAGATATATTCAATATAAACTTGTCATGTTGATTACAAACATAACCTATACATGTTTGCTAATGCAAATTAGCTGCATGTAAATGTATTTGTTATAAGACAGTCCAAATCAAAAACACACAGAAGAGTAAACGATGACAAACATCAATCATTCAGTGGGTTCCAGTGTCTTTTCCCATCCCTGTGTACTGAACAGTCACCTCTTTTTTTCACACCCTGTCATCTGCTCATTCCCTCACTGTCAAACACGCTCGCTCTCAGCTGTTTGGGTTTTTTTTTTTGTCTTAGTTCACTTTTTTTTGTCCACTCTGATCTCGGTATAAGACTTGGTCACATTTGGTTAGAATCTAGACTTCTCAGATTTGCTGAAGGTGCTTTGGGTTGAGTGGAGTGAAAAGTGATTAAAACATGAAAGACACAATAAATTACTTTAAGATAATGTAAGAAGCACAAAGTTCAAAGTCATTTTTCGAGGTCCTTTATTTTTGGTTTTAACATTCTGTTCTATGTGGTAGGAAATTGAATCTATGGGTTAAAGAGGGAAGAAATTGCCAATAAAAGTCATCAGCCCTAATCAGACCTCACTGTTCGAGCTGTCTATGTGATTGATTGGGGCTAAAAGTGGTACAATCGTGCTGCCTGTCACAGGTAAACAAGGCCAGACTGCCAGAGGCTTCCTGTCTTTGTGAATTCACTGGGCAAAACTGACAGTGTTAATGTGTCAGAGGAGGAAGTGCACAAAAGGCAACTGCTTACACCCTCCATTGACCTCATGATAGTTTTATTGGTCACTGAGTCAATCACCCACCATTCCATCAATGGAAGCAGCACTCTAGCAAAGACACAGCTTTTTCTTTATCTTACTTGAATATTTGCTTCTCTTGCTCTCCTCCAACCAGCGAGATCTTTCACAGTTGAGTTTGTTAATAGCTGGCAGATAATGGAGTCAATGCATACTCTATGCATATTTTATTGGTACAGAGCAGCTGGAAAGGCACTGAAATGTTTAAAAGTCTGCTTCCAACTAGCCTTTATTAAAGACATCAGATGCTGTGTAGTTGCATGCAGCTGTCTAAACCACACGCATGGACACAAACAGGCAAAACAATGCAAATTAATTCAAATAAATGCTCTAAGAATAATTTCTTCTCCTAGTCTGTTTCTCCTGTTATTGCACACTGTGAATATACGCTTATTGTTAACCAAGATGTTCTGAATTTTCAGTTTTATATACTGTGTGTACTCATGGCTATTTATCCTTTAAAAGCAATCATATTCATGGCTCCCAACAAGCCAAACTCCCTGCATAGAGTGTAATGCCAGAATGCAGGCGATATGGAACTAGCTGACAAATACATTTATTTACAACCTTGTGGTTGTTACTTTGTGTGAAATGTATTCAATGCTTCAGTGCATTTAATACATTTCCATCTTGATCCCCATCTCTAAGTCGTTATGGAATAGTGGGAGCAAGTATTTTGTGGTTCAACAATTTCTATGTGTGCGTGTGTTTTTGTGAGTATCTGGCCTTGGGAGGTTCAAATTTAGCAGATGGTGGAACTGAAAGGGAGCAGTAAAAACCTTAATTTAAGCTGCGACAAGGGAAATGGAGCCTTCTCATGGCCAAACTGGGTGCTGACATTGGGTCTCTGGTGGTGTCAATAGATACTTGCTGCATTCTCCAAAGTCTGGCATTTCTCTTTCTCATTATCTAAGACAAAGGACCTAAAAAGTCAATGATTTGAACCGACACAATTGAAGTTGAATTTCCTTGCTCTTTACGGTAAATTGAGCCTCTGAAGGTGTCTTCTTGGTTCAAAAATCAATAATGAAGGTTATCTACAAATATCATTTTAAAGTAAATGTGCTGACAAGTAGAAACATTCTCATTTGATCTGACTGATTTTTGTCCCTCTGAAGTTGTGAGTTGTAACAAACTCTAACTAGCAATCCATATAAAGTGGGGACTGCAGAGTCATTACCTCATACAGAGAAGATCCATGGAACTTGCCATTAATTATCCCCACCAGTGACCTGTGCTGGGACAATCAACACAGTCTCTGGCACTGGGTCTGCTCCCTCTGCTTAACAGCTGGAGAGCCGAATGCACCCACTGTGTCATCTTGAGTGAGAGGAGCCCCCCTACTAAGTAAACAAATCACCTGTGCTGAACTTAAATGAAAATGTTCTGAGGTCTACTTCGGTAAAAAACTAATTTCCAAATCTTTATTGGCTGCACAGCAAGAGTTAAGGCCAGTGTAAGGCTAAAAGCCTGTGAGGAACACTTGAATACAGTAGGTTCAGAAGAAAGCATAACTCCTCTTTAATTCTTAATGCTTGTGATAGTGCAAATACAGCTGAAATCATCCATTTTTTAAATAAATGAAAGTATAAATAAAACACTTTAAAAAAAAAAAAAGATGATACTGCCATCAAAAACTGAAAACACACCCTCCATAAATCCATAAACTGATGACAGGATATAAAAAGTGAGACTGAAAGATGCCGCTTTTCTTAAACAAGAATAGCAAATGAGGTAGTATTCAGCAGTTTTCTGATGTGAGGCCATTTTCCATTTGTCTATATCCATACATATATAAAGAAATGTACAGTTATACCAAGGTGAAATGGCTACAAGACTTGCCTATTTCCCCTGAAACGAAAAAAGGAATAAATGACTTGGGTAATAGTTTTAAAATCTCACAGGAGACCAGTATGTACGCCTACAAACACACAAACATATATAATCTAAGCACTAGAAGGGTGAGTTATTGACCCAAAAGGAATAGATTTGGGTGCAGAATTACTTAAACTTCCCACATCAACATTCTCTGTTTCCCCACAACATATCCCACCTACAGCAGCATGCCGGTTCTCTTGCTCTCTCCCTGAACTGTAAATGACTTCACAGTACATCCACCTCTAACCCCCTGGTGAACCCACACAAGCCTCACCAGTGCCTTGTTACACATCAGGTTTCTTTCTCAAACCCCTTCACCTCAGTCTCACCCAGCTTTGACAACCATGGGAAATCCATGCTGTAAATCGAAAAAGGTCCTGAGGGAATGATGGGCCTGGTTAGATTTCCCCCTTTAACTTCTTTGTTTAGAGCGTAAAAGTGACACAAAACTGTGACAGGACTGAGGGCTTTTTCATGATAATTTATATTGATAAAAAAAGTTACACGCTAAATGCATTTATTAGATTAGAGAAAACACACACACAAAGAAAAAATATGAGTCCCTCCCACCCAACTGATTGACATTACCAATTCATTTCTTTTGCATTTAACATACTAATGAGGATAGGCACAGATGCTGTCAGCTACTAAGCTACTATCTGACATTTTATGTAGCTGCAGAGATGGTTCAGAAAAAAGAATATTTAAAGCTCAGCAGACTGGCGCTTTTTTTTCTTTTACATTTGTTTTAGACAACAATGTGGTTCTGAGGTACAGATGAGAAGCATAAACTACATCAGGCTGTGGTTACATAAACATACTTTTTATCCATACCTCCATAGAGGGGATGGAAGGAATTTCTAATATATTTAAACAAAATGATGACAGAATTATCCTCAAACTGAAACACATGCATAATTTCTAAGTGCAGGTTTCCAGAGGCATGTGGATTTTTGCTTTACATTAAACTTTGCCATGTGGGGTATAGCTAGGTAACAATGGTCATTCCAGCTTGCATGGAGAGCTACAAACTGCAAATACAGTATACCTTTCAGGAAGCAGCTAATGTAATAGTTTCTACCTGCCCAAGTATGAGTGGGATAATATCACTAGATAACTGCGAGCTTATGAAAAGCTATCATTCAGCAAAATTTCATAAAAAATGCTGTAAAAATAAAATGTTGATGTTGTAATAGTCTCTTCATTTCAACAGTCTGGGGGGGCGGGAATCCTGCAACTGAGTATGAATGGGTGTTATGGTGGTTCAGTAGTTAGCACTGTCACCTCACAGGAAGAAGGATGTGTGTGTCTCTTGGTGGGTGTTCTGCCACTGACCAAAGACATGCCTGCTGGGTTGCTTGGAGATTCCAAATTGACAGTTTGTGTGGATGTGTGTGTGGAGTGATGTCCTGACTAGGGCGTAGCATGCCTTGCACCAGAAGACAGCTGCACAGTCACCAAGGTCCATAGATCGAACTAACTGCTGCTTCACAAAATACCATGGTCCAGGGGTGGCCAGGTTTAATTTTTCTGTTTAGTTGATTTTGCTCACTTACTGTTTTATGGAGGGGATGCCCAGGTCTCATGTGGTTCTAGTTGGAGTATTCTGCTTCCCTCACTTCCCCACTTTGTGGCGTTCGGGCCTATAATAGGATAAGGCGAAAACCTTTTATTTGCCATTTGCACACATATACTAGGTCTGGGTACATAGGAAGTGTTGTGCAGAACTGAAAGTCAGGGTCAAATAAATACAAACAAAGACTGTTGTCTTCTGAGACTCCTTGTCAATAAAAGCTGTGAGTCTACTTCTATATAGTCCTGCAGGGATTGTTGCCTCACCTGGCTATGACACAATAACAGATTTTTTTCTTTAATCAGTAAAGAAGTAACAGACAAATAAATGCTATGTTTTGCTTGCAAAAATTGTCGCGTTTTTCATCATTCTACGATCTACGCATGGACCATCTGGAATTTAAGGCCCTTTAATTACAAATAAAGCAAGTCTCCTTTTACCACAACTGATAGGGATGTCAATGAAAACACAGACAATTCAATCTAAATTGATAAAACGTTAAGAGTGGATGAAATATTAAAGCCATATCATTTTAATTCTCTCACATACACACGGTCACACAAATTTATGTACATTAATATGGTGACAAAAGTCTGCAGAGTCAATATTCTCTGCAGAAGACCCGTTATTATGTCAAGCTTGAGTAATTATTTCATATACACACGAGCCACTGCTCCACTGCCTACCTGGCAGAAAGAAACCGCTTTGTGGTGACGACTGAAATTCAAATGAGATGTCATGTTTTTCTCCGGCATTTAAATTAGATGAAAAGCCATCAGCTAATAGCAATATCAGTAGCCCGAGGCATTTAATGAAAGAGTGCGAAGGCTAATACTTTATAACTAAGTAGTACATATTGTCACAGTCTGGCTTGAGGGCAAATTAATGGGAGAGTCGCCACTTAACCGAATGTTACCAATTTATCAATCAAATGAGGTGAAAAACTTTAATACTCCATGAGATGTGTTAATCAGTGTTATCAAAAGTTGGATAGTTAGATGAATGTTGAGGACTGATAACTTGTACTTGCATATAATTGTTTGAACCAAGGATTTCGGAATCAGCAGAAATGGCTCCAAGAGACCTTTGCAACTTGTGTAACTCTACAGTTCTTCACCGAGGTCCTAGAACTTTCCCATTGTTCTGAGTATCGGTTAATCCCGTCAAAGTGCTGTCAAATAAATCCGTATTATGCTGGCAAAGAACTTCAGTCATTTCACTATGAAAAAAGAAGAGCTCAATGAAACCATCAAAAGACTCAAAATTCCATGACATTCGTAATGAATGTCTACAAACTTCTGACCACAACTAAATCTTTAAGTTGCACACCAAGAACAACTGAATACATTTGAATCTGTCAAAAGCAACCTTTGAATTTTATTTAAAAAGCAAAGAGATGTGTGAATCTCTGAAATTATAAAGTCCTTTTTATTGTATTTAGTTCAAACATTTCTGCACTTTAAACAAATGTTAAAAAAAATGGTAAATGGCCTGTATTTGTATAGCACTTTACTAGTCCCTAAGGACCCCAAAGCGCTTTACACACTCAGTCATCCACCCATTCACGCACACATTCACACACTGGTGATGGCAAGCTACATGTAGCCACAGCCACCCTGGGGCGCACTGACAGAGGCGAGGCTGCCGAACACTGGTGCCACCGGGCCCTCTGGCCACCACCAGTAGGCAACGGGTGAAGTGTCTTGCCCAAGGACACAATCATGATTTGATGTCCTGATGTGGATCTATCTGATTACTTGCCAAAACAATAAGGATTTAATACTTCAGCAGAGTCTCTAAGGCCATCCCTACTGGATCCTTCAGAGGTTTGAGTTTTTGAGGAGATGTGTCTGTAATGTATTGCAAACATGACTAAAATATATCTTTAAGTACAGACGCAGGACAATTGCACATCCTCGTCCAAAAATGTGCAACTGAAGTAACATGCTTCTGTTTTTGAAGGATAGAAAATGCTGATACGCTAAGTTTTGACAAAAAGGGCTTTTGTTCTTTTCAGACGCTGATTTCCATCAGCAGATGCAGGCAGGATTTCATCGCACATTGTAGTTAAATATTTAACTGTATCTCTGCCATCACACATTCCTTTTTGTAAAGTGTTGATCGTTTGAAGATGCATACATTTTATTGGACAGTTTTTTAAGTTTCTTCACAAATGAAGACCATGCATAAAAAAAATTATATAATGACCCGAGACGAAAAACAAAGAATGTTTTGAACACAGTTGTAGACAGATGTTTGATAGAAAAGTTGTAATATATCTGGATAGAAGCACTAGCTGGAATAATGGCAGCAAAATTATATTAAAATAAATAAATAAAAAGCTCATTAAGGGTACATATGAAAGAGTGGAAATCCACTCTGTATACCTGACAACATATATGCCAGCTTGTAATGTGTGTACCCATTTTACATTATGAGCACAGTGTAAAAATCCATAATGAAGACTCCTTTGTCTGAGGCAGTAAAAGCACGAATATCCACACACACTGTGCACAGTGCGTTTTACCAAAGTAAACATCTCCCCATAAAACAGCAGCATTGTTCATCTTGCCAACTTGCTGCCTTGTTTCTGCTTGTTAAACATGACTGTGAGTGCGTGTTTGCACTGCAGGTTTATCAGTGGAGCAAAAGACAGCAGCTGACTCTTACAAGCTGTCAGAAGGCAACTCTTACAAAACTTTTAAAAGAAGACTTGCTTAAACTCTGTCAGGATTAATTTGAAGAAACAATCACTATAATTGCTGCCTTATTACAGTGCTGAGAAAATGTATCTGATTTCTTAGTTTTCTGCATATTTTTGACACCTACATGTTTAATATAATCACACCGAGTTTAATATTGGACAAAGACGCCCCGAGTAAATACAAAGTGCAGTTTTAAAACAATGATTCCATTTATTAAGGGTAAATAAAAAACTTTCCAAACCTACCTGACCCTGTGTGAAAAATACTATTGACCACCTTTGACCACCGGTCACATCCAGGCCTGATTACTGCCAAGTATGTTGAGTCAACAAATAACTTGAACAGAACTTGTCAGAGAAAGTAAAACAAGCTAAAGAATCTCAAAAAGCAAGGCATCATGCTACAATCTAAAAAAACAATGTCAGTGAAATCTATAAGTGTGGAAAGGCTAACAAAGTCATTTCTAAGGCTTTGAGACTGAGTCTAACCAAAATTACTCCAAGAGTGCAGCAACAACTCATCCCGGAGGTCACAAAAGAACCCAGAACAGCATCTAAAGAACTGCAGGCCTCACTTGGCTCAGTTAAGGTCAGAGTCTATGATTCAACAATAAGAAGGAGACTGGGCAAAAATGTCATCCATGGGACAGTTTCAAGGAAAAAAAAACACTGCTAACCACAAAGAACATAAAGGCTTGTGTCGCATTTGCAAAAAAAAAACAAACCATCTTGTAAGGAGCAAAACCTCAGGAAGGCAAGGAATCACGGGCCCAGAGTTAATTCATGTACATGGACGATTTCTGTGCACGATCTGTCAACTACAGAGTCAGTGCAGAAATGCGCCCCAAGCATCTGCTCAAACTTTATTATATACTGCTTTACTCATGGGTGGAGTACAAGTTAGGAAAAAACAACTTCTTATCTGGTGATTGCATACGAGGCTGCACAGGATGCAGCCTTGCAAGACAAAGATGGACAAGTTGATTAACGATCTTGTAGTGGGTTAAAACAATACATGTGGGTGTTGTCTAAACTTGAGCAACTTCCTCATGTGATCACTTTGTTCCAGCTAAAGAATTTGCTGACACGCTATGTACAGGCATTTCTATGCAATTCAAATAAGCTAAACATAAACATTTATCACTGTTGAATATTAATAAAATTCAAAATCTTTTGACACATCTTGATTATCCCCAAGACTACTCTGAAAATATTCTACGAGACAAGAATTGAACTTTTTGGAACATCTACATCCTGTTACATAACATAAAACTAACACAGCATTTCATAAAAAGATCATACCAAGAGTCAAGCATGATGGTAGTAGTGTGATGGTCCAGGGATGCTTTGCTGCTTCAGGATCTGGGGATTTGCAATATTTGATGGAACCATGAGTTCTGCAGCACAACAACAACCTAAAACACACCAGCAAGTTCACATCTGAATAGCAGGAAACAAAGAAAAAGACACAAAACAAACTGAAGGTTTTGAAGTTGCCTAGTTAAAGTGCTGTCAAGGAGGGCACAACCATATTAAACCATATTGAAATTTAGTTTGTTTACTTGAAAAATGTGTGACAAATATGCAAAAGCATGTAAAGGAAATACTTTTTCACAGCACTCTATATGCCTCTCAAGTGGAAAGTTATGCTCACCTCTCATTTAAAAGACAGACTTTCTTGAGTCATGGAAACATGCCCCATGGTATTGTAACCATTGGAGCAGCACAGTAATTAAACTTTACCTTCATTCTCATTTTAGTATGGCAGCCTGAAATAAGTCCATTTCTTTTTGTGAAATTAAAAAAAAAGGATTCTACTGTGTTACTTGAGTGTTGCATTAAAAACACAGACTGCATGGATAAAAATCTATGTAGTTTATCACATGAAGCCACGGAGAAAGGTCTTTAAACCTGTATTTCTTTTAATAATAGCTAGAAGTAGGCAACTCTTCTGGTTACAAATGAAAGACTGACTGTCATTGTCGGGTGACAATTTAAGGTGATTACAATATGGCATTCCAGGTCATGTTGTAATACAGAAGAAATGTAATGTATAGTGTAACAAATGACTTTCTACAAGGAGAAATTAAGTAAAAATAAATAATTAATACATATGATGACTAATGTGTAACACAGTGTTTTTTTTGAGTGATCATATGGCTTATTTGATGTGACTAGCTGATGCACATTCATTTTGTTTTCATTCATTTAATTACTTTTTAGAGTGACATTAATCCCTGTAATTGCCAAAATATTACTCGAAGGCCTCTGGGAAAAAATTGTTTGTTACTGTGATTGTTACTCCAAAAGATATCCTGAGTTAATAGTTTTTATTTTGTCTTCCTGGAGTCAACGGGGTTAAACACGTTGATGTTGATGATCACCTGATCATAGAGTTAAAAAAAAGAGTGCTCTGTGTGTGTGTGTGTGTGTGTGTGTACACACAAGCAAACAGGAAAAATCACAGGAGGTGCCTGTAATTGGGCTCAGGTGCTCATAAGTACAATGGGGAAGCACCTTTCTCACATACTTTAAGGCAAAGGAACAACAAACATACAAACCTTCAGTGCTTTTCAATCCTTTTATCTTTACCGCACCTTCCCTCTCCCTCCAGGTTCTATTGTGGTTCCCCTTAAGCCTCCTGTGTCTATTACACTCACAAAGCATCCATGCTGTTCTTTCTCCTTCTCATTGTCCTCAATGAGCCCTTGAACCGAGACACCACTGGACAAAGGCAGGGGGTTTTGTAAAATATGGATGAGATCATGCTGTGAAGGTTGAGTCTATCTGAGCTCCAATATAACACAGAGGAGGCTAAAAGGAAAAGAAAGACAGAGAATATAACAACCTGAGAATGTAAGACTTACTCCTTAAGCCAGGTGATACTTGCTATAATCTACAGAAGCCTTTTGGCTGAATCAGAGTTAGGTAGTGGAAGCTCAACCACAAAAAGGATGCACGGATAGGAAAAAGAAAGACTTACAAGCTTTCTAAATGTTTGTATGATTAGTGTTGAAAGAGAAAAGAAGGAAAAGCATATTTTTTTACATGACAAAAATGTGAATCTCCCCTTACACGTTGTCATAATATTAATAGGTTTATTTATATAGCACATTTGAAAATGCATATAGCAATTAACCATTTATAGTTAACAGACAGCCCACTTGCATTTCCAGGCCAAAACAAAGAAAGGTGTCAACTATCAACTTTTCACCGCTCTCTATCTCAAATCCAGTAGGCAGCGAGCTTAGAGCCAAATTTACGCTAAGTGTTAACCTCAAAACCCTGTTTTGGCATTAAAAGATCCTTTGCCCATTTACTAAAGAGGCCCAGTGTAAATGTCACAACTAAAAGGCTGGACTCAGTTGGACATATGCAAGACGGTTGAGGTTGACCTTCTTACATATATCTCTGGAAAAGTTTCCTTTTCAGAGCATAAAATTAGATTTTGAGATCGATCAGTGACAGTTGCTAAGTAAAAGTAGGCATTCTTTAAACTGTTGATGAGTGTTTGGTGGCTGGTATTTGGTGAAATCGGTTGCAAGAGTTTACAGTAACAAATCTCTTTGCCATTGCTTTGGTTGAGTGCACATTGCCACTGTCGACCATAGTTTTAATGGAAGTTGTCTTTTTGCAATCATGCACTAATTGTCAACTTAAGGTTAGCGACACAAATTGGAACTGGAGAAAGTTTACTTGCAAGGTAAAAGCTGTGCCTTACTACTACAGCAAACACATTTCGAAAGGTGCACCTTTTACTTTGAAGGTAACAGTTTTCCATTTCAGCTAAATAATGGCAAATAATTGGTGAGTGTTTGCAGTCAAGTTAGTGTGCTCCACACAAAATATGTGAGACTTGCTAGTGATCAAAGAAATCACAAGGAGGTTTTTGCTGCAGCATTGTGTGTTTAATCTACAGCAATTTCACCTAGTGACAGCAAGGAACCTTGTGTCAATTGGTTATCGAGAATGTACATTTTGCCCAGGAACAGGTTTTTATTTGGGGTTTAGGCCTGCATGAACAGGTCTTTAGCAGTTAATTTCAAAGTGACTGCTAGCAACCACTTGCAAATCTCATCAGCCATTTTTTTAAATTCACTGGTGGCTCACAGTTACCAATAGCCTGCACAAATCAAACAACGCTAAAGATCTGGCAACCAGACTTGACAATGGCCTAAAGTTTAAAGTATGCAATCTATAGAAAACAAAACTTCATTTAATGCAGAAAAAAAACTCTGGTGTGTCTGTCTGAATGTTTATAGCTGGGGACTTTTGATAAATGGTCTACTGCAGCGGTCCCCAAACCCCGGGCCTCCGTGAGTCGTTTGGTACCGGGCCAAGAGAGTTGAGGCTCAGGTGTGAAATGTATAGTTTTCAGGGTTTTTATCAGTTTTCAGCGTTATTTTGTTATCGTTTTTATCGTTTACTCGGTTTTCCTGGGTCTTTTCATGGGTGTTATGAATAAATTGTCTTTTTTTCGGTACCGGTACTAGTTTTATTTTGTTGTATTTATCCGCGACACCTTAAAGGCCGGTCCATGAAAATATTGTCGGGCATAAACTGGTCCGTGGCGCAGGGGACCGCTGGTCTACTGTTTAACAGTAGACCATTTAACAGCAGTTTTACTTGAATTCTTCACCCAAGCAAAGCACAAATATGACAGCACACAGGACACAAGCCATGACATCCTGGCTGACAAACATTTGAGTCATTCAACCATCTTCAGCCTTGAGATTTTTCACAGTTTTCTCATTATTCTCTTCCTTCAGTCTTATTTTCACTTTCAGGAACTTGAGAAGAGCAAATTACTAATGGGAGAAGATTACTTCACTATGAATTACAATAATCATCTCATTTCGGTCTCCTCTTTCTCAGTTGCCCAAACACATTGATCCCTCAACCACAATGCTTCTCCCCAAGGTCCTTGATAATAAGATCTCCTCACACGTTGTTCGTGATTTAGTTTAACACATTTGTCAGAAATTCAATAAGAAGAAAAAAGGCTGATTGGGAGCAGCATCAAAAAACTAGACTAAGGCACAAGGAATTAAATCCAAATAGCTCTCAAGTGTATTACAAGATTCAGTATTCAGGTCTAGATTGAAGGCTGAAATGAAAGAGTGGATACTCCCGAAAGGTTATTCTGTTCCCACAATCAGACATAAGCGGAGATACAGGGATGCGGCAAAGAATTACATGGTTTATCTATCATAGTGCAGTTCACTCACTTGCCTGTGTCACATTTTCTCTTTCTCTGCCTGTCTTTGTTTTGCAAGTGTCACAGTGTCTCCTCATTTATAAATCCAACTGTCTCTTATCGCTGTCTTTCAGTGGCACTCAAGTGAGGAATGTGTTTTGTGTGTAAGTGCTTGATGTTGCACTGAGCAGTTATCACCAAAGCGCATTATTTTGGCCACCACCAGCATGGCTTTTTAGCATGGCTTTGTCATTCAACCTTGAGCACATGTGTCCACAGCTAGAGCTCAAAACACAGCAGTTAAAAATGTGAAATTATTTTATGACACAAAGAAAACGAATGGCACCGAAACCTTAAAGTAGACATAATTCTCCTGGAGAAATGATTAATTGCACATTTTGACCTCAAGCAGGCCTTCAGCTCACCTTCATTTTTCACCGCTTTAGATAGTTAGCGAGAGTGACACCCTCTCAAAGAGACAGAGAAGGTGAAAGAAGCCGGTAAGGAGAGGGCAATGCATGATTTAGGGTTATGAAACATATATCCACTGCATGACAGCCCCACACACACACACACACACACACACACAATGTGATCTTTTCAAATGTATTGATTTACACACACACACACACACACACACACACACACACACACACACACACACACACACACACACACACACACTGATCTTTTCAAATGTATTGATTTACAGAGTGGGCAGCTGCTAACCTGTAATGACTCCAGAGGCCGACACCGTAGGACATCAAACTTCTGACATTTTAAGAGAGAAAAAGCTTAGTTCCCAGATAAAGAGTGTGTGTTCAAAAATACAAGCGCTCAGGCTTTCAGTCTTTTATTAAACGCTCTGCATTACTTAGCAGCATTTAAAAAGGGAAACGATCTTCTTGCCTCCCAGAAATAACAACTAAGCCAACAGTATAGACAAATGGAAACCTCCAAGGTTTTTGAAAAAAATATGTACTTAGTAATCAGTAAGTCAAAAAAGATTTTTTTTTTAACTTTGATATGAAGTGTTCATTTTGAGATCAATATTTAAATGCCAAAAGGTATTTTAATTACACATCCATTAAATATTGAAAGCAACTCCTTTCATTCTACACTGTTAAGAACTGTTGAAACGGTAATTTTGCTCAAAAAAGGATATTTGATTGTAAAATATAGTCACGAACAAAATGAGTGGCCTTCTGCTTTATTTGCACACCTCCCAAAATAATGCATGTCATTATCTTTAAGCAATATTAGAATTGTCTGAGCTCAAAAGACCGCTTGTTCCCTGTTACATTTGTAGAAATTGCTCTTTTTTGGAGCCAACAAACCTATCCCCTCACCCCCACCCTCAGAAAATGACCGTTGGGATAATAAAGTGAAGCAGCACCTCTTGCCCCTCTCTCTATTTGTCTCTCATTTTATAATAGCCTTAATAAATTATTTAAAATGTTACACAGGACGCAAAGTTTAATTAACTTGGTTTGCCACTGCCAAGCTGGGAAATTAAACTTTTTCATTGCTTCCTCTTTTGTCTCCTCTTAGTAATGCTCAAACATTACATTTCCAAATGTTCTTGTTTAACATAGGGATGAGATAGAGGATGAATACTACCGCTAATCCTCTGCCTCTTGTCACATAAGTGGTCACATAAATGAATTTAATAGAGTTTACAGTTACACCAAGGGCCAGGAGGCAAATAAAGAGCACAGAAGTTTGCAGAATGTACCTTATCTTTATGGTGTCAATGCAAGGTAGTGTAAGGACACAATATGTAAAAATTACAAATTTCTTATTGGATATTGTTATGGTTGGCATATAGGATTTAAACAAAGTAACCCAGAATATAAAGAGTAGGTAATGCATAATGAACCACCTCTTCATTCTTCCTACTCGGTATCTATCCCAATTTATCTTTAATGGTAAATATCCATCACAGTAATTTATCATCTAGCAACATTTCCTTGCTGCAAACACTGTTTAGGCTTTAAGAGTGTTTGCTCCAGGCTCTGCTGTAAACTGATATTTCTAAGAATCCAGTGTGTGCTGCTACAATAACAAAAAGTCCAGTGTAATGTTTTCTAATAAGACGGTACACTCCCTTCTTCGGTATGCACAGAGCTATAAATATGTAAATTGGTCCCATCTCTATCTCCACCAAGTGAAATGACACAGGTGGATCTGTATGGCAGGAATGTTATAAAGTGAATAATTTCTCTAAATACTATGGAAAAGAGCTTTAATTCCTCAATGGGTTTTTTTGGTTGTTTGTTTGTTTTTAACCCTGAACCCTCAAACCTAATGTCTGATGCTTTATAATCTATGCTACCCTGGCTGTTAAGTGGCCCTTGGTGGACCCAGGTGCCTGTTGCTAAATAAAATCCTTCAGAGAGGTCAATCGATTTGTGAGAGACTGAATGACTTGCCACTCTGGCTCGTGACATGAGGTGATGTTTAGTTTTCCATTACACAAGGAAAGACTTTCCTTTTGTTGCATTTCTAGATTTACTCTCCTGGCAGATGAGTGCTTCCATCTCAAGCTAGTGATGTCATCTGTAGCCAGATCTGGTTTGGAGACATAATATTACCGGTCCTATCCATGCGAGATGTTCTATCCAAAAATAAAACCAAGATAGCTCATTCATAGCCAGAAAGACAACTAGCATATATTAGTCATTTTTATCTACAACACACAAGGAAAGATTAGAAGGTGGAGGGCAAGGACTCTCTCATCTGCCATCTGCATACAGATATGCACTTTCACAGTTTGTTTATTTAATGTGTATCACATTTATGGATCAAACTAGGATCCTCTAGATCTTCAGTCTAATATCCTCTCATGTTTCAATTTATGATATACAGGCAAAAACCCAAATTATATATTATTTAGCCAATCATGTGTACCTGTGAATATTCAAACAATATAGACACACCAGATAACAAGTGAAAAGGGGAACAGGGGTCCGTTCTTCGTACTTCGCTAAGTAAGTTAGCTGGATTTCGCGTGATCTTGGATCGTTCGGTTCTCCGAAGCTCATCCAGGACTTGCTGTCATAGCAACAGATCCATAAGCGTAAACCTGCTTGGGAGCAGGCTTACTTTATGTAAACAGGATTAGATCGCGGCCACTCAGGTATGTCCGCTTCATTTATACGAAAGCAACAGCGATATTTTTCCACTGTTTTTCCATAAATAAATATTATCAATGTAACTAAAGATAATGCAGTATTTGATTCTTCCACATACAGGTCATTTCCTAAAAAAAGGGAAATGTACTATTAATCATTCTATTTCATGTATTTGATTATTTCAGATGTAATTCATATTTTAGAGTAGTAATAGTAAATTACTTCGTGTAATCAAGATGAGAGACCACGGCTATAAAAGCGAAGGTGGATTTGGGAAGTCTGTCGCAGCCATGTCCTGTCCGTTTGTACGCGAGCAACCCATTGCGGAAGGTGCAAGATTGATAAGGAGAGCATTCAACCCTAGGGCCAGCTCCTGTGCCGGGGTGTGACGAGGGGGTGCAGGACCACCACCTGTCTTTTTTTGCTCTGCCCTTTTCTTGGTTGCTGTTATAAACAAACAAACAGATTATTTCAGGGTCTCTTTTCAAGAGACTAAAAGCAATATAAGTGATAAATATTACCATTCTGTAGAATATTCTTATATTTCACTTTTACTTGTTCCCATGTTCTAGTGGGTCCTGTTGTGGCTCTAATGTGAAAGAGGATATAATGTAATGTAATATAATATGATATAATATAATATAATATGATATAATGTAATATAATATAATAAATTACTTACGAGTTTAATTTGTCAGCAACTTTCTGCCAGCCCTCTCTCCTTGCTTTTGCAGCCTTTGCAGTGTTCCCTTGCATTTTAATTAAACTCTGAAACTCCTAAAATCCCTCAATCAAGAGTTCTTGCTCTGCTGCCGAAAAATACCTTCGACATTTTCGCCGACCAATCAAAGGGTTGCCGATCAATGTTTCTACTATCGATGCGTAGCCCCTTTTAAGCCACCCAGTGATCTCACATTACTTCATCCAGCTGTACTAATCGTCAACAACAGGTGTGTTCGGAGAACCGGAATAGCGAGCTCAAAGTTGGCGCGATGATTTGCTCTTGGATGTGTCATTTGATCTTGGATGTAGTAAGCGAGGTGCGAAGAACGGACCCCAGGTGGGAAATTAGCTGAGGACACCAAACATAATGACTCAAAAGGAAGTAAAACTAAAACACAAAGCAGGAGAGACAAATAATTACCAACATAAAAACTGGATGTAACCTAACACATAAAAGCTACACACGACATGGAAACACAGGGGAGGCAGGAATAGACATTAATGCAAACAATAGTCATGAACCAAGAAAACCTGAGAATCAAAATATAACGAGAGTAATCACAAAACTCAAATTTATGACACGAAGCTTGAGTCCAGCACAAGTTCTTAATGATTTGTGTTGACATATTTTTTTTGTCCTTATGTTGGTTGTTTTCTATCACACGTAAGGAAAATTGTATTTAAAAAGTTTTGGTTTTTTGCAATTTTAACCTGAAACATATGAGAGTTGGCTGTATCATCCATTATTCTGTGTACTCTAATTTTTAAGCTCAGAGCTTTGAATTATGGTAATTGTCATCCTGGGTTTTTTTTAAGTGAGATGCAGTTACCTACATCTGTAATCTGTAATTACTGCTAACTGACTAGATAAGTATAAAAAGACTAGTATAAAAAGACTAGAAAGCCCCCCCACACCATCAAATCCAGAGCATAGATTACTGAAAATTGTACAGGGTTGCCAAGAAATATGCTGGTGGTCTTTTTTTTTTCTTTAGTTGCTATCTATAGTATAAGAAACCAATTATCTGAGCTGCACACTACACTACTGAACAGCAATTAGGTTTATCAAACAAGCAAAAGACTAACTTTGACGACTTTGACTAAAGCAGAAATGTTCTTTCCTGGAGGTACTGTTTATTTTCCATATGACATGTCATCTATCATATAACAAACAACATGTGGACATGTTACCAGGGTAAAAAAAAATATCCTACTTTGTCTCCTGTGGGGGTCAGCATGCACATTTAATGACAATAATGACAGCAATATCAGTCATGCATTTCTCTTACAGCAATTGTCCATTTATATGTCTGGGTGATGACAGGTAGTAAGAAAAGCTTGATTTAGGGCAAAATGTCATATGAATATAGCTATCAGTCTTATGGAGGACTGCTCTGAGATATATAGAGTAGTGTGCAAAAGTCTTGAGCCACCTCTAATTTCTTTATATTTTGCTTTCAATTATCCATTTTTTTTAAGTGTGAGCAATAGCACTAAAGGCCTTCTTTGGACATTGATTGCATTGAGTCAAAAAGCATTGTGTGTGTATCCTTAAACTTGCAGGGAAACTGGACAGGTGAAAGTGTTATAAGTGCCATGTCTAAAAAGAATAAAACAATCAAAAACCATCTGCAAGACATGAGCAGTATCTGAAAGCCATGTCCTTAAGGAATAAGGGAAAAGACTTGACGTGGATCTGACTCTTCAGTTGATCCATCTACTGTTCATCAGCCTCATCAGAATTGGTCTCCGCGGAAGAGTAGCCATCAAGAAGTTATTCTTGAAGAAGGCAAACGGGGAAAAAGGTCAAAGTATGTCAAATTACAGAAGAACTGGAATGAAAGTCGGTGGAACGGGACTTTGGATGGATGGATGGATGGATGTTGCCAATGCAGAGAAAGTTTGGACCCACATTCTGGACCTCGACATTACTAAGCAGTGTGGGATCATCTTGACAGAGGAAAGACTAAAAGGCAACTAGCATCCAAAGAAGAGCTCTGGAATGTCCTTTAAGAGGCCTGGAAAACAATTTCTGAAGACTGCTTAAAGAAAGCTTGAGAATTCAGTTTGTGTTGAAGAACAAAGGTGGTCATACTAAACACTGACCATCAAGCTTGTTAAAATTGTGCAGATTCTGTTTTTGTCCATCCATGTATGTTTGCATGTTTCAATAAATCACACACATTTCCCAATTTCGTAGCATAATACAAAGAAATACAGGTTAGCTCAAGAATATTTCACAGTACTGTACCTAAGCGACCAAAGACATATATCTATGTCTCTGGCAGTTTATACCATCGCTACTATTCACTGCTGCGCACCCTTTATTTATTCACCTTCAATAGTAGTCATTCGTGTGCAGTTTCATTCAGGCAGGCAGGCAGGCAAGCAGGCAGGCACTATATTGTTCTTGTGGGAAATTTAGGCAGGAATTATGATTGTTACCTTATGTAATAATGTAGATGCTTCTTTGAGAAACAAAAAGGGGATTTAAAACCACATCAAAGGAGAAAGTGAAGTGCAGTTCCTCAATGCAAGCAGAGAAAAATAGCATTAACAGCATTTATACTAAGCACTGAAAGGGTCTTTCCTCGCTGTTAATTAAATTTGTCAAGCTTGGTCTCCAGCCTGATAAATATAATAACACATTCAGGGGTATTAGGAAACCCTCAGTGCTTGCCGCTACTTTCCCCATTATCTGCTTCTGGCCTTCAAAGAGAGAGCTAGAGACAGAAACGGAAGGACTTTATGATAATGGTAGGAAGGAAGTAAGAAGGGAACATGGGAGGAATGACAAAAGAGGTAGGGGATAAGACAAGCGCTTGCTTTGTCTTGTCTATAGTCCCATCTTATTTTAAGCTGGAATTACTTTTCATTAGCCCTCATCACAGACTTATGATTCGCTGGCAACCTGTCCTTTCCTCATTTCCACTCTTTTGCACATTTCTACATTTCAACTACTCCAACACATGCACACATAAGCTCCCCATATCTTAATTAACGAGATGTACGATCTCTCTCATGGGAGAATAAACACAAATAGCCTCTTCAGAAAAAGACGTGTCAGTGTCTAGCTTGTGTGGGAGCCACTGCACTAAAGATGATAAGGTGAGAAGGGATAAGAAACAAGGCCTTCAGTTTTATATATAGCATCATCACTCTAAGGAGAAGTAGTTTAGGAAACCATCTAAACAATATAGACAGGAAACACAGGCGATGCGAAGACACCAATAACCACAATCACAGCCTCCCACGGTGATAAATAGCACTACATGAGTGCAATAATAGCGTTATCCAACACCTCCAAGCTTGGAAGTATCCAGTATCTGTCAGTGTTGAACCCCTGCACCTCCTCATTAAGAGCTCATCTCATGTTTCTATTTATGATGCTTGCTGAAGTTAACTGTCACTCAGTCAGTCCCCTGCAGCAGCTACAAAATTTATGTTTAAGGGCAAATACACAGAGACACTGGAAAACAAGGGGATCGATAGGACAAATAATCAATAGTGAATGGTGGCTTGGAGATGGGTATCTAACTATCATTTCTTCACTTTCAGTTTAGTGCAGGATATAAAAACGATTAAATATAAATATTTTCATGTCTCTTTGGTTAGCTGAGACTTCGACTGAGCCCACTGCGCTGTATATGATCACTACATCGTCTATGAATTTAAAGTTCATATTTCTCCAGGTACAGTATGCATATGATTAGCGTACACAATGTTCTAACAGCAACATGAACAACCTTACTTCTCTGCACAGGACACTGGTTGTGTGTGAGTTGACAGCAGGTGAAAATCATGTTCAAGCATATCAATCTGGCCATTTCATTTTCGTCAAAGATTATTTGACGAAACAAACTCTAAAGCGAACAGACTAAAGACTGTGTTGTGCCGATGGCTTGAACGGGCTTTTATCTCGCATTTCTCATAGACGATTGTTTGCTGCAGGCAGCGCCAGTTGTACTGCAGAACCAGAGCCAAAGCTAGCATTCGGCCATAATTACCTTTATCGTTTAAGCAAGGAGAGTCATCAAATATGAATGGGAAATTGGACAGAGCTGTACAAACAAAGCACGAGTGTGTTCATATTAACATGTTTATAAACGGGAAAGCAGCCTGGCGAAAGGGAGAGAAAGAGGGAGACTAACGAGGTCAGAAATCACTTTGTACAGGAAAGCCAGTGGCCATAGTTACACTGGTTCACGCTGTTTATTAGCGTGTTTCTCTGTGTGTGGATTCTCATCAACTTCATAAAAGACAAGCATGCTTGACAGTTTATTAAAATACACATTGTTTTAGAAAAAAAACCCACTGTTTCTCAAATCTCCATGGGTACCATTATAAGCCCAAATTGTATTTTCTTTGAGTAACCTTGCCACCATAGAAACAGACAGTGATAACAAAACATTATTAAAATTACACTTTTGGATTTGTCTTAATGCTCTTTTCATGCTCCAGGTGATCCAGGAGAGAAGAAAGACAACTGCTACCTAAGTAAAAACCCTTAGTGATCCCTTATGTGTCAGGAGTATCAGAACAGCTGAGACGTACTTTCTCTAAACACCGTCTCTGTAGCTTTCAAACCCCAGAACACGCTGCGCTAGGGCAGGGTGATATGGCCCCAAATTCATATCTCGATATTCTTTAACTGGCTACCATATATATCTCAGTATTTTTTTAAACCCATAAAGTAAGAACAAAAAGAGAGTTCTTAGTCAAAGCTGTGTCCCGGATGTCACACAGGCATTTTTATTAACATACAGCGTAGATGTATGTTAATATACATGTATGTTAATATATCAAAAATTACTCAGAAATAAAAAAAAAAATCAGCATTTATTACATAATAATGCTCCGTGAATAAAATAAAATAATGTTATTTTCGTGTATAACAAAAAGCTCACAATTGTGCAGTCAAAATGTACTAAAAAGATGCTGAGCATAATAACAAAGACAGATTTCACAGCTGCTCTGTTCCCATGTTCTACTGCATGACTGATAGCTTTGAGTTTGAAATCTGCTTCATAAGCATGTCTCTTAACAGGTGCCATTTTGGCCATAAAAGTATATCGATATTTTTTTAAAAACACCCAGTCCTACGCTGCCATTTATGTGAGAGGGGAAAGACCATTTCTGAATTGAGAAGGGAGCCTAAGAAAGATAATCTTTCACCATCCATGCTGTGATTTCAGCCATTCCCCAACTCTTTGTCAATGGTACTCATAGCCCTTGATCAATGATCAGTGGTCATGACAATTTGTATATTAAATATCAAGAAACTACCAGCCCATTGTCAGTCAATGGTGCTCATTCCAATCATAACCTGTGAAAAAGCTCCATGCAACAAGTCACAAAATTATAGAATAGAATAGAACATCTTTTCTGTTGTCTTAACAGTATAAAAATTACTCACAACAGCCATAACATACTATGTGAATCTACTTCTGCTCTTATATAACTATCATTAGCTTACAGCTTTAAGTGTTTAAGGTATGTGCTAACTAAAAATAAAGACAAGATGATAGTTTATTAAATTTTAATGAAATTTGCAGATTGTTTCGGTGAAGTTTAATAAACTCCTTGCTATCTAAAATATAACAGCACACCGAAGTATATTCTCGAGCATCTCACATTTCTGATAATCAGTTGTCTGCTTGATGTTTATTCAGCTGTGTAAAAACTATAACTTTAATATCAGCCAAACCGATTTACTCAGGAACAAATAAAATACTAAAAAAAAGGCAAACAATAACATTTGTAAGTTATCTAAGTGACTTATATATGTTTAACCTGAGTAGCGAAAGACGGCGGTGGGTTTGAAAACGATTTGCCGGGTGTCCGGTGTTCTCACGGCTCTGAAACTGAGCTGGGCTGCGCTATGAATTCTGGGACACAGCTTCTTCTTCTTCGGGGTTTAACGGCAGCTGGCATCCTTGTACATGCAGTGCTGCCATCTTCTGTTTCAGTCCGTTATTACACTCTTAAATCCTACTACTCATTCCTGCATCTTTTGTGATCTTACAAAGCTTCAAACGACGCGTCGACTATTAAATCAGTCGTCGACGATTTTGATAGTCGACGTAATCGTGACTAGTCAACTAATCGTGGCAGCCCTAACTAAGAGTACACTGGCTTGTGTCCCCACCATTGCTGGCTTATACATTTATGTAAATATTTGGAACAATAACAGAATACCGTTACCGTCTGTACTTGTTAGTACTTGGATACATCTGTGACTGCGTAATTTGCCCTTGCCAGAAAGGACATATAATGAGAAGTTAAAGTGTCCACTGCAGTGCACAAACGCAGTTAGTTATATAATTTAAAAAACACAATTTAAATCACTTTCATAAAAGTGACATTTTGGCTCTGAGACTTCTTAGAGTTCAGTTTGTTCACACCACTCCAATATTTTAGTAAAATCACACTACATTATAATCTAGCACCCACAGAAAGGGATTCTGGGTAAGCAGATAAGAAGGAGCTATATTGTTTAGAAACAATCTAAACATTTTTATCTTAGCATTCAGAACAGGTTCTCACTGAAGGGGACCTTATCTCCTGGTCAGTTGTTTCCCTGCTGGCTGCAAGCAATTTTAAAGCTATTTGCTCCTATGTAAATCATCCAATTTGTTTATAATGCAGCAGTCATAGTGACAAGATGATTAACTATCACTTATTTATTTTCATTTAATTCATTTGTCAGTATTCCTGGCTTAAAGTTACTGCATTTATATATTTATGAATATAAATGCAAAACATCTACTCTGTACATACAAGGTAGATTCTTGCTGTGAAAGGCTGACAAAATATCACAATCATAAATCAAGTACATTTTTATTCATTGAGTTACTGAACTTTCTAAACACACCTCAAAATCAGTGTATTAAGGTGGCCAAGAAAAACTCCAGCAGCTAGCACTCTTTAAAACATTTATTTATTTATCTATCTATTTCCTTTTATGCTTTGGATTTTGCACAGATTTAAGAAAAGAGAAACCGTTTAATGTGATATGTCTTAATTTGTGAGCTTTTTTATGTTTGGCCATAACCACACCAGCTGCACGTTGTTTCCAGTCTTTAAGCTATTCCAGAGTCAGCAGCTCAGCATAAAGCTCCTGGCTCCAGGCCTTGGAAATATTGTTAGTTATCCCACAGTAATCAGGCCAAAATGTGACAGATGCACTACAGAGTTTTCCCAGTCCTCCTGATTACCCTTCTGCCAGTAACATTTGTCTGCTTTAGCTGGCTGAAATGCAAGCCAGCATAAAACAGAATGGGAACTTTCCTAAGATGAATAGGCCGTATTCACCTCCCACAGTGAAAGTCAGTGATGTGTTCTATCTGGTCTGATGTTAGCTTAGGGTCAATGTAATTTTAGTATTACTTAGACATGAGACACAAGGAGCAGATATAGTTTAGCAGGGATGAAAGGGGTATATCTCCCGGTTTAAAAGTGAAAGACATCAGAGAGCAGCACCAGTGATACCAATAACACCCCCAGGCCTCATTTCTTAATAACAACTCTAATGAAGATGTATCTGTAGCATGTGTGTGGGTACAGGCACGCACTTTTATCTTTAACGAGTAGGAGTATTTCCAAGCACTTACTCTGACAAATTATCTCTATATAACATGCAAAAACGATCATGTCTACATTTGTAAGTTAATATCATATTGTCCGCGTTTACTAGCGTACCTGATATATGGCTTTGTGCCCTGTACGTAGTAAATATTTGATAATCTCCTGCATGTATAGCAGTCTAACTGACATAACACAACAAGTATGATAGTATTCATTGTAAATTATAAGCTTCACTTTCACCCATATGCTCCCATAGTTATTCATTAACCATGCGAGAGACTACTAAAGCAATGTATTGGCAAACTATCTGATTAGACAACACAAACAAAGTAAATGTCACATCAGCTTCGTGGTTAAGGAACCTTAGCAGCTCTTAGGTTGACTGCTCATTAGTTTCCTGCTAATGCATAAATCCTGCATAGCACTCTGACTCACAGGGTGCACAGTGTAAACAAATATGTGAAAATCAGCAACGTAAACTCACACACGCAGAATAAAAATCAAGCTACTTTATGTTTCTGCACCTGAAGCCGTTTCCTTCTCTTTCTCCATTTCTTGTTACATAGATGGATTACCAGTCGAAAACCAAAAACCCAAACAAGCAAACAAACAAAAAACATTCATTAGGAACAAATGCAGATGTGCAAGAGGGAAGAATGCCAACGTACATGTTCTAAACAAACTTAGGGAAGTGCAAGCTGTAAACACATATTTTCAAAGACAAAGCTTACCTACGGGCATCCACTGACAATGGGTAAGGCAAGGAAGAAAATCCACACATGTGAACAGACAACCAGCATACATCATTGGACTGTTCAGATTTGCCAATGGCTCTATGCACACAAAAGACTAGATTATAATACTGACGTGTTATAGTATATTTACATGCTCCAGATGGTTATTCATAAATAAATGACATTTAGAAAAAAAGCATGCATACTTGACAGAATGACTGAGCTGACAACCTCATTATTCACTTAGATGAAAATGCAGAGAAAGCAGCAAAGCACAGGGAAATATAAACAGGAAGTAATTACCAGGGCAATAATTAAGAAAGCAAGACATCACACACTACTTCTGTATGCATGATCTAAAGGTTAACAGGTATTTTGAACTTACACACCATAGTTATCACCATGCAGTATAGACAAGTCTGTGTATACAAACACACAGGCACACACACTCAGCTGAAGTAATCATTTGTAAGTGCTCATAACCCCCCCGGGGAGGAATATAACAGCTGATTAACCAGCTATCAGGCCCTATGAAGACCTACTGCTAATTTATGACAGCCATTACCACAGTCAGGTAGCCAATACACACATGCAGAGACACAAACACACACACTGCTTGTACACATAAACAAACAATTGTTCACTAGACCTTCCTGTTATAAATAAAACTTTGATGGCGAAAGCAAAAATATACTTCAGTATGTTAGTGTCTTTGTTTTACAAAGGATACAAAGTCTAAAAATATACCTTTAAAACAAGATTTATAAATCATAACATTCAGAAAACTCACATAATGCATAGTGACACAGTTTCTAATATAATAACAGATTCTACACTCAAGGGCCAGGACTGCACTATTCGCCTGACAATTTTATAAAAAAAACAACAACTATGTGCTAGATATAGCTCTTTCAACACATGTGTCACATGCTACAAATCAGATTCTTTTTCAAATCAGATCAGGGTTACTTATATACACGTGTGAATCATATCTGATCTCCTGTTTTATAGCAGCACGATTCTGATCAGATATCACATGCGATTGTAATTTCTCAATTTTCTGTGCAAGCGCATATTTTGGCAGCTTTTGAGAGAAGTATTCTGCTTCTTTTATTCATTCGAGCTTTGTGAATGAAAAGAAAATAATTTAGACTGTGGAAAAAAAATATTATTTCACAGAAAGTAAGGCATATTTTCCAGGACGTAGGTATTCTTCTCTTTCTTTTTCAATCAAGAGAAAACTTCATGATCAAGCTAAAATGCAAACCTCTTTCAATCCCCAGAGACACTGCAGATAGATAGATTTTTTTTTAATGTAGAGCTGTGGAAAGGAATCTGCGAAACTGATGAAAAAAGAGAAGTGTCAAGAAAAAAAGGAGGACATAATGACCAAAAAAAAAAACCACCTTATCTACTGACTATACCTCTATTGCTTGTACAGATATGAATTCCACACATCCATTTACTGATGATTTCATCTCTTCACAGTAACACTACAAATGCAGAAAATACAGACTGTCGCATTTTTCCTGATTTACAAAATTTCTTCAGTAACAAGGATAAGAATCACTAACACGCAGACAAGTCTACCACAGACCTTTCCGAGCCATAACAGATGAAATTGGAAATTTTTCTGTCTCACTAATCACCTCACCCCACCAACTGAGTCGTATTCCACTGGCTGAAGACAAGACTAAAGACTCCAAAACAAGCTGCAATGATGGCTTGATGGAAGTGTGATGTGATGTCTCTGTGTCATAGAATTCAAACACTTTATGACTGCAAAAGCCTTTCCACAGTGCGATGAGTGTTTAAGGTCAGGTCTATCTGGCCAGTTACTCATAGAGCAAAACTTTGAGCATCCCCCACATACTTCTTTTATACTGATGCATGCACACATCTGGCACAAGTATTCCTTATTTGCAGTAGCCTTTTTTTCAACCTCAGTGTACTGAAGCACAAAGCTCGTAGAACAAAAATGCATTTTATGAATGCACAAATATAAACAATATGGGCTGTGCTACTAGTAATGAAGGACACACTGGATTTGATCCTAAAAGAAATGATACAGAACTTTCAAATTTTTTTTAAAAAGTGAAAAACAATGACATATATTCACTTCTTAAAGATTTTCCTTGAAACACCAACACCCCTTTGTGGGTGTGCTTTGTGGGGATAAATGAGATTAAAAAAGGGGGTGTTACCTCAGTTCGATCAGACCTCTGTTGTCACAAGCCTCCCACTGACAGGTAGGAAAAAATGAGTGCACTACTTTGTTGAGTGGCTCTTGACTTGGCTGACAAGCCTTGGGCATCAGCAGAACTACAGAAATTCAAGGCACTTTATTCGTTCTTCACTTTGGCATGCATAGAGGATGAATTACATTTGCATTAATGACATAAATATTGTGGTCTTTGGTTCAC
The DNA here is from genome assembly GCF_056152115.1 of Neolamprologus brichardi. NCBI lineage: Eukaryota > Metazoa > Chordata > Actinopteri > Cichliformes > Cichlidae > Neolamprologus > Neolamprologus brichardi. The sequence goes on from NC_142105.1 coordinate 27,606,082, forward strand.
ATTTATAAAGTTTCTCTCATGCAAACATAAAGGGAGGGAAAGCCAAAGGGCATTGCAATACAAATTATTTGAATCTCCTTTTGGTACTAGAGGAAAATCATTAAAAATACAGAAAATACATGTGCTCTGTCACTGCTGTAGTTATATTCCAATTATGGAAAGCTGCAGAAGTTTTGCTTGTTTGTTAGACCGCTGAGAACAATCCTCTCGTGAATAACAGTCAGCTGGAAAAATCATACAGAACCACAACTCTCGCTGCAGCTTTCAAAACAATTCAATAAAGCCCGGAGGGAAACTAACTACTGCAAAAGAAATTGGAAATTATAACAATTATTTCCTTGACATCACATGATATATTGAAAGAGCAAAAATACTGCAAAAACACCCCAAACAATGTGGACTTTGGCTACACCCACAATTTCTTTCCCATGAAGTGTACATTGCTATGGCTAATAGTTCTTTCTTGTTTTTGATGGCTATGTGTTGTTCTTACAAGGGTCGGGGAAAAATGTGATTCCCCAGACTGGATATTTCATTAAAACAGGAAGCTTTTAAATAATGTGAGCTAAAGATTGATGACCACACCACGTAACATATTTATTAAGATACAATTTTACCTTTTTTTCTACTGGAATTAGATTGGCAGCATTTTGGGGGTATTTTATAAATACTGCACATATGCTTTAAGCCCCTGGATGCTTACTGGTCATTTTTATACCCCTTTATCCCAGTTTTAGTATTTTTGAATACAAAAATAGTCTATTGCAGCTTCTGCCTTTACTAATAGTGTCAGTTAAGTAGAAAGATAGACTTAATAAAGTGAAAGTCATGAGTAGAAATGTGCTGACGTGTTCAGCTTGTGTCGCTGTGCTGAGTTGGGCGGAGGTCCCCTCATATTCAAGGCGCTGGAAAGAATTTGGGTCAAAATAAAATGCGGTTTATTTGCAGTTTACTGTATGCATCAATTGTTTTGCATGAAATTGCATGAAATTGTTTTGAGAGGTATTTGCAGATAGTAAAGCTGTAAGATCTGGCAATGGATTTTTATAGTAACACTCGTTCACTGTGTTCTCTCTCGCTACCAGCACTTAATCCCTGATTCATGACTTTGACTATGAACTTTTATCCATCCACCTCTCATAGTTTTCCTTCCCTGCATCTCCACTCATTTGTCTCTCTTTCTGCTGCTCACTCAGGCTTCTAATAACATTGTTCCACTGGGACTAGATAAGTGTGGCTGTTGTGATAAGGAGTTGGGAGAGGGAACGATGCAATCTGTCTCCATCTCCTCCCACTGTCACAGCAGTTCAGATCCACTAGCGGATAGGAACATCGGCTCTATTGATGTGCAGTGCAGCGTGGCTGGTATCTGTGATCTCCAGCGGACGCAGTCTTTCATCGACACATACTTATGTTACTCCCTTGCTTAACCATTCACTGCTTCCATAACCATTTCTAACAGAGAAAGTTTGATTATGGTAATCTTGGTCGGCGAAACTTTTTCAAGGGTTTAATAGGTTAAATGGTTATTGAATTATCCTTTTTTAAATGTATAATTTTGAGCTAACCTTGTATCTACAGGGTGTGTAACACCTAACCCAAATCCATGTGATATTTTACCTTAATTTATTATTGCTCCAAGTCTGCCCAAGATACTCTGTTGGCATCCAAAGGCAAGGATGTGCATTTCCAAACCAAATTAGTTATCGATCGTGGTATGCTGAGAGATTCAGCTACTTTTCAAGCATTAATGCCATTTATCTCAAAGAAACACTTTTTGTATGAAACTGCTTACACAATACGTGCACACATGTGCTTACACAAGCTGGGACCTCTCCTCATCAACGTATCTCTAGTGTAGCTGAAAAACAAGTAACATGAACCATATAAATTTAATTAGCGCTGAACACTTATGGCTTTGTCCAGCTCTAGCAGACACAGTACAAACAAACAGCCAGATACTGTAAAGCATATAGAAACACGCTTTAAATAATCTTAAATGCTCCCTTACTTTTCCCACTGAGTCTGAGATCTTTAGACTGTGGTTTCTTTAAAACAAACAAACAAACAAACAAAAAAAACACCAAAAGACTATTTACCAAAAAAAACTTGGGTTTCTTTTGATGTCCTATGAATTTTGTTGTGACGCAATCTGTTATATCTATCTTAAAAAATGCATTTTTACTTGCTTATTTTTTATAGGTGTAACATTTATTTGACTTATTTTGACTGGTTAACATTAATCATTTCTTCTTTACTCATCATTTACCTTTCCTCAATCTGGTACAATAAGAAGTAGCTTATGAGCACATTCTTTGTTATGTTTTATTTACAAAAATAGTGCACATCTCTGAGCACAACATCTGAGCAAACGCTAAACAGGACAATATAACACGTGCCTGGCTTGCTAGCCATCAGCTTCTGATCTTTTAGAGCATGGCAAGCCTATATCTTCATTTCTACCAGTGAAAGGCATAAAGTACTTGTGTGACCTGGTCTAAAATCTAACAGATGTTTGTGCACGTTAGAGATATTTCCCCTCCTTGTCGTGATCAGTGAGTCGTTACTCAAAAAAGTAATGTAATCCATAGAACACCTTTCTTTAAAGTAATGCATTAAGTACATTTCACTGTAAAATGACCCGAAAAACATTCTCTAATGTTTCATGATTACCATTTAGCAATATAAACCTATAGGCTGCAGTCCCCCACACCAAAACAAATCCCTGTCCTAATGAGGACACACGCCCTTTCTCTTGGTATTTAGTTATGAACACAAAGCTGACAGCACAAAGTAAAGGTGAAAACCAGCACAGGGAGACTTCAAAGTGATCGCCGGAGTGATTCTACTGAAGAAACATAAACTGCCTGACTGCTCATCAGTTTGTTACCTGTTGAAGTTCAGGGCCTGGCTGCTGTGCTGGGATTAGCATTCACTGGGGTCTGCTAACATCACTCTGCGTTGTTGGCTAGCTTAGCGTTAGCATGCTGTCTTTTCAGATGGTTGCGAAAAAACGAAGTTATGTTTGAAATACAATGTAGTTTTTTCTGTCCTGGAGGCAGTTTCCACTTTTTTTGTAGAATAAAAATAGAAGATATTTCCACAGACTCCGTCATTATTTTCCTCCTCCGGCACACAAACTGAAATCAGCTGACTGCAGTACAAGCAGTGTTGGGAAGGTTACTTTTAAAATGTATTCCATTACAGAATACAGAATACATGTCCCAAAATGTATTCTGTAACGTATTCCGTTACGTTACTCAATGAGAGTAACGTATTCTGAATACTTTGGATTACTTAATATATTATCATGATGTTTACAACTACATGAATGTACTATTGCTGTGATTTATTACTGTTACTGAAGGTCCGCGGCTCCGAACCGTAGTAAAGGGACCTCTGGCTAATATGGTGGGTTCTGTGTCGGCTCGTAGCCGAAAACTAGCTTTACTTTGTTGTCTGAGTCAACTTTGCTAGCGAGAGACAGAGAGAGGCGTTGAAAGGCTTCTCCAACGGGACTTATTGTTTCAGAGGAAAACACGAACACAGTGTACAGTCGAGTCTTAATAGCTTACTTACAACTGGGCTCGTCAGGCACTCTTCTTGGCTGCAGTGGTAATTATTATATTTACATGCTTCCAGCTCCTGTTTTTTCCTTTTCCTCGTACTTTTCCTTTTTCTCCCTCCCTCGCTCACAGACACATAACGTGTATGGCAGTCCATTCTCCCTGCAGCACGGACTACACTGCCTATGATGCTACATTCTTTAGAGCTATACCTGTAGCATTCTGCCTATTAGCTTAGCACAACAACAACAAAAAGGCCTCTCTCTCACCCAGGAAACACGCAGAGCGAGAGCGTCACCCTGTAACCATGGCAACCGTAACGCTGCCGCCTGGAACAACAACATAGCTGTCAAACAAAACCCAAACAGTCCTGACCCGCCACAATATGAAACAGGGAAGTACCGCAGTGTAATCCATTTATTTCAACAAAGTAACTATATTCTAAATACCATCTTTTTAAGCGGTAACTGTAACGGAATACAGTTACTCATATTTTGTATTTTAAATACGTAACGGCGGTACATGTATTCCGTTACTCCCCAACACTGGCTACAAGTGCAAGTGGAAACGATAAGTGGGATACTTGTCGGCAAGCAGTGTATGCTAAGGTCTCACTCTTTCTACTTTGAAGTATTCAGTATAGAAAAAGGGGAAATGTTAACATGGGTGAATTCATAATCATATAAGTTTAACAGTTCACTATCTAGAGTATGTCTATTGTATATATATATATATACATATATATACAGTGTTGGGGAGTAACGGAATACATGTACCGCCGTTACGTATTTAAAATACAAAATATGAGTAACTGTATTCCGTTACAGTTACCGTTTAAAAAGGTGGCATTTAGAATGCAGTTACTTTGTTGAAATAAATGGATTACACGGCGGTACTTTCCTGTTTCATATTGTGGCGGGTCAGGCCTGTTTGGGTTTTGTTTGACAGCTACGTTCTCTTTGTTCCAGGTGGCAGCGTTACGGTTGCCATGGTTACAGGGTGACGCTCTCTCTCTGCGTGTTTCCTGGGTGAGAGAGGCCTCTTTGTTGTTGTTGTGCTAAGCTAATAGGCAGAATGCTACAGGTATAGCTTTAAAGAATGTAGCATCATAGGCAGTGTAGTCCGTGCTGCAGGGAGAATGGACTGCCATACACGTCATGTGTCTGTGAGCGAGGGAGGGAGAAAAAGGAAAAGTACAGCTGTCATCGAGCAAAAACGGGAGCTGGAAGCATGTAAATATAATAATAACCACTGCAGCCAAGAAGAGTGCCTGACGAGCCCAGTTGTAAGTAAGCTATTAAGACTGGACTGTAGGCTTTGTTCGTGTTTTCCTCCAAAAACAATAAGTTCCGTTGGAGCAGTCTTTCAACGCCTCTCTCTGTCTCTCGCTAGCAAAGTTGACCCAGACAACAAAGTAAAGCTAGTTTTCGGCTACAAGCCCGACACAGAACCCACCGTATTAGCCAGAGGTCACTTTACTAAGGTTCGGAGCCGCGGACCTTCAGTAACAGTAATAAATCACAGCAATAGTACATTCATGTAGTTGTAAACAGCATGATAATATATTAAGTAATCCAAAGTATTCAGAATACGTTACTCTCATTGAGTAACGTAACGGAATACGTTACAGAATACATTTTGGGGCATGCATTCTGTATTCTGTAATGGAATACATTTTAAAAGTAACCTTCCCAACACTGTATATATATATGAAAACAAAACAAAGAAAAGTAAAAATCAAGTTAGCTAAAAACAGTAAAAGTAAGACTGACATTGAATGTAAGGGAGAGGTGCAATCTTCATTAGTAATAATATTTACACTATAAATCTAAGAACAGGTGCTTTCTGTAAAATAGGATTAATAGAAAGTGAAATGGATAATTTGATCAACATAAATTGTCTTAAAATATTTAGTGAAAAAATTCAATGTTTTACAGCAGAGTAATGGTAAATGGCCTGTATTTGTATAGCGCTTTACTAGTCCCTAAGGACCCCAAAGCGCTTTACACAACCAGTCATCCACCCATTCACACACACATTCACACACACAGCAGAGTAATGGGATTTTGGGACATCTGTCCATGCTATCTGCTCGAGTAAATTTTTGTTTCCTCAGAGTTTCACTGTCTGTTGTTCTTCTTTTTCTTTTCATTTTTCATTCTACCTTGAGTACCAGCTAGAAAGCGTTCTGCTCTGCTGAATTTCTTTTGAATGACCACATGGCACTCTACCACCTGCTCTCATTACTTCTATACTGATCTTATTTTTTTATTTGACATACTGTTATTATTTTATTTATTGGGGCCTAAAATTGAAGGGCATTGCAGATCAGAAATTTGATCCCCTGTTCCAGAAATGTGATATCAAGGGCTTGAAAATCTTGTCACCAATCTGACGACACCTGCTCCATAGATAATTGCTTTCAAACACAACAGTGTCCTGCTACACTTAAAGCCCACGCACACACACAGACACTCACAATTTCAGTCTTATAGTCACAGCAGGATTTTGTCAACCAACCAGTTTACCAAGTAAACATACACGTAGCTTTTTGTTTATTTGTCACTGTCATTTGTCTTTGAACACATTTTTGTTTAGCTCCAGCTCATGTCTTTCTGCCTACCTCCTTTCTTTCTGGTACTTACATTTTCATCTCATCTCCTCTCCCTCACCACTTCAACTTGTTACTTCAGCTTTCTTAATTTGACACACGACTTCCCTTATCCACGCTTTGGTCCCCTTAACGTAATGTGTATGTGTCGCAGTAATTTGGACGGCAAACAAGTTGTCACTGAGAGAAAGAGACTGGTGTAACTAATACAGGTCTAAGTGTCTAGGTGAGACATCGCAGTGACTCATTCTCAGTCTTGGCTTTGTTTTTTGTTTTTTTTTAAATCTGAAGCTGTGCATACATCAAATAAAATGAAAAAGTTACTTTTTTTGTTTTACATTTGAGAAACAACAACAACAGCAACAAAAAAGTAAATGCAAACACAGTGCTGAATAAATATGTGTTGAGTACTACAAGTTTTTTCCTTTAAAAACCAAACCAAGAGATTGAAAGATGATAAAATATTACATCAGAAAAGTTTGGTTTTGATTCTGTTGGTATTCACGTAGAACTATTTGGATTTTTGTAACAAAAAATATTGTTGAAGATTTCGTATGCATTGTTATAGGAGCAAAATGGTGCAAGAAATTACATTTAGGCTCAAACACATATTTTTCCTTGTGTTAGTGTAAAAAGAGCCCTATGCTCTATTACGACCTCCACTCAACACGGCTTTTTAAGTGCTCCAAGACAATATCACCGAGCAAGAGACAAGAAAAAAACAGACAATGTCTGTGAGGACTCCCCCGCTGATCTCAACATGAACAACTTCTTTTTATGTTTTTTAAACTCCCTGAGTTATTCTGCTATTCTAAATTATTACCGCTCTTAGTGTTTTATTTAGAGGAATTAATTTTGCTAAGTAAGATCTCATTTAAAATAATTCCTTTTATGATAGCGTGAAGAGATAATTAAAATAGCAAGGTGCTGTAATTTTTTTTTACTTACAAATATTATTTATAATATTTAAATTAAAGTGTGCAAATGTAAGTCCAAACCAAACTCTAAAGTAAAATCACTTCAATGGGAATGTGTGCAAAACAAAAAAATGTTCTTTCTGAGTTTAGGTTTTTATTTATTTATTTGTTTGTTTTGATAAATGTATGTATAAATCATATCAAGGGAATTCAATTTCACATGCATTCTAAGCTTTAATCAGGCACAACCATCTCTAGGGTTTACAGAGAATGGACTCAAAATAAGAAAATATCCAGTGCGTGACAGTTCAGCAGTTACAGCATCCACCCCACATGAGATTGACATCGTCTGTCAATCTCATGTTCTACTCTCACCTCACTCATGAACAACACTCTGACTCACTGCCAGTTATATGAACCAAGCTCACGCTATCGTTATACAGGGCCTGTAACAACTGGCCTGACACCCTGTACTCCCGGAGCACCCTCCACAGGGACCCAGTTGAATCCTTTCTCCAAGTCCACAAAGCTCATATAGACTGGTTGGGCTTACGCCCATACACCCTCAAAAATACACCTATAGTTGGAGCACACCCTCCGGTCCCCCTTCTTAAACAGGAAAAGAACCTTAAAAAGGGTAAGACTCCAGCAGACCACCCAGTAACTCTAAGAAGGGTAGGTATTCTGAACTGTCATTTGGCATATAAGCACAAACAACAGTCAGGATCTGTCCCCGACCCAAAGTTCCAGGGAAGCAACCATCTTCTCCAAAGCAGAAAACCCCAACTTGCAGGCAGTGAACCGGGGGATTACAGCTATAACCACCCCTGCCTTCCACCTCTCACTCAGGGCAACTTCAGAGTGGAGCAGAGTCACACCTCAATGACTCTGGCTCTGCAAGCCCAAACTATGCGTTGAGGTGAGCCCGACTATATCTAGTCAGTATTTCCCATCCTCACGCAGCACCTCAGCTCCTACCCCACCATCAAGGTAACATTCTATGTACCATAAGACAGTTTTGGAAGCTGGGGATTGGAGCTCCAGGCCTCTCCCTTCTACTTCCACCTGATTCACTAAGCACCAAGCCTTTATGTCCCTACCACTGAGTTGTGGGCCCCCAGAAACTCGCCCTTTGGACTCTACCCTGGGCCTGGTTCCAGGGTAGGACCCTGGTAACCCTATTCCAGGACCCTTGAATTGTTCTGCTGCACAACGGTTGTGTGAATCTTTGTCTGGCCTCACACCCAGGACCAATATGGTCCATGGGACACCCCAGGAGGGGCAAATTGCCCCTGGCAACATGGGTCCTAGAATCACTGGGATACACAAATCCCTCTACTGTGATAAGGTGGAAAATCATGGAGAGGCCTCTACTTTAATGAAAACTGAAAAATGAAAAATGCATGGGCTGGACTGTAGTTACATCGTAAGGTTTGAAAAACTGAGCTTTAAAATGTGCTATTCATGAATAGTGGTAATAAAAGCCAAGAGAGGCTGAAGTTGAATAGAGTCAATGATCACTGGCTGTTTTTAGGGGCTTGTTCAGATTAAATGGAACAAGATACAAAGCATTAAAACAAGTTAAAAACACAACAGCCTTAATAAACACAGATTAGTTTGGACCCGGAAGCTATGTCATTACTTAAAGACCGGATATCCCACCTGCTCTGAATGTTTTAATCCAGTACAGTTGTTAATATTATCACTTGTCACATCCTGGTTGTGACAGTTAAAATAAATAACATTCACATAAAGACATAAAATTGTCTTGTGTAAACTGTATATGGTGTTAAATAGGCCTATTTTAATGTCGCTCATAAGAATGGTACTTTAAGAGCCATAAATTTTATGAAGTGATAGTCATTGTGAAAAGTTTGAGAACCACTGCAATAGAGCACCTTTGGGATGTGGTGGAACAAGAGATTCACGTTATATATGAACTAACTAAAGTACTAATAAAGTAACTCTTCTACTTTCTTGTGAAGGGTGTTTTGTTTATAATGCATATTATTGCTGTGAAGATCCTTTAAATACACAGCACGCGCTCAGAGGAAATCATGGAGTGTTTTAACAAACATACATGAGAAGCGGTTGATGATCTCATCTCAGTAGGCATACTAAGGTCAGACAGCACCCCAGAGACTTACTTTATCTTATCTAAACTGAAAGGACTGTGAGACATCTGTAGTGTAATCTGTGGAAGTTCCCCTTTTCTCACTTCTAATGTGATTCTAATTTAATATCCATCAAGTGGATATTAGCCTTTTATTCAAGAGTGTATGTAACATGATTACTATTGACTGAAATTTTATACAACATTCATGTTATCTTGCAACATGTGAAGCCATGACTTAGTGCTTTCTATTCATGCTTTTGTCTGTTAGCACCTTTCTTTTTTGTTCTCTATCTTCCTCCTTTTATCTTTCTGACTGTTGTGGAAGATATGAGATGGGTGTGTATTTGCCTCTCAATCTAACAGAGCCGGGATAGTGACTGCACCTTTGAGCTCCACGCTCCACATCAAAGTAGTACCCACACTCTCGCTTACGGGAAAACACAGGAGAGAACCATCTGGTTAGAAAAAAAATAAAAGCATAACCAAAAGGTCATTTGGCAGCCTTTCATTAATACAAATACAAACAGAGGGTCAGCACCACTGTATAGAATGGATAACCATGTGTACCTGTATGTTAATACACTGGATGACAAAAAGACAGATCCTGCTGATCTGTAAACTCCTGAGTAATTAATAAGCCCGCTGTGCATCACAGGGAAGTGAGAAGAGTAGAAAGAAGCTAGAGGAGGAGAAGAAGGAGGGGCACCAATGAGAAAGCTGTGTTTAATTAGACTCATACAGAGGAGTGGCCATCCTGGTTGATCTGCCAGTCCTTCATGATCATTCTGCTTGAGAGAAGTACATGCAAATGAAAAGAACAGAAGAGGAAACAAGCGCGTTAAAAGCAGGAAGACTGGCTATTATAAGTTTTATGGGCGCATTCACAACATCCTGAATTATTTCCCCCATATCATTGCATTTGCAAATTCATGTCGTTGCATTTGTAATGTCGTAATATTGCGAGCACATTTTATTGCGAGGTTTACAAATAACATTTTAAGATTGTGATAATCTAAACAAATAAAAGCTGGAGAGCAGAAATATAGTGTGCAATGCACACACTTCCAGGTGATTAGCCGTGAGTTAAGGTCTGTATTGCTCTGATACAGGGCAGACAGAGCTCAGCATCCATCTGGCAGCCAAGCACACACAGATGGAAGGGGAGGGGGGCCCTCTGAGGCTGAGGGACCGCCGCTCCTGGATCTAGATGCCCTGGAGCTTTTTTATGAGGTGTGACTCGGAACTCACACCAAGGCACAGACTTCTCTTTCTCTGTCTGTTCTTTATCTCCCTCCAGGTTGCAGTCATTTGCAACAGTGTGTGTCAGTTTATCAAAAGTAGTCTCCTTCCCTCTCATGTCCACATACAGTTCAGATATCTCTCTATGCCCTCTTCCAGATAATTTATTTTTTTAACCTTCTCTGGTGGGGAAAAACTGTAATTGTTATATCAGCTCCATTTCCAGACCTTTTCCCTTTTAATTCTAGTTTTAACATATGAGAAGAAAACAGAGGTGGAGAGTTTAGAGGCAAAGGAAATGAAGGACGATATGAAATAAAATAATATGTAAGGAAGGATTGTGATATCTTGGAAGAAAAGACTAAAGGAAAGTGAAGTAAAGATCTTGGAGGTAGGGTGGATGATCTGAGAACAGCTCTTTTTTTCCCTTTGAGTGTCCTGCTCAGTACTGACAGACTTGTTGTTGCAACAGATTGGTATCACAGTCCGTCACCAGGGGAGACAGTGGCCACGCTGCGTGACTGATAACAGAAACACCCTGTCACTGACATACCGAACTTTAGAATCATACACACTCATTGATAGTTGCGTGCACGGAGACACACAAACACACAGCGCACAAGAAGTTTGCAAGTTCTTGCCCTCAGAAGAGTAAAAAAATCCAAAATGACTTCAGGAGAGTGAAAGCAGGAGCGAGCAGGGAGCGGAGAGCAGCAGGAAGCGAATCAGAACGGGAGGTGTCAGAGGACAGTTACCTTGGCAACCGGGCCTCATGTGACAACTGCCTAATCAGTCGGTGGACATGGTGATTCTCCTGAGATGTATGCTCATTCTACCAGCGGATCAGTGGATCAGTTATTTCATAATAACTTTTTACCAAATCCCTTAAGAACCCCAGAGGCTTTTGACTCACACACTGGACACTGGATAAAAGTTTAAAATAACATATAACTTTGTAAATAATATTTTGTTTAAACTGCTGGGAAAGAATGTGTTTAAATTAAAATTTAGTAGATAGGAAATGCTGTTAAATGGATTGCAAGATGTAGATATGTAGTACACACGGGACATTTGATATGTTTTAGAGTCATAGCTCAGATTTTGTTTGCACCTCTGAAACGTTACCATTGCAACCACCACATCACACAGTTTGCTCATAGTGGAATGGCACACCTATGTCTACATATGTGCGCAGGGCATTTTTAGAAACTATGTAAAGTCAGAAGCTAAGAAGTAATCAACAATAGTTTTGTGTTCCTTAACATCGCCACTTGTTATGTACCTTTCTCCAGCAGTATACGTGATTACAAACAGGTGGAAAGGGAACACAGGTGAAACTGGTGAGGTCCGAGATTGCATTGACAAAGGAGGGGAAGAAACAGCAAGTAAAATCCAAAATCTATATGTAACTATATGTGATGAAGACTAAAGCTAAAGATGAAGACAGCCACAGGAGGCAGGAGAAAGGAGGAACTGGATAATTGTCAAATAATAGTAACAATAATAGATGCAATACAAACAAAAAATCATTAGCAGACAAGCAAATAAGCACAAAAGTTGATGATCACAATGTTGGGGATGAGGTTGAATTTTATTAATATTATTGAAAGTATTTATTTGTTTGTTTGCTTGTTTATTGTAATTGTTATCATCATTGCATTGCTTTAGATACCTTACTATGCATCTTGCGTGGGTATTTATTAACCAGGCAAAAAAAATGCAATTTTATGCAAATGATGCAAATATCCAATGTCCAATATATATCCACAAAACTACAACTGAATACTAAATGCAGATGGTTATCCTAGTTGGAACACTGTGGTTGTGCTCTGAGCTCAAAATGAATTTATGTTGCAAATAAACATTGGCTTGGAATTTTTATTTATTTGTTTGCTTCCATATTTTACTAATCTTTTTTCAAAATGATCTAACAAAAATGTAGCATTACTGTTTCTGACAACAAACAACAAAAAACTATATTAGTTGAATGGGCTACTAAATAGTATTAAACTACTTTTAATGAGTTTTGAATTCTATTCGATCGTTACATCACTTGTGTTCACAATAAAACAAATAATGGGAAAAAAATAACTAAATTAAAGATCTTCATAAATTATACTAATAGCTATTCATGCTAGATGGGGTGGGGTGGGAAATGAAAGCAGTACATAAAACAGAGGTCAGTTGAAAACCATTAAAGCTACATTTTAATCTGAAAAGTGAACTCATACAGGCAGCATCATTATTGTGCAGCAACAGTCATTTGTGTTACTGATGCCTGTGTCATTTTGTGATGTGAAAGCCACCATCGCCACATTCCCCAGTGAGCCATCCACTAGAAATCACTATCATCTCCTGAGCAGAAGTCGGAGGTCAATAGAACTTTTTGATTGTGATGGGGCCATAAAAGCTGACATCACAGCTACATAGAGAGAGACATTTAGATGTGCTTCTTTAAAATGAAGACAAAAAAACCCCATTCTAACAGTTGTGGCAACACGAAGGGTAACTAAGCCCAGATGCTTTCAGTTTTAGCACCACTTAGCCCTTCGGGGATTTTAATTTTGTAAAGTGAGATCCTGATTTTTAGTGCTGTTGCTTATTGTAATGATTCTCCCCTGACATGGGGTGAGGCAGAGGTCAAACCCTTGAATGATAGCACAAAACACACACATGCAATCACATCCATCACTAAAAAATAAATGCAGTTTTGCACCACTATGTGAGCATGTTTGCATACAGAAGGTGTATATATATATATATATATATATATATATATATATATATATATATATATATAAGAAAGACATGTGAAGAACAGCAGGCAGCTCGTGGCTCTTTCCACCTGCTACATCTTTCTTCTGATAATATATCTTCTCCTGTCGGTCTCCCGCCATCGGCTTCCTTCCCAGTCTCCTCTTTTCCGACATTGTGCGTCATTAGTAGATATCTGATAGCAAATTTAGTGCTACAGACAACACACACAACCGATGTGGCATCTCATGTGGCATCCAATAAGCTCACAGCATCACCAATTAGGTGCTCGATGTCAAGCTCACTCATTATACTCTGCTGCTGCCTGCCCTGTTGCTAGTGGTGAATGTCACGCTCGTTAGTCAAACTTTTCTAAAGCGTGTTTCAGGACATGGATTGAGCGTATACCAAACTTTCATTTCAACCACCAGTGAGCTGTGCGATCAAACTAAGAAGGAACTGCCAGCCTCACAGCTCTGACCGTTTGGGTGGGGAGATGGGCTAAAATCTATGCCCTTAGTCTTGATATATACCTTCCATAAATTCTTAACCACATAATTTATAACAAAAAATGTTGTCTTTATTTTTCAAATAGAGGTGAAACTATTTCTTCTATGTTACTCTGCATTAAGCATTTATTCTTGCTGTTTTAAAGTATGCTTGTTGCAAATGGAAACCAAATTGATGGCAGGGAGACAAATATTTTTATCAACCAAAGACAAGACAAAAGGAGCTTTGAATGTAAAGACTTGGGGTCACAGTTGCACAGGATAGATTAAATATATTTCTATAACTCTGGCTCTTATTTGCTCAACAGTTGCGAAAATGTTCATTTTCTCTCTTCCCTACAATCAGATGAGGGTATCTCACAGTATCTCGCGTGTGTACAGTAAACATAAAGCTAAGATAATGATGGTGTTAATGTCAAGAGTGAAATCAGAATAGCGCTAAACCACTGGGAACAAGTTTTTTTCTTTTTCTTTTCTTACTTTTTTCTTTTCTTTTTTTGGTGCTAATCCATTGAGAGCTGGAGCGTTGATCAGCCGACATCATTATCTCAAAAGCAGTGATTTTCAGCAACTCTGCGGTTGCTCACTCGGCTCCAAAGATTTGTTGTGAACAGCACTGACCATTTATCCGCTCCCCTACCACCGACACCATCCTAATTAGGAATTCTGGTGTGTGGACATTTGTTTTTTGGGTTCCTCTTGTGTTATTTTCTTGGCAGTAAAACAGTTATAGCAGTATGGCGATCTGTTCAGCTGAAGGAAATACTAGTCGGCTTCCTCTGCTTAGAAGGGGAATCAGCCAAATCGAAATGACACATTTTAAGGTACTGAATTAATTACTATAAGTTACTTGGTATGAACACTGAAGTGTTTGCATGTATGTGAAGTGCTTGTTTTTCTTGCTTCTCATTGTGGTAACTTGCAGCACCCAGGGTGTGCACAGATGTACTGCCATTTCAGCAAAGATGAAAGATACATTATATGTACTGCCAGTGATGTTTTAGAGGTCAGTTGCTGTTTTGCGAAACACAATGTCAGATCCAGGCAACCTAGACAAGGATTATTAAGCCCCAACAAGCACCTTGGCAGCATTAGTGCACCCCTCTTTAGCTACTGCCATCTAAAAGCTATCTCTGCTGCTGTCCTTGTTCTCCTAATGACTGTTTTTGTTTTCAAAGGCTCAAACGCTGCCCAGCAGTTTGTAGGCTCCATAGAAAAAGTGACCCGTGGGCCTTGTGCAGACCTCAATGGGAGAGCAGTATGTTTGCCAAACCTCTTTTCAGCATTCAAACATTTTGTATGATCAAGGCTTCATGAAGGCTATGCTCTTTAGTCATAACACCAGCACAAATGACCATCTCCCGGGCCCTAATTTTTAAGATGTGTTCAAATACCCGTTTTTTAGTTAGGTAATATCTTAAATAGCTTGTTTTTCTTGTTTATTTAATTTTATGTGCAGAGGATCTCTTTGCCAGATGTACGTTTTTGTTCCTTTCTGCCTTTTATGTTGTGATGGAAGTAGTGTGGAAGGTTTGTTGGTTTGATCTCTGACTCCCCCAGTCCATATATTGTGTGTATGAATGCAGCTTGTAGTGGGGGTTGTCAGTAAGAGTGGGAACACTTTTTGTTCCCCAAACCCAAAAAAGCTGAAGAACCTCCTGCAGAACCACGCTACTAGCACAGCTAAAAATCGAACCCATCACTAAAGCTCACTCATTAGCACTTTAAACACTGTTGGGACTGCGAAGCTGCCAGGCAACCAGCTAAGATGGCAAGAAGTCGCTCGTCTCAGTGAGGGGTTGCTTCCTGTCTGGTCCCCTGCTGTTGCCTGTTCACAAGGGCACCTATGTTTCGGCTCACTGCTAACAGAGATGTTCATATCACAGCAGTTCTCAGGAGCTACCGCAAGTCTTCTTCTACACAGGCTTTAGTTTGTTCATTTTATGTACTTTTAAAACATTCACACAGCATCATCACCCTGTCTTTACATAATAACTCTGATACCAGTGCAGTAATTATAACACTTTCATGATGTCTGGGTATGGAGTTCATTTAATTGGGCTTCTTCTATTAAATTATTAATGATATCTGTTTTTGTGTCCTTTATCACTCATTTTTCTCACCCTCCAAGATCCATCACTTTACAGATTAGAAAGTGGTTTGAGGTATTTAACAGATGCCATTAACTTCCACCACCAAAGCTTTATTGATATCTGCACCATGAACGCAAGCCAGTGATTCGAAAGAAAGCAGGACAGTCAGATGCTTTTACTTTATTATTTGCAGTATAGTATAATCAGGTGGAAGCAATACTCAGCTCCAGCACATCCAAATGAACCTACTTTGTTTTATTATGTATTCATCAGCTTAACTTGCTCATTAAATCAAGCTCATGATCATTCCCGCCCCATTTAACCAATGCTGCTCACCAGATCCAAAAAGTTTTGTAATGATGAATTTCCTGAATCATTGTTACACATACTCTACTTTTTTCAACATCTGACACTTTGCTAAATGTAACTTGTGGTTTGCATTGATTTCTTGTCTTACTTTTGCTCACACAAAATTTCCCCTTAGCAGGGAACTGGATGAAATAACTATTGCACAGAAAAAAAAAATCAATATTTCCACTTCCTACTTTTACTTGTTGTCACTTAATGTTCCTGTACTGTGAATGAGTTGAGAAACTGAATCACATTAACCTGACGTAGTTACAAATGTCTGCAAAAGGGTAAAATATAAACGCAAACAGGTGGTAACAAATTAAAGAAAAAAAAAAACCCACTTAGCACAGCATAACCACTGTATCCCTTCCCCTCTTTAGTTCGGGTTTCCCCTTAGTCTGTTACTTATCTGGAGATGCCTTCTGAAATATCATTACAGTATGCTGAGACCAAACTGTGTCTGAAATATGTCATTTGTTCTGCAAATACTGGAACACTGTAATACCTTTCACCTGCCCATTTTTCAGCATCAAACTCCACCACTGTAGCTTCTGCAATTTCAGTCAAACCCTCTGTGCTGCAGTGAATCATACAGTAAATGTGCTATATAAGCAATACACACTATCAAGGCTGTAGGCACAGATGACTGTTTTACATTACATTAACATGCAACCTGGCGAATGATCCCTGAAAGACAGAATGTGAACAGCACGGTCGCCTTTGATGAGCTGTCAGATTAGGGATTATCAGGGAGCCCCATTAAAACTCACAGCACTGTTCCACTTTCTGCTCCCCTATCAGCTCTTTGCAAAACCTGTCAGAGAGATGGAGAGACTACCAAGAGTATCAGAAAGAGGGCAAAAAAAGGGGGCTGATACGAGTGGGGGGGGGGGGGGGGGGGAGTTAGAGCAAGGCAATTACAAAGAGGCAGGAGGACAAAAGTGCAGCGATAGTAAAAGATCGCAGTAAAAAGGAGGGAAGGATTGCTGATAACTAGCATGTTATCAGCCTTGATTTACAGAGTTGTGTAGGTTCTTCAGCACTCTGCGTTTTAAGCTTAAATAAATACAGTAAATGTCTCACCGCTGGTACATTTCAACACTGCCCTCTACCGGCTGGAGTTTGAAGTTGATATTACTGGATCTTAAGAAAGGTGCATATATATATATATATATATACACATATATATATATATACACACACATATATAAAGCTGGGAAATATGAGTGGATTTTGCATACTGCAGTAATATTCAGCTCTACAACAGCTCTCTCTCAAGGACAAACTCTTTAATGTGACAAATATTCATAGTGTTCACTGACCTCAGCTGACCTTAACCCCAACTACTGCATACTTCTGGATTCAATTTAAACACCTTAACTGGAACAGGCGAAAAGTAGTTTGCAACACTGCTGACCAAAGGTAAACTGCTGGAATGGAAAAACTGTCCTTGAGCCAAAGTTTTATTTTGTAGTGGGAAAAAGTCATCAGACCTCATTTTAACCATTTAACTGAAGGTTCAACACAAGACAGAGAGTAAGATATTTTGTATATAAATACTATTCTACTAAATAGAAGTTTATCACTATGTTATATTACATTCTGTTATCAGTCATTTAAAAGGTGTTTGTCGTGATCGTGCTTAATATAGAGAAATACGTGCACAACGGCGTGCCTCACATCACTCTATCTAGTGTTTATTTACCTGTCATAACTTAGCTGAATGGCTGCATTCTTGGGTAAAAAATAAAAGATGTTGGGAATGTGCAGAAAGTCTCTGTCATTTCGTGGAAGCTGAAATCACAGGTACAAGTGAAAACCAAGAAACTTGTACTGTATTCCCAATGGGACGACTTACCTCACTAGTCTTGCACCATATCAGAAGAAGACTTTCTTCTTCTTCTTCTTTTGTAACTAAAAATTTCTAAGAGTTAAAAATTTGTTTGGTCTTACATGCCCAAAGGATTAACAAAAACCACGCTAGTGGTTAGTGATTAATATGACTTGAACCGTTTACACCTTAAAACAATGTTTTACTGCCCCCTAGTGGGTTAGGATTATAACCGCATTTGACGCTCACATCAGCCCGTCAGCCTCTGCTAGTGACAATAAGCACAGTAGCTAGTATATCTTTGCACTGCCATAATTTCAACAGCGATGACAGTGCTCAAGAAGGAATTGTCTGATCTCTAATTTGCTTGAAATTAGTTGCAAATGAGCTTGCCAAGACTGCCATAGATGTCAGAATTACTACTTTTCAATTATCACCTTCATTACTTTGCCATCAACTGCTCATTCATTATGTATTCTGACAGGGTTGAACTGCTCAGCCATGTCCATCATCCTGCAGTCAGACTGATACAGAGCTGAGCTTCAACAGCATTGAACAGCCCCTCAATCTCAGGCCCAGTGATGCTGTCTACACCAGCAGCCAGTGTGGAGAGATACTGAAAAGCCCACAGTGCATTTGTAATTTACCGCCTATTTTACGCCATCCTAAATAAACTAAAGAGTCTTTTATGTCCAACTGTGCTGTCCCTGAAACTAATCACTTTAAAATAATTCAGCCATACTTATCCTTGATGGATTTAGCTCTGTGGGGAATATTTAAAGAGCTACGGTTTGTTTATGTCTTTTAGAAAATGTGTGTTTAGACTTTGTGACTTTTGCAATAGTTAGTGTGTGTTATTCAAAGTATCATCTAAGGAAATGCAGCCTTGAAGCTTTGATGTCAAGTGTTCAAGATAAATATGTAAATA
Organism: Neolamprologus brichardi; assembly: GCF_056152115.1. NCBI lineage: Eukaryota > Metazoa > Chordata > Actinopteri > Cichliformes > Cichlidae > Neolamprologus > Neolamprologus brichardi. The sequence continues at coordinate 27,624,997 of NC_142105.1, forward strand.
TGTCTCCTAAGCACATAAGTTAATATGACATCCAAGTTATAGTACCAACCACTGCGACACCTCTAATAAAACCTTCACCCTTAAAGTGTCTTTAGAGGCAACACTTATTATAACAGGAGTTGTGTGTTTGTGCTTTTGATTGGTTTGTCCATCAGGAGACCTAAAGGAGCCACAGTGGAGGATCATAAATTTGACATGTTTCTTGCTGCCACGGGCGTAACTAATGAGTCATATTTCCAAACAGGTTGCTGAGGCTTCTCTATTTCAAAATGCAATGTTTGCAACACTTCTCCATTTGTGCACCTGACTTTACCAACGTGTAATTTGGCAACTTTACACACGTTCCAGAAAAGTCTTAGCATTTTTCACTGTGAAGCAGTCTGTTAATCAGTCAAGCAGTGCTGTCCTATTAGTTCCTATGAGAATTCGCAGCATATCATTTACCCTCACCACTAACCCAATCCATCCTTTTTTGCATAAATGAGATACATGACTCCGGTTTGAAATCACTCTGTGGTCACGGGGCTATGGTTCTGTCTGAAAATTCACACTCCAGACTGAAGTATAGGAGTACAGGACTGAGTTTAAAAGGTTATTCTGCAACTTTAAATTGGCCATAGAGAAACCTGGTGGTCAGTATGTCACCAGATAATGGCAGTATTAATAAGGAAGAGGAGCAATATCTCCATTGTGCTTTACAACCTACTGACAGTCTGCACTCCCGCAGATAGGGCTCAAAGAGAACCAAGAGGAAATACAATATGAGATATTCATCCACATCTGCCAATAATGGAAAAAAACAAAAAACAAATTATAAATGATATTTTCTAACATAAGGCCCTTCTGTTTATTTAGGACTACAATTGCCACTAATTTCTATTCATTCTATCCGTTCGACAGCCATATTCCTCGAGACCAGCTTGTTGCCCTGCTGGGGCCCCTAGCTAACTCTCTCTCTGATTCTATGCGTAACCTGGGTGTCTATTTGGATAGCTCCTTTAAGCTCGATAAGCAAGTATCATCTGTAGTTAAATCTGTTTTTTTTCAACTGCGCCAGCTTTCTAAAGCTAAGCATTATATACCACAAAGGGACCAGGAAAAACTTATCCACGCTTTTGTGAACTCCAGGTTAGATTATTGTAATTCTCTCTGCTATGGTCTCCAAGCCTTCTCTCTTCGAAGGCTGCAACTCGTTCAGAATGCTGCGGCTCGCCTTCTTACTGGCACTAGAAAATTTGACCCTATTACTCCGGCTCTTGTTGATCTACACTGATTACCAATCAAATATCACATTGAGTTTAAAATCTTGCTACTCACTTTTAAAATCCTGAATAACATTGCGCCCAGCTACCTCACTGACCTCCTCAATTTGTACACTCCTTGTCGTGCATTAAGATCATCAGGTCAATTACTCCTGGCCCAACCTAAGTTTAGACTGAAGACCAGAGGCGATCGTGCCTTCAGCTGCACCCAACCTTTGGAATAGCCTCCCAGCTTCTATTCGAGCCTTGGACTCTATCCAGTCCTTTAAATCAAGATTAAAAGCATATCTATTTGACTTGGCTTTCCCGACCACTTAATACCCTTTTAAATCTTTTAATTTTTAAACTTTTAAATCTTTTATTAGATTTTTATCAAATTTATTATTTTTTATTAATTTTACTGCTATTTTGTATTTATCTAACTCTCCTGGTCTGTTAGTGCCTCTATCCTGTCTGTGCTTGTGCCCGATTTGTACCCTGTTATTAACTTATGTTGACTCTCCATATTACTGTGAAGCACTTTGGTGTGCCTTCGGGTTTTTAAATGTGCTATATAAATAAAATTGTAATGTATTGTATTGTATTAAATGCAGCTGCCCTGTCTGCACCTTTTAACAATTAATCTTAATGTTTTCATTAAAATGTCACTACAGTCAATGAAGAAAGGAAGACTTGCGCTCCCTCCTGACTTCACTTACTCATAATCTGTCAGGATTTTGAAGGGTTTAGTTGTGTTGTTTCAGAGTACGTTAAGCAGATCCCAGGGGTTAAAGAAATTAAAAAGCGGAGCTACAACAGGCCTGAAGGCTGTCGTGTTTTGTTTTTCTCTGCTGTAGGAGAACAGAGGAAATCTGCTCACCACCCTAGGTGCATGTTGTTTTGTTTTCTTCCTCTGGGCCAGTACAGTTCTTCAGAACCTGGATGCTGTACACGCACTGTCCCAGCTGAATGGATGATCTGGGGCTGTTCATTCATTACCCATGCTCTCTCTAGCTCAGAGAACAAATTCTTTGGGGAACACCTGGATTGGTGTCTTGGAATATCAATACGGACTACAAATTACTCAACGTTAACTTTGAAAAGTGCCTTCCAGCAAAGTTTGCATCTCTTAGGTCCCCTGCTGCTTATAGTACATTAAAGATGGATGTTGCCAACATAATATTATTGCATTGATTTATGCAATACAGTGAATCTTTGATGATACAAGACAACCTCTCCATTTTCCACATGTAAACACAGAAACCGAGTCTCTGCAAACATCTACCCAGGAGGATATTCTCAATGACCTTGTCATGTATTCTGAATTACAACCCAAAATGCAGACTCTAAAAAAAACTGGCAGCCACCAGTGTTATCCCCCAGCCTCCTAGATGTTACACCTATGGTGTGAATTTTAAAATCCTAGGTCGCCTCGTTCTCTAGTTGTTGCATTCACAAAATTTTAAGAAAACTTGACCTCTGACCTTGGTGTCAAGGTCAACAGAATTTGAACTCACCTCAGATTTTTAGTACATGCACTTATGGTATAACTTTAAAAAATTCTAGCTGCCTTCCTTCTTGAGTTTTCATATTCGCAAGATTTTCAGAAATGCAAAAGTAGTAGGAAAACATGAGGAACACAAGATAAAAGATACACAAATAGTCTGACAAAGGGCGGTGGCAGGCCTATATATACACAACGATACAATGATGGCTAGACTTTTGACCAATCAACGGTCTCCTTCACTGTAGACTTGTAGGCTAATCACATCTAATAAAAACTGCAAAAAACAAGACACTAGAAATAAATGACAATCAAAATAAAACAGGACACCACTAAACAGGGAATCAGAATAAGACTTGACAAGAAAGAGGATGACAAAGGGAAGGCAAGACTAATAAATCAAAATATAAAGAATCCAATAACAATAACTGTAAATATACTGACTAAAACTAGAATCTAAAATATCAAGAAACTGATAATACTAGAATAAATACTGGTATACACAGAACATCAAGTAAACTAGACGTAAATCAGAAATCTACAAACAGTAACCTAACTGAGGAAGCGGTACAAGGAAACAATCCTGAAACCAAAAACCTTCCTATATTTGCATAAACAATGACCAACTTAAAATCCTGTTTACATATCTACAAAAAACCAAAATGCATGGAAAAGGCTGCATTTGCCAAAATACTCTTGCAGGTGTGGACAGGGTCTAAAACAGTCTTTCATAAGACGCTATAATCATGTTTATTTCCAATCTGAAATATGACCATTTTAGCATGAGAGTCTATGGGTACTGAATTTTGCAGCCTGCCCCAAGTGGTCATTTAAAGAACTACAGTTGTTGGCACTCAAGCATTGGCTTCATTTGTTTTACAGTCAAATCTCTCTTAAATTAAAAAGCTGTTCATTCATGAAGCTAAAGCCAAGATGAACTCTTTTTACCATAAAGAGTAGAAGCGGCTCTAACATTTATAAAACTTGGTATTTAGCCTGCACCTAAAGTATTCCTTAGGTAGATCCGTGAAAACCGGTGATGCAAAAAACCCAAAGCAAATTCCAAACTGGAAATACACTTAAACATTTATTTTTATATTTTAAAGAAAGGTATAAAAAATTGTGACCAAATCATGCAGAAAGTAACTCCCAACAGAATTCATACAGAAACACAAACTCAACATTGGGGTACACACAGCTTTGATGTTGTACAACGAGTTTCACAGTTTGTTGACTCTATTTGAGTTTATTAGACTTTCCTATTTGTTGTATCAGTGCCAAAGCTTCGTGGCAACAAGTTCCAGTTTAAAGTCCTTTGGGAGGACACAGTAACCTTTGTGCTTTATAGAATTATTATTTTCTCATTAACTTCAGTGTCAACAATGCTGAAAGCCGTATAATGAGAAGCTTTTAATCAGGTGTGTCGGAGGGATGGTTTGTGTTTGCTCATTCTTGTAGAAGCAGAATTGATTGAAAAGCTGTAAGATGGCATTTAGCTTCACTGGGAATCACCTAAATTGCCAGGAAAAAGGTCACACAACAAAAATAGCCTTTACTGATAGGTAAAATCAATTATATTAAGGCAACATTGAGACAGACAAGTAGACTGTGTGAGTCAGTGTATAATTGTGGATTTAGCTACAGGTCTTTGGTTTTAAAAAAAAGCATAGTACAAATAAGTAAAGAAGACAAGAAATGAAAATAATACATTTCAAAAATGGCTGTTTCTTTCTTTGGGTGCATCACTGGGCTTCACTTCCTCTGCTCTGGAGCTCTGCCGAAACAAACACACATAATGTAAATACAGGGATTTTTGTTAATGGTAAAAATGACCTGAAATGTGCTCAAATAAAACATATCAGCGGGTTTTGAGCTCCTGCTTGGAATAATTCAAGAGACTCATGCTGGAGATAAATTTTCAGTGCTACTTCTGTTAAAGAAAAGATCTGAGATCTTCTGAAAAATATATTCATGAATTCCTACTAAGAGGTAGTATACAGCTGACATCACTCATGCCTGGACATTAAACATGAAGCCAAACAGCAGCCAGTGAACCTACCTTGACAAACCTGGGCAAAAGCTTGACACAGATAAGTAAATAGGTGTATTTCTGTTCTTTTTAACTGAAGCACTTATTCTTGAATCTAAACCCAGTTAACTTAAACAGGTTGGGCTATTACTCTACCTTGGACTTGAATAACAGGTTGATGACACCCTTTGAGCGTCTGTCTGCTGTTCGGTCAGAGGTTGCACACACCGACATGGTCTTACTGTCCCTCTTGCCTCTGGAGGACTCCACCTCCTCAGCCCCTCCTGCCACTGACAAGGACAGGCCTAGAGAGAAAGAGGGAGAGGGAAAAAAACGAATGTAGTGTTTGTGTCCTTGTGATTACAGTTTTACAGCAGATCTTGCACTGTAGCCAGGTGATTCTTTGTGACTAATTGGGCTCCCGCAGCTGTTCTGCCGATGACCTGTGTGCCCTAGCAACACTGGTGGCCTGTGAGTGCTGTATCTTCAGTGAGGCAGTGCAGCTTGTAGTTGTGTATTAACACTGCAGTGAGTGCTGTCTCAGCTGATTCAGTGAAGGCAGGAGGCCAGCGAAGCATCAGTAAATTGTGGCCTGATTCACCATAGTGCAAGGATGTGTAAATACAACAATCAGATATAAACCAGATGCAACTATTACACTTCTGCGAAAACATTCAAACTGATTTGCTGCCTTATATCAGAGTGTGTCTTAGGGCAAGTTGTTACTGTGCATTCCCCAGCATTCACTTTTTCTATTGCACACCATAGCATGCCAAGGTATTTCTCCTATCATGACCTTGCTTGTGCTCTTTTTTCTTTGAGTCAGCTTTCCAGAGCAGGAAAAATGCAGCACTTCCTCTTAGGTCATGATTTTTTGACTTTGTGGGCTTTGTGCCCCTCAGTCACAGTAATTCCATAACACCAGGTGGGTTTGTGTGTCACCTGTGATGGCAGGCAGCGATCTTGAGTTGGCATTGGTCAGCGCCACATTTACTTCATTTGGCTCAGACAAGTTGGTGTCACTGCGGAACTCCTGTTTCTTGGACAGCTAGAGGGAGACAAAGATCACAGAAAACTCAGACTACACTTCACAGAAACAGAGCGTTTTATTACTTAATCATGTCTTTACATGCAACCTTCCCCATTTTTCTGTCTTTGCACCTTTTTCTCACATTTTCCCCACATTGCTATCCATCATCACTAATTCTCACCCGTTTGCATTCCAGTGTACTGGTCCGTTCTCTTTCCTCTGTGATGAAGATCATGCTGCTCCTTTTCTTTTTCTTCTTACTCTTCCTCATTTTGACCTCTGCATCACCCACTGTCATCACACTCCCCTCCTCACCTATACTAACACTGCCACTGGAGCGTGGTAGGGTGGCAGAGCTCCAGGAGATTGGAGACTCAGGAGGATTGTCCCTGGGAGGAGGCAGGAAGATTTACATTAGACATTCAAAGGAAATCCAAGCTTGTTATCATATTTGTGTGACGCTTTTTCCGTAAGAGTTCATGTATACAGTTTAAAATGAGTGTTATCGTGGGGTTCTCGTGACACAGTAGGGGTTCGAAAATGTGCATGTTACCTGTCTGCATGTGTCTTGGTTGGCGTCCCACACTCGGATCCCTGCAGTGACGAAATCGAGATGACGGACTGACGAAATGATCGCAGCATGGAGCGTGGACGAGTAGACTTTCTCTCATCCAAGTCCGGCTGGAAAGAGAGAAAAACAAATGTGAACAATATGTAGATTAGCCGAAAAAGATATCGTAGAAAAAGTGACATCTCTAAAAACAAGAAGAACAAGAAAGAAGTAAAACTGAGTCTAATCACTTTTAAAACGGTGTATAATCACTCTACTCCAGTTTTGTTTAATTTCTCCTGAAAGGCAGTGCCAATTACAAGTTAATGACCACGTTTGCCCCCGTTAAAACCATCCAAACCCTGTTCTGGTTGCAGAGAAATTTAAAAGGTACAAATCCCACATCAACACTCTTCTCACAGCGTTTTCTGAGTACTTTGATCTTTAAATTCGCTTGGGTCAGCTAATTTGCAGCTTAATTAGCTCTACACTGCTCTACCACAGCAGCTCCATGTCCAGCTTTGCAGAAAAAAAGATATTCTGGATTACGGAAGCATCATATTTTAGTAGAAAAGTTAGGATTTTCCTACATTTTTCTTTCAGCTTACCAACTCTCTCACTCCGTACTCCTTCTCCACTTTCTTTTTCAGCTGTTTGAAACACTCCTCCATGCGCTCATGGAAAGGACGCAAGTCCTCTGTCACTCTCTTCCCATGGAGGGAGATTCCTCCACCTAATAATGGGATCTGGAAATAAAAATGTCATGGTGTCAGCAGAAAAACACACACATATAAAAATAATGACTATATATGTTGTGTACATGTATTTGAGAATATGTATTAAGTACCTGCCATGCGATGAGGTCCTTGAGGCGAACCAGCTTCTCTCTGTCCTCCTGGTGCTGCTGGGTGTACTCTTCAGTAAAGAAGGCCTGATACAGAGGAAATATTATATAACACTCATTTAAAAAATGATAAAAATCGATTACTATTTCACCAGCTAGCAAAAATGGTAATTTACTACCATCCTATGTGGAATATTATAATACTGAATGGTGTGTGTGGAGGCACTTAAATGATAGTCAGATAAGTACATTTCATTTAATGTCATTTGGACGGCAGAAACTGACTTTGATTATATTCAGTGAGCCTCAGGAGGTGATAAAGAGTTTCTTCTTAATGGATTTAAGTTCATCATGAGAGACGAGTCTTGCATGAGAGCACTCTCTTAAGCTCTGATATCTGTTAAAGGACTTACTTTGTTACGGTGAATCTCCGTCCTTTTCTGCAACCCTTATTTGGCTGTATATGGTATGTGTTACAATAGATGGCAATAGAAATTCAATATAACAGCTTCATGCAGTGGTTCTCAAACTTTTTCTCTCTCAATCTGATTTAATGAAAAACAATGTGTATCTAAAAGCACTTAATTGCTACATTTCAAATATTTAAAGACATCACAAAATTCACAGAAAACCTATTTTTTTTTCGACATCCTAAGCTAAGCATTGAAGTTGCATTACAGCGAGGTTTTCTAAAAGAACTAAAAGCAATAAAAAAACTTTACTTAATTTTTAATAAGAAACATCTGTAGAGATCAAACTCTTTTCCAGGCGAAGTCTTTAAAGACTGCTTTGTTTCAGAGTCATGAAAGAAAAAGAAGACTCAAACAAACATGTGGTTCGCTTTTGTTACACTTTGAACACATATCCATTTCCTTTAGTCTGCCACAAAATATCACAATCTGGCTTCGTGCTCACAGTAAATGTGACTGTGCTTATTACTTTCAGTTGGCTTTTGATGATAGCTAATTGTGACTTCAAAATATTGAACACAAAAGTATTTACTGAACTTAAATTTTGTATTAAAATAATAATAATAATTATGCAGGAATGATTCTCTCTCTTTTTTTTTTTAAACAAACACATGCACCTCATCCAGTTTTCCAAGGTTTCCTGCAGGTACTAGTTTCTCATTTTAGAAATCCCGGTTTAAGCTAAAGTACTTTGTTTCCCCAAAAGGTTACCACAGCAGATGGATCTGTATGTTTGGCACATGTTTTTATGCTGGATGTCCTTCCTGATGAAACCTTCCAATGTAGCCAGGGTTGGAATTAGGTCTAAGACCACACTAGCTTGTGACCTCCTGAGGCTGGGATCTTCTGTGTGTAAGGTGAAGGTGTTAACCACTACACACAATTTGTTGTTTTTTATGTTATACAGCATCCCAACCTTTTTGGAACTGGGTTTGTAATATTAGTGATGATCTTTGAGAATTTACCTTTTCATATTTTGCAAAGCCACCCATGACAGCTGGGTCAACGATGCCGTTGAGCAGCATGGAGAGAGGGTTGATAGGAAGGCTCCAGTCAGACTGGTATTGGTTAATCATCGTTAAAATCTTCTCATTTGTTGACTCCATGGTCTCTATGGCATTCTCCAAAGGAGACAAGGTAGTCTGGAAAGGGAGGCAGACACACAGAAAGAGTAGAAGAAAAAGGAATGAAGGTGGATGGATGGATGGAGAGTTTTCAGATCAGATGTGGGAGACGTATAATAAAACTTTTAAAAATTAAACACAAAAAAACCCTGTAACCAGTGGTGTTGAAGTGTGAAACGCATTGCACTGGAGATAATAACTTACAGCAAACACACAAGTCAAACATGGAGAACAAACATGGCCCTGTAGACTTACATGCTTCATGTCAGTTGCCTCAAACCAGCGCAGGATCCCAGGCAGCTTATAGACAGTGGTAAAGGTTGTGCGCTCAATCCACATGGACTAAAAAAAAACAAAAAAAAAAAGTATAAAAACAGAGAAGCTGTCAGATAAATCTGTACCACTTGTGAATACTCTGATATCATATCTTGCATTGAAGCCTGAAATCTTAACAGACGCTTGCTGCACAATCTCATTTATTCTAATCTAATCATACACCACAGTAATACCAGAATCTGATGCTGCATTTCAAGAGCTCATCTGAAACCTTTAAACACAAGCCTCAGCATATGAAAAATCCTGCCTTTGAATAAAATCCTATTATTTTATATATTAGTAACTCACAGTTTCAGACTGATAACAGTTCTAGTACAAAAGTCCTTGAAATGCTTTCATGGTCCCTGTGGTCACACATTTCATTTTAAAGACATAACTCACAGCAAACTCATTGTTTGGGTCCACGGGTCCTTTCCTCACAGGTCTGGAATAGTGAAAGCGCTGCACATAGTTGGACTTATAGAAGCTGAAGAGGAAAGAAATGAGTCAAACAAAGACAACAGACAAAATCATGCAAAATGAGGCACAATATACATTAGGTGTACATATTTAAAACCTCCAGTTCATTTTTAAGCACTAGCTTGAATGGCACTAACTTGATGATCTGGTCAGGAACGGGTTTGTTCTTCAAGCGAGGAGGGATTTCGAGGACTGGCTGCACTGTGAAACACTGGATATCTGTTTTAGACTGCTCAGAAATAAACATAAGAGATAGATTCTCAGTATCTCTGTGAGTGTACAAACTCATAGTGGAGGGATGTGTTCATACAGAAGTGCATCAAAAGGAACAGGACAAGTAAACTAAAATGAAATTTTAGTTTAATACACAGAGATCTGATGGTTGGTTAAGATGTACAGTGGTTCTGGGTTAAAAGGTCCCTGGATATTTAGTACTTTCAAATGTGTTCACTGACCCAAATACTTAATAATCCCGAAGGTGCTGCATGTGAATATTTTATGACTTCTATGCTAGTGTGCTGGTGAACCCCGTAGACCATGCAGAATATTAAAATTTCCTTCGTTCAATATGCATCTACATATGACTGTAAATGAATAAGTGTGTAATGCTGCTTGAAGGATACACTGAAGTGGAGAGTTCTTGATATCGTCCCCTGGCATGGTGGTTGTGTTGAGACGCACAGCGCTGGGGAACTGGCTCATCAGCTGGTTCTGGAAGTCCTCTCTGCGCTCATACTCCTTACCACGGTGGATAAACACCTTGTTCTGAAGCCAGGGGGAATAAACCAGTGTTAATACTGATAATAAAGATTAAGACCCAGCTTATCTTCACAGGAAAGTTCTTTGCCTATTTAAACTTCTTTAAATAGGGCAGAGTCCACCTAGGAATGGCAGACACTGAAATTCTCTCAAAGACTCAAAAGTTGTACCTGATCACCTTTGACTGCCCTCTTATAAGCTGAATACTGACTTTGCCTTGCTCGTTACCACAGCAGATTAACACACATAATCATAGCAGAAGCAATAATCATTGCAAAATTATATTTCTGCAGCTTGTTGCAATCAACACATCCAAAATGTTTCCGGAGGGTATCGTATGTCCCACTCTGCTAGATACCTGCTGGTGTGTTTAAAAAACAAACTGTAAACAGCTAAGCTTAACTGCCAATAACGTTTTTTAATGGAAGACAGTTAGGATTTTGTAAATGGTGTGAATTCCTTAATATCTACTTTATGTTTCTGGTAACAATTTGAAGTATTCTCTAACTGAACTGTGACACAGCAAAATACAAACCCTGAGGAATGGAGGGTAGCCCTGTCCATAGTAGCCCACTGCAAAGTAGTCTGGTTTAGGCCTCAAGATCTTCATAATATTTTCATAGAACTTGGCTTGTTTTTCCTGTAGAGAGACAGAAGGAAACAGAGGATGTGTCCAAGGGAGACTTTCAGATGTGCACTTTGGGCAGTTTAATCAGCTCATGCCAATGACAAAGCTACGCTCAGCAGAATGCCGGGCCTGCGAGGGTGATAGATGTAGTGAAAAAAAAGCACACCCCACCCAAGGGCAATGTCTGTCATTTATATAACCACATAAATTCAGCATTAGCTGAGAGAGCTTCTGCTGCAGTCATATAAAGAGAGGGAGAGATTTTTCCATTGTTGGGAAATCTGTGATTCTCTTCGAGGAGTGGAAGGAGTTATTTGAGTGAAGGGGAGATAGAGGAGAAGGTGGTGCTAAACCAAAAGTTAGTATATGGGAGAATCACTTCTTCTGTCGTGCAGAGGCAAGAGATGAAAGAAGCGGAAGTGTGATTGAGATGACAAAGTGAGGGCCAGGAGGACTTTGAAGTAGCTGAAGACTGCTAATGAAGAATCATAATTTTGGGGTCATATATTTATGACATGCCATAAGCTCAAAAAAAGCTTGATTTAAAGGAGTATTTGACATGCTGTTAATGTTTGAGGGTGCAGATGATGTAACAATATATTCAGAGGCAGTGTTGGGGAGTAACGGAATACATGTCGCGCCGTTACGTATTTAAAACACAAAATATGAGTTACTGTATTCCGTTACAGTTACCGTTTAAAAAGGTATTTAGAATACAGTTACTTTGTTGAAATAAAGGGATTACACTGCGGTATTTTCCTGTTTCATATGTTCGGCTATGCCCTCTCTATTTTTGATTACTGGATGACAGTACATATTTATGATATTATAGGATGGCACTCCCTTAATCAAAGACGTGATAAATAGCCTGAATTCTCTTTCTTTTTTTCAAACACCACCTTAAACCCCCCAAACATCTAAAACATCTTTAAAAGGGAAAGGGGGAAAAACATGCAATCGTGAATGCTACACAGAAGACATGAACCCCTGTGATTGTAATGTATTACCAGTCTCTTGCTGAGCAGCTCGTAGTCAAAGATCTCATTTTCATACTGCTCTGCAAGCTCCTTACACAGAGTGATGGCCTCTTCCCACATCTAAGCACACAAAGGAAAGAAACAGAAGTGTCCTTCATTACACCATCTGCTAATAAATCGGGCACAGCTGTCGTGGTGGGAATTCATATCATGAAAATGTCTGTGTCCAAGTCTCTGCGGAGTGGAAGGAAGTCTCTATCTCAGCTTCAGAGAACATGAGACACTTGGGGAGAATACAAAATGAATGTGACACTAACACACAGCACAGTGATCATGTGTGGTTGAAGGATATCTGTTTTGATATCTCCGATATCCTCGAGTGAAGCAAATAAGAAAAAGAAGACAAAAACGGAACAACAACACACGGATTTTCATTAATGCAACTGAGCGCTAATTAGCGCTCAATTAATCACTCAATAGCGGCACAGCTAAGCAAATTTTGACATCGTCTGAAACAATACAGACCTTGCCCTTGTCAAAGTAGTCAATGATTGTGTCGTAGAGAGTTTCTTTGAGCTGTCGCTGTGTTTGGGAGCCGTGAAACTCAAACTGACTGCACATGTCATCTGACCACTGCAACAGAGACAGAGAGGAAGTAAAGAGATATGGAAGAAAAGACAAAGATAAAAACAAAATGAGATATTTCCGAAGGGAGGCCCAACTTGATATTGCTGAAACAAAAGAAAAACTTTGCCTTCAGGACTACTCTAATTTCTGCTGTGCCATTTATCACAGAGGAACAAAGGGAGAAAAAGTACTTAAAGCTTACAGTTTCATTGTTGTAATAAATCAATATTAGTCCTAAGCGGAGCATGTGCAAAAACAGCAGCAGAGTGCCCATTTATTATATAAATGAGACAACTGTTTATCTTCTATTACATAAATTACACAGAATTAAATTTAGAAAAAAAAAAAACAGTACATCATGAATTTTAAAACTGTCTAATCTGCTTAGGATAGCAAAGATTATAGCATGCTGTGTGTTCCAGCCTGTTGTTTCCAGTAGTGTGACCGGAATGACAGGACTGACGCTGCAGATAAATGGAGATTAGAAAAATTGTTAAATAGAGTTCAACTGCTTTGATGTAATGAGACGCACAGAGGAGATGACGAGCAGGAGATGCTCAAATTCATGTGCCTTATAAAAGAGTTGAAGCGACATAAGAGGTCAAACAGACTCAGACTCATACATGCACATCCTCACACACACACACACACACTGGGCAAGTGCACGGCATCAATCACCATAGCGATGTAGCTGCAGTAGACGACGCAATGCCATAAACTAAACTCGGCGCTTCATCATTTGGAGGCCAGCGACGTAGCAACTGTTTATCAGCTACTGCAAAACTGTCTCAGTTGTGGCAAGTGATTAAGAAGAACAAGACACCAGGGGCCAGCATTAAGCAACAATATGTGTCTTCATATGCGTGCATGTGACTGTTTGCCCCACCTTGAGCAGACGAGAGTGGAGCAGCAGTGTGTACGCCGCCTCTGTGTAGTTTTCACACTCCAGGTGAAGGTCCCTCAACTTGTAAAGGTACCTGAGCACACACAAGTACAAGAAAAAGGAAAAAAAAGAAGGCACACTCTTTAAACAAGATAATTAAACCTTATTCCACTAGATGCCACTGTTGGGCAACCTGAAGACCTGCAAAGGAAGCATTAGCCCCTCTTTCTCTCTCTTTTCTCTCACTCTCTCACCCACAAACACACTGGTAGATACCCTGAAATATGTACTAAGCTTAGCAAAAGGTCATTTAACACTCGCACACACACACACACACACACACACACAAAAGAGCACAATTTACCATATGTCTTATAATGGTCTGACAGATGCTTGTAGGCCTATAACGTGTTATAGGCCTGACAAGGAGAAAAATGGGATTACTTCTTGTCACCTGGAGGACCGGCTTTTACTGCTACTGCTTTTAGTTTTGATCTGTTTTGTTGTATCTATATCTTTCATCTGTCAAGACAAACCTTCTCCACATGGCCAGAGGCTGGACTTTGCTGCTAAAGCACTGATGACAAAGCAGGAAAAGAAATGTTTTCTGAATGCTTTTAAATGAACAGTCCCATATCTGCTTGCAAAGTAAGGTGTTGGCTCACAGGACAACTGCTTATTTTGTCTGCCTAAATGTTGACAGTCTCACTTTCCTTGTTTTTTTTATTCTTTTTTTATGTCACACCTGCTATTTCCTTCCTCACACTTTCAGATATAACAATTTTCTGGTTGGAAATGTATCTGGCTGTAAGTTGTTTATGACAGTCCAGTCATTGGATGTGAAATCAAACAGAAAAGGGAACAAAAAAACAGAAAAGTTTCAGTCCCAAGTCATTTGCAACTTACATTAATTACTCAATCTGTTTGACTATTATTTTAGAGTCGTGTGTTCATCTCATTTGTTCTCTGGCATCCTGTTTTTCACTTTCTCTAGCTTCACTGTACCTGCACGTTTCAAAACTGAAAGGGTTTTGATGAGCCAAATTTAGCAGGAGGCATCTTGTTTATTCTTCTATACTCGGTTTTGTTTGATACAAATAAGTAAGTTTCATTTTGTTGTTTGCACCTGGAATAGAACAATATAGGAAGTGTCCTATTTCCATAATACAGGTTATGGAAGGTTATGAGTGTATAACAGTATCTTCATGCTGTGGTAGAATTGTCTAGCTGTCTCACATTATTATGAGACAGCTACACAAAGAAAAAGAAATTATAGAAAGCTACAAGCTTCAGTGACTAGTATGTAGCACATATGGCGAATAGCACTACGTGTATGTATAGCAGAATGAAACCTGGCGAAGGAAGCAGATTCAGTTTTCAACGTACTGCATTTAGAGAAAAAGACATTATCATATGCACCAGGGATGCAAACCAAAACAGCGAGGTGAGTCCAGTGCAGTTTATTTTTCATATTTTCTTTCATAGGATTCTGAAATGATGACAGAGTTTAAATCTGAAGCTTGATCATGTGCTTCATCGTTGTAGCTGATTTGGGTTGTACGCAGCAGCACAAAGGGAATTTTAATTAGTTTTGGGTTTCATTATCCATCGTTATGTAAGCGCACCATTACATTGTGACTAATTATATAAGACACACTAAATAAATTGTCTGTTTGCATTAAAATACATTTGTTGGCTGACACCAATAAACCAGCCAGCTAAATGTTACTGTATTATCCACAGAGCTGACAAGGCAGTTGATCAACCACTGACTTTCACTCACATTCACACATACAGATAACTAATTTGTCTAAAAGCCATACTCAGAAGTGCACTGCGGGACCTGACTACTTCCTCTCCTCCTCTCTTTCCTGTCTGTCCCGCTCATTCTCTCGCTCTCTTACAAATGGTTCTCTCTCTCCCTGTCTCTCCACCTCTCCCTCCCTCACACTCATCATGTCTCTCTCTCCCTCCAGTCAGGCCGAGCTGATCCTGTGGATTTTGACATTAATTCAGTGGAACTCATATAATCCCTTGTCAGATTATAGAGCCCCCCCCCACACACACACACACAAACGCATGCACAGACATGCACAGCATGCGTACAACACAGACATGCACCATTTAAGTCAAATCCAGCAAGTAAATACCTGATATACATCGCTTCACGATTGATGTCCTTGTAAAAGTTCTGCAAAGACAGAAGGAGGGGTTGGTTAGTGTCGTTTCTGTGTGTATGTATGCCTGTGTTCGCATGCATATGCATATATAACTGATAGAGGTTTTGAAACTCTATGTTATTAATTAATTCTACGTTTATATTATACTATATTATACACCATAACATGCTGTATCACACTATACTATCCAATAATATGTATACTATACTGTACACTACACTACAACACAACACTATACCACATCATACCACATTACACTCCTATTTTATACTACACTACAGTACTATACTATAATACTGATTGCTTGTGCTTTAATGTGGGAGCGCGTGTGTTTTCAAGTGTGCTAGATAAACTGCACAAACTCCCAGTTTAATTAAGTTTAATGATATCTACAGTGAACAGAGGAGTGGAACGAACTGATGTAACCTCACCTCCCATCACTAGCACAGGCCAATACACACAACAGCACCGACAGACACATACACAGAATCACAAATGTGACAAATTATAGTCAATCTTTCCACAGTATACCATCAAACCATTTTATATTGTCAAGGGTAAGATTTATTATTTATTGGACAATGAATTTTAAATTTAGGGAGCTAACATGTTTATATAGGGTGCCCATCAAGAAGACAAGTAAAGATTTGCAGCAGTCCACCTGTCTTTTAAATCTATAGCAACACAACTTTCAGTAGAACTACAGCATCACTTTCTATCTTTTATAAAGAACAATACAGGAACTGAGAGTTGTTTAAAAAACAAAAACTACACATATGTATGCCTAGCATATTGTAGATATAGTGCACAGTATGTGTACTGAGTTAATATCTGTAACAACGAAAAAGAAAAATGAAACCAAAATGATATAGTGCAAACCTTTTGAGAGTACTTCTTATTATGTTTAAATAAGTTTGTTTTGTTTTGATAGTTCATCTACATGAAGGAGCAGAATAAATATGTGTGTGACTGTGCCTGTGTGTATAATTCCTTAGTAAAGTTAGCCTGGGGGGTACGGATAGGGGAGTGCACTAGTGCCTGCTTGTGGGCAGAGGGGATTTTTTTCAGTTGGCCACATGAATGAAACAGAATAGCTAATGGGCAACTGCCACAGGCTACAAACTAAACACTCCTGCCATGTACCAGCAGCCTCCACCTTGGGGATGGGGGATAAAGCGTTATTATACGTTATTATTCAAACACAGACGCATCCATCTGTCGAATTATGATCTTTTAAATGTTTGCATCTTGGAAATGAAAGGAAAAGAAAGAGTTTTGCTGAGGTATCATATGATTTAATCTGGCGTGGAGAAGATCATATGGTGGGTAGATGGCATCCATTACTAAACCTAAGAATACCGTGGGGGAGAATCTGATTAGGAGATCACATAAGAGAAAGGACGTGGAACAGACAGGAGCTGATGCAACCCAATGCAAAATGTAGGAGACCAGACAAGGAGATGAATCTTCGCCTTTAGATCAATCAGCACCCAAATTAAATGGGGAAAAAGAAAAAGAAAGGCCTTGGCACATAAGACAAGAAATAAAATCTGTGTTTCATAATAAACTCTTCATGAGATTGTTTTATATAGAATCCAAAGCAGCCAAAGTTTCACATTATATTAGTCTTTCAATTACTAATGGATTTATTGGTGTTGATGTGCGTACATCTAAGATCAGCAACTCTTTGCTATGAGACACTACACCAACAAGGCACTGTATATTACAAGAATCACAAGGTAAGTAGCAATAAATGCTAATCCATGATGACACAAACATATCACACTTAGACACTAGAAAGCTAATGATGATGATGCTAACAAGACTTTCAAGCGCTGGCAACTTTGCCAGCTGATTTCAAAGGTGGTTCTTACCAGAAGATTGACTGTGCAGCTCATGCGGTTGTTGCGGCTGTCATCGCTCATCACAGTGCGGTAGTCAAGGAGACGAATGAGGAGCCCCTTCACCAAGGAGACAAAGTGCTGCACCTGTGGCCTCAGCGTGGGTTTCTCAGCAGCACAGTCCAGCAATCTGGCAGACATGCTTCCACAAGTTAATCATCAGAGACCTCTGAGAGGGTTTTACCTTGTTATTCAGGGTTATTCAGTTTGTCTATTAATGTACTGGCAGAAGAACAGAGCCAAGTGTGAAATGCTGCTCATGAGAGTTAGCAGGAAATCGATTGTGTATAGTGAAAAAAAGGTACAATACTTACATGCTCTCCAGTAGCTGCATGTAGCGTTCATCTCCTCCACCACCCTCCACCTCATGGTCCAACTTCAGAATGATCTCATTCTCAAACTGCCGAAGATTTTATTATTATTTTTTTAAAGTAACTATTATAGACAGACAGATAACAAATTACAAAGCTCTGGAGCGTCATCGTATGCTCATGTCACATCTTTTATTCTTTTTATCAATTGTTTTTCAGGCTTTCTCTTTCAGAGTAAACATCAAACAACTTTGCATCACTATCTACTGAGTCATCAGATTCCCTCTCCCCGCCTACCTAATGAGTGATCTTTGTTTGTCCTTTTGTATTTAAAACAAAGAATAAGTGTTTGCTTGGGTAACACCTCACAATAGTGCTATGTGCATACAGTCCAAGTAACAGGGCAAAATATTTTCGGTATCAGAACAAAAGGACATTTATCACTCAGAGCTTTATTAATAGCATAAAGAACAGCACTGAAAATGGGGAAAGCAAAGCGTGGGACAAAAGGTAGATGAAGAAGCAAAAGACGGGAGCAACAGAAGTGGAAATCAATTATGCATGCAAGCATAATTAAGGTGTCTCTTTTACTTTTATCTGCTGCATTACAGGAAATCAATGCGGGAGCACAATGTGTATGTGCCACAGTTATAGATTTTCTATTTGATTTGTTTTCCTTGTCTCTTCTTTTAATTTTAGCATGTATTCACAGATACAAATGCATCAAAGTCTGCAATATATAAGATTTATTTAAGTATTTTTTGTATCACGATTACTTTTTAAATGGCTCGATTGTCTTAAGTTTAGTTCAGCTCCAAATAAAACCAGCTCGCTTGAGACCTGAGTCTTCTGGTTTTATATTACAAATTGATTAAAATGAAGTTTGAATGGGTTGCAATTAATATCAAATGTTACATGTCCTGTTTTGTACACACCCCTCACCAGTTTCATAAGGTGAGGGGTGTGTTATTGTACACCCAGCAATACTAATTGCTTGTGTTCCTATATGTGTGTACCTTGCTGAAGTTTCCAAAACGTGCATGTTCACAGGTGATCATGTCAAAGAAGATGGGAATAGTGGCCCTTCTCAGCTCTTCCTCAGGGATCAAAGTCATCTCCAGGATGGGACCCACCATGCCGGGGATGAAACAGATTTTATGACTGCCTGAAAAAACACACACATAGAAATAAACACACGTAATTGCTCGTATATGCAGACACAGCATTTTTTACTCACCCTCAGGTAACACTACAGGTCTCTGTCTGGCAAATACATAAAAGTATTTTTCTTCTACAGTAAGAGCTTTAGCTCTGTGCAGGATATAACCCTACTCTTCTGTACACACCACAGAAAACTGTGATATTTTTAGTGCACTGATATATTCAGATTGGTGTCTGTCAGTGTGAAACACTGCTGACTCATGAACCTTTCTATCCACAGTTTATGAAGAAGAAAAACTACACATTACAGTACAGTTCTTACCTAGTTTATACCAGATGTCACGGATAGCAAAGCCAATAAGCCTTCTCATATCTCCATATCTGGAATTCAGAGTGTGGGACAATAAGGAAGGAAAAATACACAGAAAGAGAAAAAAGAAGACATTAGAGTGTTAGTTTGGAAGCAGTGTCCAAATCAATACTGTTATTACTGAGTGGAAAAGATAATGCTCACCTACTCTTACTCAACTTGATCTAAATTAAATGCCTATCTACAGGTAACACACACTTTTAATAGGTATTGAAGTATATACAGCAAACGAAGAATCCTAAATAGACCACAAATCAGTGGGGAGAGTAGGTGTAGTAAATTGGGAAATTAAATAGCTCTTCTCTCACTTGGCCAGAATCTTGTTCCTCTTGGTTGGTGAGAAATGCTGAAGCTGCAGGGACTCCTGGGTAATAAACGCAACTGCCAAGTGGAAGTAGTTATTCCACAACTAGTCAGTGAGGAAGAGTGAGGAAGGGAGGGGATGCAGAGAAAGATAGCGTTAAAGGGGATTCAGACACAATAAGAAGGATGGCATCAATATGAGACAAAGCTCGGATATATTGCACATAAAAATACCGTTACCTGGACTTCAAAGTCATCGTTATTAAGGAACTTTTCTTTCATAGTGTCAGCATATGTATTGATGGCTCTTAGGAACACCCTAATGAACAGATATAAATGAATAAATAAAAAAGACATGTCAATGAAGTAAAATTTGCTGTGGCTGTGTTTGATCAAGCTGAATGTTAAAAAAGGAGAATACGAGTAAAAGAAGAATAAAAGGATGGGATTCTTTAAAAAAACCACAATGCAGCTTATTTTTTTGTTTATCAAAGAATTCAGCTCTAGAGCTTAAAGCCACAGCTTTAAACTGTTATTCCAGACAAAAAAAATGCAATATCGCATTCAATTCAAATCTTCTGTCACAGTGATAGATCATGATCGCAAGTTAACAAAGTGTGCAGGTGTATTGGCGCGATATGGCCTTATGGCTTTCTAAAGTTAAGTAGCAAAACTACTCTCAGGCTCCCTCTGCTTCAACACTGTCTATCTATCACCATTATACAGAGCCAAATGCCATTCCTTCTCATTCCCCCTCCTTCTTTCATCTTCTTTTAAGTAGGCTTTTCTTTCTATATCTGCACATCTTCATTCTAACCCCGGTCTGCAGACTCCTTATCAAACTGCCTTTTCCTGTACCTCATTTTCAATTTTTCCTATTTGCCTTTTCGTCTGACACAGCCTTAGCCTCCCTTTAGCTTACATCACAAAAACCACTGATAGCTTTCACTCCATCGGCTCACACACAGTCATATTTGCCACATCAGCCGTTTTCATCATCGCAGCCTTGATCCCAGCTTTCCTATCGCTAACTTATCCCTGTGTGGGTTCACGTGGATGAACCAGTCGACTGTTGATGTCGACTTTTTAAATGCATAAGCCGTAGCTCATGGGCAAACACATGTAGAACCATGCAAGAGAAGACTTTCAAACTGGTTCTGTGCATGTGTGTGTACATATCTGCAATATGTTACCTGTTCTGTACCATGATCATGGCCATCCAGTCAGACGGATACACATGTTTCCCAATCAAGTCCTTGAAAAGGAGGAAGGACTCCATTAGGAAGTCCTGCAGTAGAAGAAGACAAGAAGAACAAGAAACAAATGAGAATATAGAACTGTACTAACAGCAATATGCAAAGTCTTGAGCCACCCTTCATTTATACTTTGATAGGAAAATGAGACATTTTGCTGCACAAAAATGACAGATATAGCAAAAATGATACAAATTAAAACTTATATGTCCAAACAGGTACTTAATTTATTTTTTTATTATTTGTCAGAAGGTTCAATAAACACTCCAGTTTTAAAAAAATTCAGTTTTCTGCCATCTGCGGATATGTGTGTGAGGCACTTACCACTAGATCAGTAGTTCCACTGAAGGTTTCGATGTATGTAGAATAGTGTCGATCATCCATCTGACTTAGAATAGCTGTCATGCAGGCAACAACCCTCGACTACAGAGGTAAAGTGTGTAAAAAGAAAAAGAAAGAAAGAGATAACCCATTACTCTTAGCTTGAGAGCTACACATCTTAAGCCGAAAACTGAATCACCCATCCATACATCCATCTATTTTCTAAACCACTTATCCATTTCAGCTTTTGCTTGGGGGCTGGAGACTATTCCAGTTTCATAAGGTGAGGGGTGTGTTATTGTACACCCAGAACAGGTCAGCAATCTATTGCAGGGTGCTTCTGAGTCACTTAAGGTTATCCATACTGCACCAAGACTGAGGCATAGCTAAACAGAAATTAAACTGTGTGCATCAACAGCTCGTTATTACCATGGAATTTTCAGATTATCATAATCACTATAACCAAACCCAATCGTTGCCAGGAAGGCTGGCAGTGTCTGTAGTTTTTAAATTACATTCTATAGTTTACGCCGTGGCACCCTGCCACAAGGTGAGATTAAAAAGAAATACCTTCCGAATGACTCGATCACTCCAAATAACAAATACAGAACTAAACCGCTCAGACTTTCTGATAACAACAAATGAGAAAAAATGCAATGAACTTCAGTAAAAAATTCATTTTGACATAGTTCATCTGATTTACTTGTTGAAAAGATAAAGAGACAAAAACCTTTCAAACATCAACAAATGCAAGAAGAAAAAAAAAAGCAGTTCAGACAAAAGTTCAGTGATGTGGTCAATCTTAATATCACCACAAAGGTGCTTTATAGTGTGATAACATGTGATGTTGTCTAAAAATCGTTAAGCAAAAACGAAATAGAGTTTGAATGTTTCATGTTTGTGAGGGTTTTTTTAAATAAACTCATCAGTTCATGCACTTAACTTGAAATATGGCCCAAGCTGAGTACACATAGACACACGCTGAGTTTAGTATTAGCAAGCGTCAGCGATAGAAGATAGAAAGAGTCCTGAGACAGAGCAGGTGGAAGAAGGAGCTGCGACTTCTGTGAGAAAGACAGACATGAAAGATGAGGCAAGGCATGAAAAAGGAAAAAAAGTTTTACCCAAGTTAGCTTTAAATCTGTGTGAAAAGTACTGAGGAAAAACTCTCTCGAGCTGGATTAGAGCAGAAAATTCATGGAAAATTTAGAGCAGATCTTTCCACATCCAGAGGCTGAGAGGGGGAAGGCACTGAGAATGGTAATGGTCAATGAAGGTGGAGAAAACAGAGAAAAAAAAATACAGAAACTGATCTGCATCAACTTGAAGAAAACATGAATAATTACTGGCATGAAAGAAAATGTGAATTTATTTTAAGGTCTGTGCATATTATATATGTTCCTAAAAAGTGTTGAAATCTTTGCTGATTAAGTCAAATTTTGTCAATCTACACTCTTCCTCCTTCATGTTCTCCACCAGCTGGACTACTGTTGCATTTTCAATCATTTTTGTTCTTAATTTCATCGACTCTTTTTGCCAGGTTCAATTTTACTTCTTCAAGTTGTCTGTAAATAAATCCTCACTCCACATAATCATCACACCCCTGAGCCTCAAAAGGGCCAGAACACTGGTAAACACTAATATGTTTTACCTTATATGCCCTTGGTTTGTTACACTACATATAGTTTTTGTTATGATCCTCTATTCTTCTGCTGCTACACTGAGTTCAGTAAACATTCAGAACAGGTATTTCTGCCACCGGGATTTGTGAGAAATTATCCTTCGGAGTTGGTGGCAGAAAAGGAGAGACGAGACAGAGATTAAGGATGATGGATGAGTAATTGAAGATGAAAGATGAATGCCATCTAATGCGATGACAACTTTAATTTGATCAAAAGTGGCAGGGTTTGTGTTTGTGCTTGCCTGCATTCTAATAAGCAACGATACTTTTTTAGTCATGTATGCAAACAAAACTTAAAACTTCATTAAAACTTCATTAAAACATAGCTGCGAGCGGCAACGAAGGGGGCAAGCGGTTCAGCAGGGCACAGTCACCATGGCAACTTAATGTGATCGTGTTAGAAACGTGACTTCAAGCACTCATAGGAAACAGACAGTCTTCACAATGGGGTCCCGAGTCTGTGCATTATGTTTGGATGTAATAGCTCTGAGCATTGCTGAGATATGACCTCACTACCACATTTGTAAGCTTGCTGCCGATTTCAGTTGACTGTGACCGATTATTGCCTTTAAATAATAATCAAAAAAATCAAAAAAACATGTCAACTTTGTCTCCAAAAGTTGATTCTGTTTATCTGGACATAGCGTATTCACAACCACTGACCAAAACCCACTGATCACTTGATTTTGGTCAGTGGTTGTTGATCAATGGTCATGAGAATTTGCATAATTATGATTATGGAACTGACCTCACAGCCCATTGTTCCTTCAGTGGGCTGGTTTCAGTCATTATGCAAATGTACTGTTTATAAGATTGGGGAAACCTGCAGTCAGCTGAGACTGAAGAAGTCACTTGGATGAGTGACAAAACGTTTCTCCCAGAAAACGCTACGTCCAGATGAACAGAATCAACTTTTGGAGATTTATCTTCCTGGATGATTGAGAATGCATCAAGACATATGTCAACTTCGGTTATCATGGGTTTAGGGCTTATCAGTGACAACTTTGTGGAAAACGTCAAAAACATTTTTATAAAAATCAAAACGTCTCAACACAAGCCACAAAGTTCAACAGTACTTCATTTGTTAAAAAGTCATCCACATGTTTTAAACTTTGCAACTTTAAACCAGTGGCGGTGCAGGCGTGGTCAAGCCTCAAACACAACGCGAGGGATGTTTTTTTTATTAAGCTGGTTGTTTTTCAGCTCCTGATAGCAGCATTGCTGGTGACAGATGTGTAAGAAATGCAAGGACAGAGACGCCGAAGCTGCCAAATGATCAAACCATTCTTCAATTGTGTTAGTCTGTTATGTGCTGCAAAACTGGATCACCTGTCAAACCGACTACATGATAATCTTATGCTATTTCAGATGATGCAGTACTCCTTTTTATTTACTTGCAACATTGTTCCTTAAACAGTAAAATACAACACAGCTGTGCTAGAACACGTACATTTCAATATCAAAGTAGAGAAACAAAAAATAAATGAATAAAAATCTGCAGCTTTGTGTGATCCTACAACACTTTGCAAGTGAATTATTCTTGAATATATAGGATTGATTTTTATACACAACTTGATTACAGTAAATCAATATCATCCTTTATATTATCTGTTAATGCTTATACATGACGACACAAAGTCGTGTGAGTAAAAAAGCAGTACACATAGTTTGTGGTCCCATAAGGAGGTGCAGCATTTATTCATCACAGCTCTTGATAAAAGGCTTCTGCGGGTTACACATGTGTTTCCTGACTCTCAGCCCTTTTAAAAGCTCTCTCTCTCCTCAAGATGCAATTAAGGACTTGAAAGATCGTTCATTGTGACAAAGGAGAAACAATTTAGGGTCTTGGGAGGGGAGAGGACTTGAGGATGCATAAGTTAGCATAATTAAAAGCACCCTCGGAATCCAGGGACTGTCCCTGAACGCTGTGCCACATTTCTAAACTTTTAACATGCAGTCCTTGGGGTTGCCAGCATACTCTAAAGGCAGGAGGAGAAGAAGAAGAAAGGAATGAATGATGAAATAAAAAGCATACATATAATGGGTGCCTACAGAGCTTAGTCGCTAATAAATATCTTACTGAGAATGTATGTTCTTGAATGTGTGTGTGTGTGTGTCTGTGTGTGTGGTTTTGTGTGTTCGTGCTCAGGGTATAACTACCCCCATCCTCCACCCAACCGTCTGCACTATAGTGACACCAGAGACCCCATCACCATACTTCCTTCTCTAATCTCGCTTCCCTTCTTTCACATTTCTCTTTCCTCTTATGTCTCCCTCTTAAAAGTGCTGGGAGATCAGTTTAGTGTGACACTTAAGTACAGAGTAAGTGCTGGAAGAAACACTTAAATGAGGGAACGATGATTAGTTTGTGCTTAAATAACAACTTATCTGTCACTAAAATTAACTCCTGTCATTGAAAGTAAACCTTAGTATGAGAAAACACTGTTATTGACAGCAGTGGCAAGTCTTTAAATTATGCATATATACTAATATATGTAATTTAGCAGGAAACTCTCCCCAATGGTGGTAAAAACCAACAGACAGGATCAAGAAGCACAATTAACTCTATTTTTTTTTCACCCCTCGCTCTTCCTTTTTTGCCTCCTTAGAGTGCACTGCCTGATCAGTAATAGGATTAGGAACACACACACACACACACACTTACTCAGGAAAAGTACTCAACAGCTCATACATTTTTGGTTTAGTGTTCACTGTGCTGGTGTATATGTGGATGTTACTGTTTTGAAGTGTAGGTCACGTGTCATATTGCCCTACTTCACTCTAATTGGTGTTCTCTGAGGGGCAGTGCTCTCAATCTCCTTTAACGCCATCTAAACACGACACAAATGCTCAAAGGGCCAAATATCTAGCCATCAAATGCTCCTGCGTCCTCACGCATGAATGTGTTTCATCAACACATTGTTGCATGCAAAGACGCACGGAAGGTATATTTTTGTTGTGTATAATAATAAAACTGCAGACAATCACACTGTGTATGACAGAGAGAGAGCTCAGGGCTTGTTGAGGCAAAGGCCTTACACAACAGCTAAAAGATTACTGGCAAAACATGGCACAGACTTTGCCAAGGTCTGAGATTTCACTCCCTTCCTCCTCCATCCTTTGCTTTCCTATAATATGTCTATCCATTCTCTCATTCTGGCCACTGCTGTTGGTAACAAATTCACAGCTGTAATTTCCGAGTTGCTTCCAAATGACAGTTACCTGACAAAGCAGTTTGTATCCTGATAACTTTCACTGCATATCATCTGCTGGCTGATAATGTGTTGCTGTCATTACTGTGGTGACAGCGTCAAACGAAATGTTTTTACTGATAGTGATAGCAGCGATAGATCTCAGTCAGCATTCATCCACTCAACAACAGATGATATTAGGCCGTCTAAAACAAGAAGATAAGATTTACACTCTCAAATGACTAGTTTGAAATAGTAATTGAACCCAGATGTTACACCTGCTTACAGCTTATAGTTACTAAAATTCAAACTGAAATTCTATTGTTTCTTGAGCCATAATTAGCAGAAAAAAGTGTGAAACATGAAATTTTCGTATGAAATTCCAGCCACCAAATGACAGAATTCCTGGTTGGTCCATTGTAAAGCCAAAATATAAACAGAATACAAGTAGGATTTAATGGATATATGTTTTATGTTATTATTATTTGTAACTAATTTATGCTTGCAGAGATGTATGGAGATGTCTGTTTCGCGTCCATGATTGCTAACCAAACTAATCTAATACACCAAAAAAGAGGGAACTTTTTTTCTGAGACAATTTTTTCTTAAACATAGCAAAAAATTTTGAATATCAGGATTTCGCCACAACATTCACATTTACAAATGTAATCCAGGCTTGTATCTTAGGTCTATTTGTACAAGTCTCTTCTCTGAGCCTAAATTCCTGCTACTTTCATTTTACAGATCAGCAAGATCCATATGAGTGCCCCCAAAGCAGGAGAGATATGTGCATTTATGGACATACCATAACTTTATCACTACAAATGACAAATTACCTCTGACATGGAGACAGAACTGTTACACTGGAAGGAAAACTACACAGTATACTTTTCTACCCTTCAGCTGGTAGACTGGCACTTGTGTTGGACATTTGCCATATAGAGAAGCTAGCATCTCAGATTGTAGCGTCAACCCTGTGATTAAGGCAAGAAGACCGAGTAAGACACAGCTGCCAAAGTGTTATCATTTGGTGCTGTTGCTAATTTGACGTTATTGCCTACAAAACACCATAATTGCAAAATCTCAAAATGCATTAGCATGACATTTGAATGTCCTTAAAGTTATATTTTATGTGGTAGATGGCAGATGACAAAATCATAAACTAGTAATCTAAGGCCAGCTGTCCTCTCTCAGAAGACAGCTGGCAAAAAGAAAGACAGATTGTTCAATAGACTGAGGCAATGCATTTAGCAGCAAACTTTATTTTGAAGAAAAAAAAAAAGTTAAAATATTCTTCCAGTTTCTGTTGGACTGCTTTACCTTACCTAAAGCCTTAGAATCAAACAGAATAATGAAAATAGGAACACAGGAAACTATAACTAAAAAAGTATGGAAATAACCATGAAATTGTAAACTGACTCAATTAAGCCTTCATCACAGCCACCCTAGTGAGCACACTGTTGTATCTATATCTTTAGATCAGCACTATCTAGTAACTATATTATTATATTAGTAACCCCTGCCATCTGCCCCTTTCAATATTCTCAATGATAGTGGTAGCTGTAAGTTGGCAATCCCAAATTAATTGCTCATATTTTTTTGAGCCTGGGCTTTTCTGTCTTATAAATGTTACATTGACTCTATGACAGTGAGTTTGAATTTTGTTTAAAGTTCATTATGCCCACGAGATGCCCAGCGGGATAAACAGTGGAACGACGATGGATGCAATTAAATATAATTAACATATCATTAATTTTAAATTAAGACAGAGAATTAAAGCATTAACTGTGACAGTCCCAATTTAAATGCTTAAGGTTTTAGAGTTTAATCTTTACACGAGTAGCTGTTTCTGACATTGACAGAACTGCCAATCAATAGTGTGGAACAGGGAATCAAGTAGTGCACTAAGTACACACTGATCTACGTCCATGTTTTCAGTGCAAATAACCAAGATATATACATATAGACACTAGCCTAGACTAGTGGATGACTATCCACTGGAAGTCATCTGAAGTTTCAATTTAAAAAACAGGGCACACGATAAGAACAATCCATTCAAATGACTCCACATCAGGTCCAATGATGCCTTGCACAGCAGTCTATATCCCGTTTGTGCTCTCCTCACCAGTCTCCCCCTTTACCCTCCTCTGTGGTTCCTTTTGTGACATCCCCCTAAATGGGAAGTCATTATGTTGCTCTCAAGTGTGATTTTTCATCATCCTTTTTTGTTAAATAGAACATCTAAAAAAACACATTCTCACTGGACGATTGCAGCACTCCTTACTGTACTCCCTCACAGCGACATGCTCAACACTGACCTCCTTGTTACACACAAATACATGCAGACACACTTTTTCCAACACCTGTGGGTTGAGGTGAAATGTAGAGAGGTGGTGGGTGGGGAGACTGTTAGAGGTGGTTGGGGAAGAGGGAGGGGGGGAGGGTGTGTGTGACAAAAGAGATGGATTGTGTGCAGCAGTAATTAGAGCTGTTGTGTTTAAGGATGGATTGGTTGCATGTTTGTCTGACTCAGAGCAACAGAGAGAGGTAGCATGGGTGTCTGTCTGTGTGCATTACACAGCGTATGCAAACCTGCACGCCTGTTGACTGTTCAGAAAACAGATCAATGTGTCCTCAGCCCATTTCCTACTCATGTAAAAAGAGACAGAATCAGTTAACGCAAGTAGGGAAGAGTGAGAGGAGGGGAGGTCAAGGGAAAATGAATGAAGAGCAGAAAAAAAATGCAGTGAACTAAAACATTTACAGGCTTAAAAAGAGGACAGGTTTTTGTTTTCTCAAGCTCACACACCATACACTCTCATACCCCTTCTCATCTTCCTCTCCCAAATTAAATTACCACGACCTCTAAGCTCTGGCACAACTATCTCATGATTTATGGCCCTCGCGTGTTTCCGTGCACACGTGTAATATTTTTTAAAAGCCTTCATATGTTGAACTGCGGTGACTGCTGCTTATGCAATGTGCATAATTACATTTATATTTGTCACACTCACATACACACACCATTTACCTCATCACACCAGAGGTCAATTGAAACACAACACAAGGTGAGTCAACCACTTTGCAGTGGTGCATACATCGCCAGTTATTTTCAGATGGGGGAGGGGTCAGGAGGGACATTTATATGGACACTGCATCAAACAGACGCTCGGGGAACACACAAACTCGCAGCGTTTTAAAGAAATATTCAAAACATTTCACTGACAATCACTGCTTAGAATGGAGAATCAAGCTCGACATTGCATTGTGTTATTGTACAAGCATTACATTTGTAAATTCCCTGCAGCTTTATTTCTTAACTGCTAACAGCCTAACAAATGTTTATCCTAATGAAACCGTACAAGATCAATCCCTAAACCTGAATTCTAAATCTGAAAGCTGCCAGTAAAAGATGTGAAAAATGGTAAAACATTCTTGTCTTCCTTGATGCACGACAAAAGAAGAAATTAATTTATACACACACACATGCACACACGCGCACACGCACAATTCCTGGAAGGCTCAAAAGACAAAGCATTCATCATTAAGCATAATTTAAACCCGATGTCATATGGTGTTTAATCTCACTTTCTTTTCATTTTATCTAATTGCCTTATTTGCCACAAGAAAGAAAGCAGTGTCATTCTCAGCTCATATGAATGGGAGCACGGGAAGAAAGACAATAAGCTTAAAGGAGGATGAGTGGTGGGACAGCCAAATACAGAGCATGAGGGGAGTATGAAAAATGAGGATGAAAGAACACTAAAGAATGGCATGAAGAGGAGAAAGTGGGGCAAAGAAGAGAGAGGACAGTGACCAAACACTGTAGCTTAAATAGAAGAGTGAGGTTAAACTACAAGGAGAAAACGAAAGATAATCAAAACAGAGAGAAAGAGAAAGCGAGTTAGCAAGGCAATGCTAGACTTTATTCTCACAGAAAAGCAAAGATATAAATAAAGTGAGTGGTAGAAGCACGGGTGTGTGCTTCTGTGTGTTCACGCATGTGTGTTTGTTTGTGTCCTGGCTCAACTCCTGGGAGCACACTGCCAAAGTTTCACTGGGTCTACTACTGTGCCAGGGTCAATGTAGGCACATAGACAAACATAGACACAAAATTCAGGGCATGGCATCAGATTTGTCACCAATATATAAAAAAAAGCGAGTCTGGATGACTTAATAAATGAGTGAGAATATTTGAGAAGCACATGAGAGCTAAAGAGAAGCAGGTAGAAATATTGATCAGGGAAAGAGGGAGAGAGAGGAGTGTATGTGTGTGTGTGTGTGTGTGTGAAAAAGAGAGGGAGAGAGAGCAAGAGAGAGAGAGAGAGGGAGGGAGGATCACTGGGCTCCGCGAGCATACGAGGATCAGCAGCAACAGAATGAGACGGAGAGAGAGATAGAGTGGTAAAGAATCGGAGGAGAGCTCTACTGAGCACTAAAGGACTACCACACACGAGTGATACACACACAGAACAAGGGCAGGACAGAAGCATGCGGACCAAAGGGGATGATAAGAAAAGGTAAGTGAATAAGAAAGCAAGAGCAAAGATATTTGTTAAAAAATAACACTGAGTGTATATGTAGTTAAGTGTGTGTGTGTGTGCGTGTGTATAGGGGAGTGATAGCATAAAAGCCTAACATGTTTTCTTCTCGCGCTGTTATGGCCATCTGAGGAATGTTTCTGGTCTGATAGCCCAAGGCAAATACTTTATTTTTCAAAGATGCTCATTCAAGATTTAAGACTTAAAGGTCTTGAATGAAGGTAACTGGTTTAATGGAAGGAGGCACCAGAGAGCTAACTGGAGTGCAGGAAAAAAATCCATAGGTTAAACCTCTGGGCTACATAGATAAACATACAAACAAACAATCCAAAAACACAAATTTTGGCTTGGTGGATGTCTCATTCCTTACAGAGTCAGTCCTCTGCTAAAAGTGTATTTATATATCAGACGGTCTATCTGTTTTATGGAAACCTTATAAGTGTATTTTCGCAAAAAAGGAAGAAAAAAGTAGTATGATCACTGCATTAGTAACGAAAGCAGATACGCTGTGTGTGTGTGTGTGTGTGTGTGTGTGGCAGGTGAGTAATCCCATCCATCTGTCACAGTAGGATTTGATTCACATGAATACGTCTGTGTGTGCTTAAGTGAGTGTGTTTCATAATGCAATATTAATTACAAGTTTTCCTTTAACAACGATTCCGAACATTCCTGTGTGTTTATGGGAATACGTGTGTCTTTGCTGCCCGACTAATATTAAAAGCCTCTGAACCAATCATCAGGACAGCTAGTGTAGCTTTAATGTGGGATTATAAAGCAATAACCCTTCTCTTTATACACTAATGCTGACCTCATGCATCTGTGTTTGTGTGTATGTGCGCGTTTGTATTAAAACGATCAAATGTGTATACAGACATCTCAAACTGAGACAGTGGGGATTTATGTGACCTGTGTGCAA
Source organism: Neolamprologus brichardi (assembly GCF_056152115.1). Taxonomy (NCBI): domain Eukaryota; kingdom Metazoa; phylum Chordata; class Actinopteri; order Cichliformes; family Cichlidae; genus Neolamprologus; species Neolamprologus brichardi. Next base: position 27,656,587 of record NC_142105.1, read on the forward strand.
AATTTATATAACCTCATAAGTTAGAACATAAATCAGGATCACAATCTGTGCTTATCTGTGTGTCTGTGCGTGTGTGTATGTGTTACACTATCACACAGTCCAGTCTTTCACTTGCACAAACGCATCAACAAGTTGAAAAATGAAAAGAAAATAATGTTGTTTCTAGTCCTACAGCGACATGTCTACAGGGCTACAGCAAAATAACCGCACTTGTTGAATAAATTTATTAAATTTATATTACTCGCTTTTACTGCTGTGTGGGATGTTTAGCCAAAAACAGTTAATTGTACTCTGTTGTGAGTCATTATTGTTGCTGTAGAAGGGAATCTGTTTTCAGTTTGACTTTCTTGACTGCTTGCGCAATATTTGAACTCCTCCTCCCTCTATGTATGCTGTGTTTCCTCTGCCATAAGCTACTGCACGACCCTGAACAAGAGTCATTGCAGCTAACAAGGTGTTCTGTTCATCAAATGGTGCTCCTTTCTTTCTCCACACATGCCTTCGATAACTGCAGCCAAACAGCTCAATTTAAACTTCATCTGTCTTCGGTACTTCCTTCCAAATTGAGACTGACTTGTTCAGATGTTATTTTGCACACTTACGATGCTGAATTTGTGGTGAGATTGAAGGACGTTTTTCCTGTTTTGCCTTCTCTACATGGATATTGTTTGTGCATCATTACTGCACATTGAAACAGTGCATTTCTACTGCGGCACCTTCCTGTAGGCCTTTTGTTGCTATGTGTTGGTTTTGCTTTTCCTTTTTGTCCAGCATGTACAGATTTATAAAATAAAAAAGTTTTCTTGATTTTTACAAATTTTGCATTTTCATTACCACTATTGCAGAAAGTGGAATTTTCAAGCTGGTAGCTTGTTTTTTGTTTTTTTAGAAAAGAGTTTTTGTCAATATTCGGACAAGTATTACTATTCTAACATCATTACTCACTGACATTGGAAAGCACTTGTTTAACCTAAGTTAAACACCTTAAGTAAAACGTATCCTAAAAAAAGGCCCTATTCACCTAAATGAAATAATAAATATATCAAAGACAAGCTGGGACTCTTTTGGGTCTTTTATGAAGGGCCAAAAGCCACCGCTTAAAGGAAAGGGGTGCATTGGGTTTCTAAACAGCATTCAAACTCATAAGTAAAAGTAAAATGTAATTTTTCAGATCACCAGTCAGTTTCTTAAACAAGCCCACTGTTACCATGAAATCTGAAATAGAGGATCAATGAATCAAGAATGAATCAAGCTCTGAACTCCCAATGATGATTCTTTCTATTGAGTCAATTAAAGTCTAATGAACCGCTGATGCTATGAAACCTTAAAAGCACAAAGATGACCAAGCACACATGACAGAGCAGCATCTTATCAGTTCGTTTAAAGTTAATAAGCAGATAAAACCCCCTGAAAACCACATCCCTATTTGAAGAAAACCCAATTTTTATCTCTGTTTTCTGCAGTGGTTGCACTCAGTTCTTCTCACTTTAACATAATATGCAATATTTTCAGGAGTGTCCAAATTTTAGCATGCCACTTTACAAAGAGCCTGTCGTGGTTATTAGGAATGCACCAGAATGTTGCTAAGGCTTTTCTCTGCTCTTGTTCTGGGAAAAATAATAATGAATAGCTGATGTGTGAAGGCAGGAATTTGATTCAGGACTAATGAAATCTTTCTCAAAGATTCTTGAATATTTTCAACAATGTGCTTTATGAATTCATATTCTTTATTTACATATAAACATGTTTTCTTTGCATATGTCTAGGCCTGATTTGTTTGTAACACTCCTGAGTTGGACTTCATTTATTTGGTAATAACTTCTAACTTGTGTAGACTTATACAGAAAGTAATTTATGTGTCTAGTAGTAAATGCACAAATACAGGTTCACATATTGGAAACAACTTTAGTACAGGAATTACATCTAAAATTATACACTGGGAAAACTTAATCAGTAGGTAGCTTTAAACTACATTGACTTTTATCACATTCAGTGTCTGCAGGCTCACAAATAATGGAGAGAAAGAAATGAGAAATAAAAAAAGGAGGAAGAAATAAAAAGAACGAAATAAAGAAATAAAGGTTCAGTCAGTCGACAGGAAGAGGAATCCAAAGAAGTATGTACTGGCATGCATGCATGAAGTTATATGTGTGTGTGTCTGTGCATCTGTCAGTGCATCCACACGTGCATGTCAGTGACACTTTAGCCGCTCTGCTAACCAGACACGATGTGAACAAGTGATGAGAAACAGATGAGATGCGGTGAAAGACAAAAGGACACAAAAGTCAGAATGGTGGGAAGATGGATGTGTGAAAGGGAGCGAGGGCAGCAGGGGCAACAAGATGAAGAGATGAGAGGAGGAGGAATAGATTAGGGGTTAATGATGGAGATATTGGATGGGATGTGCAGGCAGGATGAGTGATATCGAAGAGAAGAGAACAATGAGATGATAAAAAGAGTACAAAGACAAAAGGTGGTAATCAGGATGACGACAGGTGACCAAGGGGAAAAGAAAGGTGACTGGAGAAAAAAATGCTCAGAGAGAGAGGAGAGTACACAGTAAAAGCAAAAATGTAAACCTCTGACGATATCACACCCTATTAGCTACACTGATAAGATTTTTATGTAGTAGTGCATCTGTGGCGTCTCCTCTAACTCAAACACTTTGTTTTCCCCTCTTAGCTGACTCAGTCTAGTTTTCCACTCTATCGTGTTTATCTCCTATTATTAAGTATTTGGTGCTAAATATGTCATAAATATGCCGTTTTCCTTTGGTTTCTCTGCCCCGCTGCTCAACCAGCAAACATTACTCCAGCAAACAACAAAACAAATGAATTAAATCGCCAGATGGATTTGTCAATAATGTGCTCTTGGCCTGTAATGTATTGCAGCCCTTTTCTTATTATAGGTTCCTAACAGGTTATAAATACGCTTACAGCATTAAAACCGAATTGACTTTTTTTTCCTCTGGGGTCTTTCTGACTGGAGAAGAACATTGCTTTGAATTATTTCCTATTTGTTGCCACATACACGAGGAGTAGGGGCTGAAAGGGCTACAAGTTTTTAATAAAATCCATTGTTATGAGATCAGTTTTGTTTTTCCCACTTTGTGTCGTCGTGCCATGCCTTTTGATTGAGGTTGCACCACGACCGAAGGTAGACATGTTTAAACATCGATACGAACCCTTTCTTTCCTCTACTGGAGGGAGTCCCTGAGAAGGAAAAAAAAAAGACTGTACTGACTTACAGTGTCTGTTTACAGTGTTCATGCACTGAACAGACTAAAACCCTTCAGATTTACTTTCAATTAGTGACATTGTTTGCCTTATCTGAGTTTCTTCTTAGACAGACGTATGGAGAAGTCTGCCTCTCAGTTCTCTGTTTAATTTATTTTCTGCTTCTGCTTAATTTATGCATCTCTGATTCCAAACATGCAGAAACAAAAACACACACACAAACGCAAAGTACATATACACAGAGTTTGTCCGACGTAAATTTTTCATGAACATTCAGTACACAGGGCGCCGCAGAGCGTTTTCCATTTTCCTGTTGTTTGTGAAATGGTTGGGATTTGAGTGTGTCTATAAAAACCCCAATTAAGTCCTCTGTTGCATCTTTTTTGTGTTGCTTGGAGAGCAACAGTGACCACAGTTTGCACTGCATACCTTTAAGAGGAACCTGAGTATCTCAGTTACTCTCTCATTAATATTACGCACAATCTTCCCAAAACAATTCTTCACTTAGACCCTTACTTGCTGGCTTAGTGAAATGTTTGGCTTTTTGTGTATGAACATTAGCCTTTTGTGACTTCCCTCTTTCCAGTTGAGATGCTAATTTATGGGCACTGTTCCTAAAAAATACAGCTGCTCTCAATAAAAATGCAGAATGACAACGGCTGCAGAACCAGCTGTGTATATGTCCTTTTTTATTTTGATGATTAATACCGGATTAATTTTTCTACGAGTTACCGGAAGAAGTGTTATACTGGGACACTTAACAAAGGTAAAATCACTAATTAAAAATGCAAACGAACACAAAGAGACACAGTATGTATATTAGCATATTGAATTTGAGGCTGACTTCACATTTTGAAAACTACAGACAAACAACATAGAATTACACGCATATATAAACAGAAAATATATAGGGTACATATAGGGTACTGTGCATCAAACGGTATTGTCACAAAGTCCTGCAACAGACACCCCCCACAGAGCACTGATCTCAGCATCATGGAGTCAGCCTGGGATTAAACGAGGAGACAGAACACAGTAAGACAGCCCAAATCCACAGATGAACTGTGGCAAATTCTCTAGGATGCTTGGAACACGCTAACTGCTTTGAAAAATGTGAACCAATGAGAACTGGTGTGGTTTCAGAGACAAGGGCGCTCATACTAAATATTGATTGTTTTTTTCCCCATCTCCTGCATTTTGAAGAAAGTTAACAGAAAAAAAAAGAATATTGTGGCAAAGTAATAAAAGCCATGCAAGATACTGAACAAACTTATATTTTTATATTACAATTCTTTGAGGGGAGCTTAGTATCTTGTCCGCTTATTGTAGCAAAGAGTCAGAGAGATGGTCTTACAAGGTGCTCAAATATTTAAATGGCAGGTGTGGCAATCTCCCGCAGTTATCCCATAAAAAATTCCTCCGCACAGTGTTTTATTTGATTTATACATGTCTAAAAAATATCTTCCTATCCAATATAACAGTTGTAAGAAATAGACAGAAATTATTTCTCATAAAGGTCTCAGATAGAATAAAACTTGCAGGAGGCAGAAAAAGAAGAAGAAAGAAGATGCAGCTCTCACCTCACTGTTCTAAGTCCCTCCCACCAGACATAGGGCGTCCACACTAAATAGCAGGTATTTCACATGGAATAGAAATAGGATAATGCTGACTTTTAAGCTTCATGTGACATTTAGAACCCACTCTTCCAGCTGAAAGTTTTGCGCTTAACCCACTGCGGAGCTACATCTTACAATCGACTTTATCCTACGCCGGTTCTTGTCTGAACAGATCTGTGATCAACCAAAGTCTCTCTCTGAGGAGTAGACTTGTTAAAATCCTGAAAACAAAGCTAACAGAAAGTGAAGGAGTCCATTTCCTCTCAGACACTTTGAATTACAATATGCTGAAAGGTTATTATAGATTTTTCTTCCAGTGGCACCAAAAACACATTTCCTACCATTTAAGTTTCAAAGACATGTTAAATCAGAGGTGTAAGATTAGAAAGGTTTGGCAATATATAACAGAGAAATGTTTTTGTTGCCTTGAACCCAAACAACGGTGGCTGGAGGGAAAAAAGCCTAATGAACTGCACAAAATGCACTGTGTGCCCCGTCTCAAAGGGCCAATAAAGTGCTGCGTTTGTTCTGTTCTGGTGGTGAGTGGGTGAGAGATAGTAACTGAAAGGGGTGGTGTGATTACAGAGCAGTAAAGCAACTCTCAGTCTCCCTAAAAACGCTTGCACACACACTCACACACACACACACACACACACACACACACACACACACACAGGGCCCGTCAATCGGCAGTTGAAAAATGAGACTCACCTTGAAACGACAGGGGACTCGATTCGCTGGAGCATTCAGCGCTCTGTTACCACTGCAAAGGCGTGGGTGCGCACTCATTCCCAGACACATGTAAAAAAACATGCAGGGCATCGCTGAGTCTGCCTGTGTCGTAGACAATTCTTTAAAAGCTCAAACCCACCGACTGGCAAATTAAACTCATTGCATGTATAAACAGATTTCATAAAAGGCTGCACCCTGTCAAGAAACTCCCTGTGGTGTTGAAAGGCTTGTATGGTCTGTGTGTGTGATGACAGATGCTCAAGCACACTTGCGGTGTTCATTGATTACTGGCAAGCAATGTGTGTGGCATCCCAGATCTTTTTTCTTCCTTTCCTTTAATGTTTGTCTCTTCACACATCCTCCTCCTTATCCCCCAGTCTTCTGTTTTTACTTTGATCTTTTAAAAAAGTCATTTAGATTATGAAAGGAGAAACTGATTGGAGATTTAAAGCGACTATAGAAAATTAGGCCTTCACATCTCTTCCGCTGACCCACACATACAAATGCTCACGCGAGTCCTTCATCTTGTCCACAGTTCTGCTAATACATCTGTTCTCTCGCTGTCATCCCCTGGCCACCTGTCAGCCCTGCCTGTGCCGGCTTCTACCCTGTTATCCTCTTCAGTTGCCTCCCCTTTATCCTGCAGCTGACAATGTTTCCTCCCTTTCTCCTCCCCGTTTATTTTGCACAGCCAGAGGTGAAATGTTGGTGAGAGACTACGTTTATATATAAAGAACAAGGAGGAGGTGAGAGAAGCACAGAGAAAATCAAAGGTTGCATGACAGAGATGGAAGGGAGGGTGCTGAGTGGGAAAGTGTGACAACAAACACAGCAAGTGATGAAAGAGGGATGCGAGGTTAGTGCTATCCTTTAAGATTTAGAAGAGGGGGAAGTGATTGAGAAAAAGAGAAGGGTAGAGAGTCTGAGATAGACAGACAGAGTGTGAGCTGGATTTCTGAGGATATGGTGTCACTTTCTGCCTGACATCATGCAGGTCAGGGGTGAAGAGTCAGACTTCAAAAAGGAACACACACAAAATGATGAAAGTAAGAAAGAAAGAAAAAACTTGCAGCAGGTGCTCTGCTGTCTGATGAGGCTGCTGATAGAAAAGGCAAGTCAGCTGCAGTGGAATTACCTTTAGTTCACTCAGTCTGAATCCCAACACAAGCTGCTTGACAGCTCTTATACACAATCAAACACAAATGGGGACATATGCACGCACATATGCATCCTTTCTCTCTTTTTTTTGCACACACAAACACCGGCTAGCTCTCTCCTTCTTGCTTTCCCTCTCCATCTGTTTCTCACCACAGAAATGCCATCGTCATCTGCAATTTGTTTGTGCAAACAACGAATCTCAGTCCTTTTCTCATTCACCCAGTCGCTGGGCCCTGCATTGTGTATAAAAAGGGACGCATGAAATAGAAGTTAAAGCTTCAGTCGTCCACTCCAGGACAGTGATTACCACAGTTAGCACAGTAAACAATAATAAGCAGTCTGGGCTGTCAATAATGCGAGACCCCTCCCTGGCAATGTCACACTCCACAAGCGAAACACACTGTCAAGATATTTATATAAGTAGGAGCAATATGTCACTGAAACAGAAATCCTTTGATCTTTAATGCCTTATGCAGAAACTTTACATTTCAAAGCACCACTGTCGCTGAAGCTCTCAAGCAATGCAGTGCACTGTGTGACACTTATTGTTTTCTATGTCTAGAAAGTTTCAGACGCAGGATGCAGGCTGAACAGTCTAAATTTAAACTGTTCCTTGTTCAGCACTTCAGCTCATGGGCAAGCCCACCAGCATCAGTATAAATATTTAATTTTTTTTAAATGAAAACTGAAAAGAGTCTGACAACCTTAATTACACTTGCTGTCAGGGAAAAAGGGGGGAAAAGGCTAAGATGTCAATTTTTATTCTCCTTGTGCAGTCAAAACAGCATGGGGTATTAGGCTTAGGTCATGACAGGGCATTGCTATGAGTGAATGGGTACAAGCCTCTCATTCTGAATACATATGAAATATTAGAGTAGCAGTCAGGCTCACCGCAGTTAGGATGTGTTACCTATCCACTGGTGAGCACATAATTTTATTTGCTACAGTGCCAGAGCCGACAAGCTGTTTTAAAACTTCTCAAAACCCTGAGAAAGAACAATAATGAAACAATAGAAGATTTTTTTGTTTGTAATCTCATGGGTTCTTACACTATTAGGTGAACATGGCTATAGCTGATTTATTTCTCTCTCCCTCTTTCTCTCTCTCTCTATATATCTTTTAGTTTTTTCCACACTTGACCGTATACAGCAAGCATCTGTGTGACATGTTGCACCAGCTGGTGTAAACTAAGCCATTCATCTTCCCTGTGTGTGTTTGATTATGTGTGTGTGTCTGTGTGTGTGTATGCAGCCAGCTTTTGCACCCCACACTGGCTGAATAGAGTGACAACGTTGTTTGTGAAGATAGAAGATAGAAGAAAAAACGAAGACACAAAGATTTCAGCCTAGATACACACACAAGCCTAATTTCATGGACAAATTACCTCGCACCAGCTGCAGACCAGCTTTGTGTGCAGCAGTGAGGGATCAAAGGTGGACGGTGACTGACTTTTTAAACACAGGCGGGCAAAAAGAAATTTTCTACAATATATGAGCTGGATCTGCAACAAGTTTAAAATGTATTGTTGCTTGAGTTCTGTGCAGACAGCAAATGCACTGCACTGCCAGTTATCCTCAAGAGCCAAACTGTGTGTAATTACATTAGCTCAAATTAGCATAGCTCCATTAGCTAAAACGAAATATACCAGACAAATGTGACTGCATCCACTTTTCCATGCTCTCAAATATAGTACCAGTTGGGTAAGTTATTTAAATAGCGCTCTTTTTTCTTCCTTATCTGTCTTTTTCTTTTTGATGTACCCTGCCCATATTTTCTGCAATAGCCCAAAATTCCGATATGGAAAAAAAACAGTAAATATAATAGAATTCTGGCCCAGTTTCATCAGCTAATCGCAGTGACACAGTGCACCACTGAATTACACCGAGTCAGTGATCTGAAATGATTAAGGCTAAATGGCCAATTTTGCTTCTCACCCAATCAATGCAAAAATTTTAGACTAAGCAAAATAAGACAAAACAAAGATAAGACCTTAACATAATTTAGTCATGGATTAACATTAAATTTCCTGCCTTTAAAAAAATCAAGTAAAAAAACCCATTTAAAATAGACCGAAGGGCACAATGCCTGTATAGATTACTAGACACAAAAGAAACATTAACCTCTTAAGCCCCAACGCCCCCTGATACGGGGGCAAAAAGCAGGAGATCAGGTAGGCTTGGGGCTTAAGAGGTTAAACATGGAACAATGCTATAAAGTTGATCACAAAATTATTAAATTATCTTAACTCATTTGAAACATTTCCAAACTCCTTTTACGACAAATGATATCAAATGATTAGTTATAAGTCTACAAACTATTATGGAATGTAAAGAAAGAAAAACTAATTTTAAAAGTGATCCAAGCGCCTTAGATCATTTAATAAAAGAATTAAGCAGCATTTTTAAATTGACAGGATCTATAGCTCCTGTGATTTGTATGCAACTCCCAACTCTATAGAGAAACATGCAATTGCCCATAACCTACCCTGAAAATATTCTATAGTCTTTTCATTCTCCTTGATGGGATTTAACGTTTTGCCACTGTTACTCTCACCCACCTGCTAGGGTAATAAGAACTTGATAGACCTATATTGATCTGGTCAGTGTGTGCTCTCAGTCGAGGTCGAAGCTTTTACACGGTGCTTTACGTGCCTAATGTCTATGTCTTCTTGCCAGTGTGACTATTTCTTGCCAGTTTCTCTTGTTTCTACTTTTGTTTCTATCATTCATTGCCTTTATTTCTTTTCTCTCTCCAGAACAAACCAGCAATGCCCAGAAAAGCAATCCAACTCATCATCTGCGGGCCTCTGGTTGGAAACTGAGAAAAGCTTTGACAGTTTCATCCAATCGGAAGTAGCTCAAGTAATAAGATCATTAATGGAAGAAAGTTAAGAGTCTACAGCTTTATTGGATATTGAATTCCTGTCTCCAGCTCCCTAAAAACTCTTTCACATAAATTAATTTGGGTAAACAAGAGCTGGAAACATCTTGGATTGCGCTTAGATCTAATCTTGCTGGCGGCTGATGTGGCTGCTTGCCTCCATCCCTTTCAGCTCCTCAGGGGGCTGAGCAAGCCTCCAGAGGAGTATGGGCAGGAGGGTGGCTGACCCAACAAATCCAGTCCCTGCACTGGGAGTTCCCCTGGCGGGGGGGCGATGGGGCCCACTTTGCAGTGTCGGGGTGCAGACATCTCCCAGACTTCGGACTCTCCCCTCCATCAAACGCCACAGCAGCCAACCAACCAACACGCCTCGGCTCCTCACCATGGCAACAGACAAAACAACAACAACAGCAGAGGCAGGGGGAGTTATCAGAAGTGACAGCAACAGTCTGCCGGTGTCAAAAGAGACATCTCAAAACGAGATCAACAGCCTGACACAGGACGACATGGGGTCACAGGGATCAGGCAGTGGAGTTTACTGCCAGATCAAAAACATACGGACAAACCCAAAGGACACGAGAGGTAAAAGGACAGCTCGGTACACAAATGGCAGTGTGGTAGCCTCTGATGTGGTGGGAGGGGTTTGCAGTGAAGCCACAGAAGGTAAGGAGCCTGCCCAAGAGAGGAGAAGGGTGCAGTCTCTACGAGGGGAGGGTCACCGCACGGTGTTAAAGACAGTAAGCGTTTGTACAACTGTGCACGCCACCCCACCTCGGCCCTGCAGATTAATGACGACTTCTCCGCCTCGCCTTTGTGGGACATGTGGGAGGAGACGATCTCAGATTTCGCCGTGCACCGGTGCATGTCGCAGGAGGGCAGTTAATCAAATAACAGCTAGCCAGACTTTACCTAATCCGCCACGGAAACCGCCTGTGGCTCCCAATCAGTCAAGAAAAGACTCTGCTGCTATGAACTCCCAGTCTTGCACCAAAAAAACAGACACAGCCAACACGCAGCAACACACATCAGTAAAGACTACTCAACTATCACAGCTGTCGCACACTATACCAAAAGCGCACAGGTCACACTCAAACCACGCAACACACACTCAGAACAAAGCCAAAGATTCACAGCAGCACATGAGGCCGCACTCTGCAGAATTTACCTCTTACAAGGACTCCTCCACGCAGACAACAGATACACAAAGTAACACAGATAGGACCACAGCTGACATGCATACACAACAAACACACACGCCAACTTTAGAGGTGATAAAGTCACACTCAAATGACGAACGCAGTCAAGTTGTGGCTCAAGGCCAACGCACTGATGAAGAGTCACATCCGAACACAGTAGCCCGTATTGCTTTGAAGTCTCCAGCTCCTTCCTGTCACAGTAACTCAAAATCTAGCACCACCCCACCTCTTCCACCAAAAAATTGTCCTCTATCCACTCAGTCCAAACCAGCCACATCTGTAGCGCAAAACGAAACCCAGGAGACCACAAATGTACCGAAACGATCCTTAGAACGGATCAAACTCAAGGACTACACAAATCAGAAGAGCAAATCATTTGATGACCACACTCTGCCTTGTAAGACTCATATGAAAGCACAATGCAATGGGGCACCGGGAGGACTTCTGGACGGACATGCAGTACAAGCACCACGTGGATTGGAGAAGCAGCTGCAGAGTGTGGAGGAGAACCTGCTGTCCAATCAGGAGAAGATAAAGGTGCTTCTCAACGTGATTCAAGACTTGGAGAAGAGCAAAGCCTTCACTGAAGGGTGAGAGAAGGGACTTAGGAAGGAAAATAACTTGAAGAGAGAAGGGGAAATAGGGGAATGGAAGAAGGTAAGAAGGAAAAGAAGAGGATAATCTGAGAATAAAGTGTGAAAAGAAGAAACAGATGTCAAGACGGAATGAAAAAGGGAGTGATAAAAAGAGATAACACACGTAAAAGGAGTGGTAGAGGTATTCACTGCGTGAGTAAATGTTTAAGCAAGAGGCAGGTGATAAAGATGAGAAAGAGGGGTAGAAGAGAGGGTGTACTATGAGTGAAAGAGATTAATAACAGAGTATTTTTAAGTTTTTACAGCTGGCAGGCTTTCAAGACAGTACATTAGATTTTTAAATGCCACCGGTGTGGAGATCTAATGTGTGTACACATGTTTGGAGAGAGTTGATACCTACCAGCAGGAGGTCAGCGTTGGCTTTCTTGCATTTTCTTTGAGTTTGAGAGCATGTAGCCCCAAACAGACACTACTTCTAAGCAAACAGAACTAATCAGTTACTCTTTCTCTCCCCTGCTAAATCTTTGATTCTTAATTTTCTCCTCCCTGGCCACATGTTCTTCCTCTTCCCTCTACATATAACAGCTGGTCTTTCAAAAATCCCCCTCTTCTCCGTTGCTTCCTAACCCGCTTTTAGTAATTTATCCCTCTCTTCACCCTCAGCCTCACACCTTTCTTTGGTGCATTTTTAATTAATACCTTCCCACTCCGTATCTTTCGCTACACACTTCACCGTAAAGTATGAATCATATCTTTAACTAACAACTGTGAATCACTCCTGTGCCTTCTCATCCTCCCCCCTTCTCCTCTCCCAACAACCTGTCCATCACTCTTCCCTGCTGTCAGATCTTTGCTGTCACACTGTTTTGTTTTGCTTCCTATTCTTCACCTCTTCACCACCCTCTTCCATCTCACCATTAAGTTAAAGTCTGCACCTTTTTTTCCCACCCATAACCATTACCTCTCAACTATCCTAAAACTGATGATTCTCCATCATCACCTAAACTCCCTGTGTACATGGTTTATTCTCTCCCATCCCTCCTTATTTTTGTCCAGCGTTAACAGAGGTCTCTGGCTGCAGTCTAATCCCTATCAGATTACCTTGCAATTAATCTTTAAGCTGCACAATAAGACACATAAAATCAGTATTCCAGCTGTCTTACCCCATCTTTGTTGCTGTATAATATGCATTCATGCTTCTGTTGTGTGTAAAGGCTTTTTCGGGAGGATGCCCATGTATCATGCTAAGAGTGAAAGAAAAACAGATAGACTGAAAGTCAGACAGAAGAGAGGGTGAAAGATAGCTATTGAAAGATAGGAAGACATTAAAAGAATGAACATTAAGAGAAGCAGCAAGTAATAGAGGGACTGCATGAATCTGGTGCTGTGCCAGAAATGAAAGAACTCTAAGTGGGCTGCTGTGATAAAAGTGTCGGCTGAGCTAAAAGGTTGTCGCTGTGCTCAGCTCCTTGTCTCGTTTCTCTCCTGAAGCAAAAACTTGTCTTCTCATGCTGTTGTTGTCGTCTTTGATAAAGACCGGTGGGGGAGAAAAATGATGCCAGTTACACAGTCTCACTCCATGTAATTAAAATGTCAATTTTATTGACATAAATCAGTTACTCTTTTCTCTAAATGGTTCAACTGAAGGCCAGCCAAAATACCTTGGCAAAATAAAGTGTTTTAATTAGGAGGCAGGCAGTACAAGCCTAACAGATATTTTTAAATTCCAGTGTATTTTCTAACATGTAAGCAGTGTCCTTGGCTCTGTAGTCTCTTTAGTCTTGTTCAGCCTTGATGCAGTTGGCATGTGCGCTCTGCTGTTCTAACTAGCCGTCTAAAATTAAAGACAATAAGCTCACTTTCACTATGCCTCTAATTTAAGGTAATAATATCTGTGCCATGTGACGTGTGGCTCAAAACCTGATGTACCAAGACAGTTACTGCAATTTTTTTCTTCCTGCATAGAATAGTAAACAGGCAGGTACTCAACCATTGGGGCAATCCTGGTAATGTCCTGAATAGTGTTACTGGGGCACATTGTATGCACTAAACATCACAACTATTTTGTGCCCTTAGACAACACGTTGACAGCATGTCTGTTGTTGCTGCACTGGGTACGTGTCCATGGAGAGGGAAATAACAATTCTGACACCGCCACGAAAAGCCCAGCCTGCTGTTTGTGCAAAATATTCTTTCACTATTACAAAAATGAATATTGTTGAAGCTTGGCAGGATTTCTTTCCTTTTTTTGTTGAAGTAGCGTATCTAAAAATCACATATGCTAATGATTAAAGCAATCGTAAATATATCAGAGTGGTTTTCTTAAGCGGATTATAACAAACAACGCATGCACTGTATGCCTACATAGAATTTTGTTTAGATCATTACCTATCAAAACACTACAGCAAAAATTAAAAACCAGACGTGTAACTGCCATCAGCATTCACGGCTCTGTTCAGTCAAACTGCTTTCATGTGTGTAAATGTCTTACATTTGTTGTTTCTGCAGTCGCAGCTCATACAGAACTGGTCAGGACATAAACAACTGCCCCACCTGCCAAAAGACAGCCTGCATCATCTACAGGTAACCTAATAAAGATAATGAGCTTACTGTATTATATAACACACCAATGACAACTAATTCTTACCTGGAGTTTTAGAAATAGCCATGAAACTTCTGTAAAACTGCATGCCTCTCAAAGGATGCAATTTCCCATTGTTATTTCTTCAGCCTTTCCAGGTTTTTATCTCTTATTCAGCTTTTTTTGTTTCATTACCCTTTCTTCCTGACACCCTGCTGTCGCTGCCCTTTTCTTCCACTCTGATTATTGTACCACTCATACAATACACTATTATAAGGAAAAAGAGACTAAGAGTGATTGCGCTTATAAATATTAAAATGAATACTTGTTGTACTTTGCAGATTAGTAAAAGATGCTCTACCAAGGGAGGATATTTACACATAAAAGAGTGTTCTGTGCAAACAAGGATATTAATTCAACATCTAAATGATCAGTCCAGTTATCTCATGCTTGACTGACCTAAATAACTAACTGCATTCTTAGATCCTCAGCAACTTACAGAACTGCACTGCCTCGTATTACATACTGTAGTTTAATCCTCCTGTTAGCTCCACATATTCCTTCTCTCTCACACAAATGTTCACATAAACATTTCCATTACATGCCACTAAAATCTCTGTCATTCCTCCTTTTTTTAAACAAACTCCTGTCTACATCTGTGCCTCATTCTGTCTGTCAATCGCCAAAGCTCTAATCACCTCAGTGTGCCCCACTTTCACCCTCTACTCTTTCTCTGCACTGCTCACATAAGCTGGAAATGTAGGTTGCATGTAGCTTCATGGATAAAACTAAAAGAAAAGAAGTATTTACAGACCAAAGCTAGGCTTGAAGTTAATTCTGCTTGTTTACAATCACATACAAATCTCCCTCGCAGGCCTCGAGGGGATAAAGACAAGTTTTGCGGGGTCTTTACCTCTTCAGTTCTCTTTAACTCTCAAAGCTACTTGCCTCAAAGCAGCCCCACCTCTGCATCTCGCTCTTGTTTTAACTTTCCATTTCTCTGTCAGTTAATCTCTTCTTTGCATCCAGTTTTCTGTTTCCCCTCATCTCATTTTTTGTTCCCTTGATCCTAATTAACACAGCAAAATCCTTATCCCAGTAAGTAGCAATGAGCAGCAAGGGAGAAAGCTGCCACATGGCAACATGCTCATCCATATCCACACATATATACACATAGATTTCCACCACTACTTTACATAGTGAGACAAATGCACTTATATGCAAGCTTCTTTGTTCACACAGTAAAGAATCATCTTCCACGTTGTGGAATATCTTAAATGGGGACTGCTTTTAAGAGAAAACAAGGCATTTGACTTTAGCCTTGCAAAACACTGACAGTAATTATACAACAGCCTGGTTAACTACTGCAAACGCTTTAATGACAAGACAACCTGCATTATGCAACAATTCACTTAAGCAGAAAAACATAAACACTTCCAAAAATGATTTTGAACTGTTTGACTAAATAAGCACTTACAGAAGCATTTCCACGCAGACTGTGAAAACTTGATGGAAGACAAGCAGAACAACTGAACGTGCTAAACCTAGATATTAGCGGTTTATGAAATTAGCAGAAAATTAGTGTTTACAGAACAAAACGTACTATTATCTTCTTGTACTACAAATAAACCCCCTCAGTAGTCTAGTAGCATACATTGCACAAAGAAACGTGTCATTACATAGTCATACAATGTCTAACATTAGCCGGACATGGAAGTCTTCAAAATGTGAGGCTTATTATAATATTTTGGGGAGATACTTGACATGACCTGGAACAATCCTGGTCTCTGGTGTATGCACTTCTCACATCATTATAGTCCACCTTTCTCTCTTCTCAGCTTCTAAGATTTTCTCTCCTGCTCTACTTTCTTATTGTCTTAATTGCACACATGCAAATACAAACAGGATAATTAATCCAGCACAAAGGGAAATCAGCTTTTATTTGATTCATGTGCGTACACATTTCAAAAAAAAAAAGAAAAAAGAATATATTTCATGCGCTTTGAAATATGTTAATGACTTGGACTGAAAGGCAGATTCTCCAGCCTAGTCATATTTCTTCTCGTGTCAGTATGAGTTTGTTTCAAAAACAGGGGTGGAAAAAAAGAAAATCAGCATCTTTATTGTGCCATACACACAGAGAAGTCACAACTACACGAGCTCTGTTTGTTTGATTGGACAATAATGGCCTTATCAAAACCCCAGAGGACTCTGGGTAAAGAGGAGTGGAGATGGCATAAGAGACACCCAGGCAGAGGATGAATTACGTGTGGGACTAAAACATTCATCCTAATGATCTGTGGTGAAAAAAAGAGCTTTTGACGTGGGCTGATTGCCTGAAGATGTTTTGCCATCGTCTGTTTTAATTAATCTTTACAATGAGAGACAAGAGGGAGAGGAACTTCTGACAGCTCCTCTGTTTTTCCTCCCAAAGCTTAAACAGCTGAAACAAGCAGAGCAAAACACATATGCGCACCTAGAAACTAAAAGTATTCTAATATACACACAAGTCTCAAATTTAAACTGATGTATTAAGCAAAAAACCCCCAAACTTTAGCCCTGATTTCCACATGTTACACCTCATTTTAAAAACATAATAAAGGTTTTGGGTTTAGCTGTGCCTCCAGGGATGAAAGACGCCGTAGCACACAGTCATACATGCACGTAAAAAGATGCTGAAGGTGACAGCTTACACAACGAATTCAGAATAGCCGCTTTCCCAGCTGTGCAGTAATCCCACGAAAAATAGTGAGGGAGTGAAGTAGGTATGGGTAGAGAGAGGTAGAGAGCTATACTGAGGTTTTGAGACAAGGGGACGTATAGAGAGACCTGACATTGAAAAAGCTTTAGTTTCTAAAACAAGACAGACTGTACAGTAAGTGGATGTGGGGCAGGTGCCATCCTTTATTTTTCTTTATATGTATGATGTGTGGCTTTGTTTGTGTATATGTGTCTCGGTAGATCTTCTTTATCAATTATTCATGCGGCCATCTCCATTCCTCTGTGCCCACCCAAGCTTTTACTTTCTCCTATATTCACTCATTCCATCTCTCCCTCCATCACTGCGCACTTTCTCGGATAGCCGAGACCTTGCTGCCCTCCCCTCTTCATATCTCTAGTGGCACTCATCTTGTCCTTCTTTACTTCCCTGTCTTTTTTTGTTTCCTTTTTTTAACTATGCAGTGACCTCTCTGCCCTGTTTTATTAAAGGTCGCCTTTCTTTCATTTAGCCATCCTTCGATCTCCCCGAAGATTCTGTCTCTTTCCTTTCTTCTTTCATAAGTCTCTGCATGTTTCTCTTTTACTCTCACTCAGCCGTGGGCTTTTGAGGAAGATGTATGGAGATGGCAGGGGAGCACGTCTGTGTTTATATATTATATGTTTTTGAGAGTGTGTGTGTGTGTGTGTGCGCGCGCGCGCATGTGTGCGTGTCTGTTTGCTGGCATACAAAAAGAGGGAAGGACTGGTAGTTGTCTCCGATCTGCCTGCCTCATCATGTGCCTCATTAACTCCAGATGCCAGACCCTATGTAGCTCCACCCATATAATCCAGCTCAGCACACACACACATGCACACGCACACACACACACACACAGTTACCAAATGGAGGGAGAAACTCAGAGTCTGCTACACTATGACCTGCAGCGATGGGCACTTCAGAGAGATGGTGAGGGAAAAAGAGCACGAGCGAGATGAGGGGTGGAGGGGGAATGGGAGCATAGAAAAAGTAAGCCACGAGGGTCTGCTTTGAACATAGAAGAGTAAAAAAGTTCCTCCATTGCTCCTTCTTTTAGCTCCTCCATTGTGCAAATGCTCTTCTTCTTTCCTACTCTCTTTTTCGTTCTCCTCCCACTCCTCTCATCTCACCAGCCTGTGATCTACTGGTGCATGAGTGCAAAAGAATACTATAGATGTGAAAAGAGTACTGAGCTGAGACCCGTGTGAAAGAGTGTGTGGGCTGACGGTGCGTACCCCAAAATTAAGAGCATATGAGTTTAAACCTCCATAAAAACTGCATTATGGACAGTATTTAAGGTGTTGTCAGCATTTCTTGATGTCACTAGGTCACCTTAGCTTAGCTGTCTCTAAACCCCTCTCTTTCTAATCTCTCTTTCTGCCCAGTAGACTTCCTCTTGTTTTACACAGCTGTTCACCATCTCCCTTTAACCCCTACATTTACGGTAGTCTCTTTTTGTGAGAAAGAAACTGAATTAAAAAAAAACAAAAAAACAAAAAACACCTGGCTTGGTTCACATTAGCTCAGTCTCTAAATCATGCTTATAATGTTTCTCTCTCATCTTTGTCTCCTTCCTCTTCAACTGCCTTCTCTATTTCTCTCTCTCCTCCAGTGTGGAGCATGATTTTAGACAGCAGGAGGGACGTTTCCAGGGGGTTATAGAGGCCCTAGAGGGGGAATATGATGTGCCTGCACCAACTCTGACCAAGCCAACGCCAGCCCCGACATCCTCCAGTCGCCCCAGTACCAAGGCACGGGTCAAGAAACTACGCAAGAAGTGTTTCTGGTGGCTCTAAGCTCTAAGAGTTGGAAAAGCCACAACTGGCCTTCTGGGCAGCAGGTGCAGGAGCGGATTATATTTCAGGGGATCCAAGATGTTGCGGAGTAAAGCATGTGGGTGTGCACTGAGCTTAAGTTTAAATTCCGAAGGTGATCATTTCTGAGCAGAAAACATGGCCTGTGAATGGCACATTTTCCACAGTAACCAATCCTGAGCCCTGTACACCGGTGACAAGGTAGAAAAAAAAAGGGAAATGTGATAAAGAGGGAGAAGAGGACAAAAGAGGCTGTTAAACTTTCTTGACTGCTTGGGAGGAAGAAGGTGAAATTTGCAGAAACCAGTATTTGCTGGCTAATTTGAGATTACGTTTCGCCTGACAGCGAGGACAGTGTTTTTCAATAACAAATCTGCTGCAGACAGATGAAGCATTGTCACTCTGGATAACAGACAGCATACAGTTTGTCACTTGGCTGAGTGGCTATTTCAACAGATGGACAGATGTACGAGCTGGGAATGAATCGTTATAACAGTTTTGGATAAATTACAGCAATAAGCAGGGGAATGGAAATGAATGTGAAAAACAAAGGAATATAAAAATTCATTTGAATGCTATGTTTTTGGATGGCTGGACAGACATAATTTGAATGTAGCAACAACTGAAGCACTTGAAGGATATCATGGGAAAACAAGCTGATGAACTGTCTGGACACACAGCTTGCTCACTGAGTCATCAGGATTTCGCAGAGAAAGTACAGATTGTATTAAGAATACATTAAGAGACAATGTGATACACAGCTGATTGAAGACTGACAGCCTTTGTCAGATAATTAAAATTTCTGTCAACCCTGAGTGACAGAGTAACCGATTCTCTCCTTTATTATCATCCAAAATGGAAGTGTGTTGCTGCAGTCTCAATTGTGTTTCAAGGATCTTTACACACGTGTGCATTCGAATGCATGCACTTAGTGGCATTGACAAGCGGGCATCAGTTTACACATACAGCATACTCACTGAAATACAAACAACTGATTCCTCTCTCACACAGTAAACACTCAATACATTTGTGAACCAGTGCAAACTAAGAACAGACCTGTCAATCCATTTTAATGACTGGCCTGTTTAAATGTTGAGTATCAATATACAATGTATACAGTAGGCACCAATGAATTGTTGTTTTTCAAAATTTACCATTGCACAAATTGTGCAGGTGAGTGCTGTGTTGGTACAACACCATGTGAAGCTTTAG
Organism: Neolamprologus brichardi; assembly: GCF_056152115.1. Classification (NCBI taxonomy): domain Eukaryota; kingdom Metazoa; phylum Chordata; class Actinopteri; order Cichliformes; family Cichlidae; genus Neolamprologus; species Neolamprologus brichardi. The sequence goes on from NC_142105.1 coordinate 27,676,345, forward strand.
AGTGAGAACAGGAAGATAACCAGAAAAATTTATAAAAAAAACTGAAAAGGCTCAATCTCTTTCTTAATACCAACAGCACACTTCAACTTAGTTATGTAAAATATATCAGACAATCATTTCAATATCTATATAGGTGTTCTGTAGCATTCAGGCCACACTTGCCCTCCTAATCAACAAATATTAGTGCTAAAAACTTTAATTTTAGGTTAACAAAATATACAAAATGAGTCACTAAGGGTGAAGAATTTTTGAAGATTTTTTTTCCCAAAGGGAAACAATATATTTGTAAAAGCATAGCACAACTGGTAGATAAACAGAAATTTTTGCAAACAGCATTCATCTGGACATTAATTTTGTACACACAGACACACAGAGAGCATTCACACACTGCTTTGTTCACAGCAGTTTAGAGCTTAACAACTGATCTCACAAGGGCGTCCTTCAACTGCTTATGGCTGTACAGTTGCCACCAAATACAATCCTGGATGATACTACACTTAGTAATTAACCAGTTTATGCGCAAAATGCCGTGTCCCTGCATTTTCTTAAGCTTTCCCATGACAGTGTGTGAGCCCTCACGATCCCTCTTGTATGTGCAATAAAATTGTGTATTTTAAACAAAATACTCTGCTGTCAACATATTTTGTGTTTCAAAAACAAACTGAATACCATAGCGGAGTAAATTAAGGTGCTTTCTTGCAAATCCTTTTTGATAAACATGGTATCAGCAGGGAAAATATGAGAAGGATGCAAGACAGAAGGTTTTAAAGAGTCCACCATATGTCCTACTTGTAAAGTACTTACAATCAGAGCGTGCTCTCGACCCATGGTGATGACTGTCTGGTTGATGACCCGTAGCAGAGATACCACAATGTCTTGGATATGTTGGAAGGTGTCCCCCTGATAGAAAGTCAGAGTATAGGTGTATGGTGGAGGGGAAAGAGAAGCACAGAGAGAGGGATATGGAGAAAAACACAGAGATACACAGGAGATTGTTAGATTTTCTCAGATCAAAACAAAAAAGAAAAAAAAAAAGAGATACACAGACAGATGCAGAGCAGCTCCTGCCCTTTTCAAACATTATTCACTCAGGCATAACTTTAGTACTACTTGTGGGGATACCCCAGAACTTCTTCTCTACAAAACTTAAGATTACTTGAGCATTTTATCTGTGTAGGTGTTCTGCCCTTGAATTAACTATGCTCAGCGTGAAAACAGCTAGAATTGCAGAGTACAAATCATGGCTATGGTTCTGAATGCACGGCGGACCAAACACTTGAAGAAAGAGAAAATAAGTTTTCTGAATATAAAAGTTTAAAGTCTTTTAACTTTTCTGAAATGCCTCACCAGGACATTTACTTAATCATCCTCAGTGTAGATGAATGAACTGCAAAAGGATTTTTGACACATGAATGTAGAGTTTTTCAGTGCAGACCTACTTTCCTATTCCTATATTTCCATTCCCTTTGAAGCCACTCCCCTGCCATGTTTCTTTTTCTTTTATCCTTCCAGAATTAAACAAAGGGGATAAAATGTTTTTAAGAGTCGATCTCTGTGCAGAGACCTGTTCAGGTCAGATGACTATTTAAACCTTAGAGAAAGTCTGCAGGTTTAAAGAACAAAAAGCTCAAAGCCTAAATAATAAACTGACTCGATTAAAAGTGTCAAAGTAATGCCAGCTCTCCGTTAATTGGTCTTGTTCCTACTTTATTCAGTGGACTAACTGCAGCTGGACTTGCAGAGTCATTTCTGAGCTTGAAAAATAATATTACTTAACTTAAACACAGCCTTACAGTGAAAGATTTCCATCTATACATATTATCATAAAAGCACTTCAGATAGCACAAATTATTCAACTCTCAGTGTACATTTTACTTTATATACACTTCATGAAATATATACATTCTGGAGGGTGATTTTTAATGATGAGTGCAACCGCTACAGCTAAAAAAAAAAAATGAAGTAGCAAAAACTGCAGTGCAACTCGAGGCTTTCTCCAAAAGGGAGTCAATCCCCATAGACTCCCAGTCAAACTTTGCAGCATTAAAAAGAATATTTACAGCCTGAAAAAAACATAAAAAAATCCGTTTCGGCCTCTGTGGATATTTCCTCCTTCACACCAACTCCGAGTGGGGTCATTTTTTAAAAACTCATCCACCTGGCTGGATAATTGAGTTAGGGGCGCGGTTGTGTTGATTGACAGACGTTCCTGACACATGCAGATGGAGTCGAATGGCATTTGCTAAGTCTCATTCACTAGTTCACGTGTGTGTGTGTGTGTGTGTGTGTGTGTGTGTGTGTGTGTGTGTGTGTGTGTGTGTATGCGTGTATAGCTTGCTGTGCTTTCCAGATTCTCCCATAAGCATAAACAATGCCCATCTATTACTGTGTACAGAAAAAACCTTCAGACTGCAAGTTAAGAGAAATGCAATCCAAACAGGAAAAAGGGCATCTCTTGAAAGCATATATTTATATGTAAAATATCTAATCTCATTATGGATCCAGTGCATGTGCACAGGGAAAAAAGAAAAACAGGGACACAAACAAGCACACTCTGCCACAGTAAAGGCGGTCAATGGACGCTGACTCAGACTTGCCTGGGGGTAGTAACTCACCAATGAACCATCGGCTACATTCAGACACACTTTAGTACTAATACTGCAGGGTGCATCTGTGTGTGTGTGTTTTTGAGCCCTTGTTAGTCCCAGTGTGTGTGTGTGTGTCAGTTTGTTTGTGTATGTGTGTGTGTGTGTTTATTTTGTGTATATTCCTGTATGAGGCGTTCAGCAAAGCATGAAAAGAAGAGGGAGGGTACAAAAATAACAGAGGAAGGTAAAAAAATTAAATAAGTCAGGTTCAAAGTTTTATCAGTGCAGCTGTGTGCATGTGCAATGGCCTGATGGCAGCAGGGTCTGATGAGAATCAGGTAGATATGATTGTATCACATGAAATGCGTTGACTCACAGCCAGAGGACATAGACAAAATAAACAACTGTCTAAATGTGTGCATGTCATCTTGCATACTATTTCCATCTACCTCACACACACTCATATAGTAAAGCTGAGGCGCAGCTGTGGATCCTAAATAAGCTTAAATCTTTTTAGCTCACTGTAGGTATTTTGGTCCCCTGGAAAGGGTTTCTCAGAACAGGAAGCTGACAGATGAGAGTCACAAATGCTCCTTTCTTCTTCTAAAGTTTCATTTCTGTTTATCTCCAACTGTAGCCAGCTGGTTTATCTTCTCCCCGAGCAACTAGATATAAACTGAAAACACTGATTTGCCGTTATAGAACAGAAAAAAAGCAACATTATCATATACAAAAGTTACTTGTGAATACATTCCATGCAAACTCTTCCAGAGATATGAGCATATGTCTATCGTGACATCTTCTCTTCTAGCTCCACTCCTCAACCTGTATTTCTCCCCCTCTCTTTGGTTCGAAGACATCTGTTGTGTGACAATTTAATCAGGTACCACCCAGAGCGAGGAAGACAGAAGGGTGAAAAACAAAGGAGACAAGGAGCAGAAAAGTAGAGAGAAGGAGGCAAAACCCATCTCCTATCACCTCTTCCTCCTCTACTTCTGTTGTTTGTCTTATATCTTGCACCTGTTTTCTGTCTCCTATGACTATTTTTTCATTGTAAAACACGGTTGCCACATTATCTATGAAATCACTGTGTGTTTAGTTGTTAATCCTCTGTTTTCATATTGTTTGTTCAGCCTCTCAGCATGCCCATAAACAGTGCTCAGCCTCAAACAATTACGTCATTCTATAGAAAACTTTTTTGTCCTTGTGTAGTTTGATGGAAAAAACGCTATGAGGCTGTGCGTCACTGGCTTTGTGATCCAGACAAGACCGAATTTCAACTTGTCATGTCCTTTCAACACTCTGTCACCACCTGCATTTGTTTTCATATCTCAACCACCGCAAATTCATCTCATCAAATTCACTCCACTCCACTTCATTCATTAACTCGCTCTCTTCTCTCACTATCTGTCTTCCACTGGCACATGCTTCATTAGCGCATCCAAATAAATGGAGCCAAAAAAGGCATACCTTCACTTCAAAGACTCAGCATGCTGTCAGCAACTTGCAGAAGCAATTAAAAGGCCTTGAGCTAGATGCTGGTGATCTATTTGTTTTACATTTATGTATGTGTATGTGTGTGTGCGTCTGCGTGTTTATACAGTATTAGGTGTTGAACTAAAGAGCTAACTGCATTTTGTTTCAACATACAAACATGCAGCAACATGTGCGAACCAAAATCAAATAAATTCTAATTGGTCAAGGCTAGGGCAGGGCGATATGACCAAAAATATTTATCACGATATACATTTGAAAATTTGCGATAACGATATAACTGACGATATAATTGACACTAGACAAAATACTTTACAACTCCACAACTTTATTAGTGCAAAAAACCCCATCAATGTATTTTCACTTAAACAAACAGCTGTTTTATGTGCATTAAAGCTATATAAAAACGTAACAGTGCAAATTCCTTGCTGACAGTTTAACCAAAAGGCATTTCCAGTGGAAATTGGCCGACATAACCTCAGCATAACCATGTATAATATCCACAAAACTTAAAAAGAGGTTATACACACACAATACGGTAATATTATGTTGAAGCGCAGTACGTATCACTCCGCGAGGCGCCTGCCTACGATAGCCGTAATGCTCCGACAATCCATCAAGCGGTGCGGCTTCGTAGCTTAGCAAAGTCGTACTAAAACATTTGACAGATTTTCGAGCACCGTGTAACACATAAAATCGTTTTGAGGTCAGTAAACACAACCAGAATTCATACATAAGGCACACGGGATTATAAGGGGCACTGTCGATTTTCAGAAAAATCAAAGGATAGATTTTAAGTATGCTGTATTTTCCAAACAACACGGTAATAACGACGACCCGCTAGCATGCTCTACCAAAAATAGTGCTTTGTTGTGTATCTGACGGACGAAAGCCAAACCAGTTCCACACCACTGAAGTTGCAGCATTTTTACAAACCAATTCTGGTTCATCCGTTTCATTTAACAATACGCTTTCGCTCTTCTCATTCTGCGTCGCTGCCATGTGCGTATGTAAACATAGGCACTGCACATGCGCGTTTTACCCATATTCTATCGCGATATGTCATTTTCCTATCGTTGCCCAAAATTACACCGGTATTACCGTGAACGGTATGATATAGCCCAGCCCTAGTCAAGGCTAGCTTCATTGCATGAGAGGATGACTGGAGACAAAACAGCTTACGGTTTTTCTGTAGATTCAACTGGGATGAAACAGAGCTCCGGGCTAGTTTCAATTCATCCAATTAGATCCAGTAAAAAGAGACAAAGGAAATTTTGTCTAATTTGTGGACTGGATCATTTTTACACTCACATTTCTGCAAAGATGATGGAGGTAAGATAGACGAATTTTCCGACAAAATGATACCCCGTAGGTTCAGTGTCTCATCAGATTCTGCTGAACGGTCTGCTCGGCCTAAAACAATCTTTACTATAAATGAAGATTGCACATTTCTACCTGACCTTTCACCTTTCGATATATGTTTATTGTCTCTACATAAACTCTGGCGTTATTGATGGTTCCAAAGATTAGGTCAAGTCACTTGAGTGAAATGAGGATCTGATTTTTGTTTCCCACTGACATTTGATTGTATCTGTGGGAAACTGGGACTGCTGTTATGAAGGGTAATTATTGCTACAGCATATTTGCTACAATTACACAGAAATCATCAAAATGAAAGAAACAAGAAAACAGGGAAGCGAGTGGCAACGTAGAGAGATTGGACAGAAAAAGCTCTGTAATGGCTTGAGGCTGTGGAACTTGGCTGTATACGAAGTCACACAGAACAACAAGTGTGGGAAAAGACCAGCTGCATAAAGATTACATGAACTGTACCCATAATCCTCTCCACAAGTGAGAGATGAGATCAGCGTTTTATATAAATGGTTGCGTTGTGTCTCACCACATTGTTTCTGCTGAGGACCTCGAGGATGTTGTTGAGGAGCTCCAAACTGTTTTTCCTCTCATCGTGTGGGCCGTCAGCCATTGTGATCAGTGCCCCACTCAGCTCCCGCAACATCAGGGGTAACAACACATCACGGCATTCTGTAGGAACAAAAGGCAAAGAGGATACGTTTTATAAGTAAGAGCACAACACTAAACACAGTGGCCAAAGACAGATAGTTTAAAGCAACAGAAAACATTAAGGAAAATCAGCATAATGCAGGATATGGCAGGAAGATTGTTTAAAATTTAGTCCTTTGGGGTTTTAAACTGTTTACATTTATATATATATATCAAAAGACAGACCATAAAAATTTACTTCAGTGTTTTTCCTCTCTGAAAAACCAATCAAACACCTGTGGAGACTGCTGCAGCCACACAGCAATGAGTAATGATGCCACTGGACCGTGGAGAAGAAATTCAAACCTCACACCAGACTGAACAGTGGAGTGATATCAATCAAGTGTCGATTTACAGTTCAATGCACTGCTTTGTTGGATACACAGTCAACACATCAATCACCGAACTATTATTTTCTCTTTCCCATTTTTCTGACGAATCCAAATCTTTGATTCCAAATACAATGGAATGAATTAAACACATTAAATTTACCAACATTTGAGCAGCAAGAGCGTTAAAACAGTCACTAGTCTTATAACAGTATGCACTCACATCTGTGCCTAATCATACATCTCTCGCAGCTCTTCTCTGGCAGTTGTCCAAAGTCATTTTGGGATTTATAGGGAACTACGAAAGTAGCAATGCATTGCAGTGGAAAGTGAAGCAAAAAGAAATGTGAATAAATAAAACAAGCTTTTACTACACTTAAAAAAGCAGTAAACAACACATTTTCTTGAAATCTATTCGTCTAAGATTATTCAAGGATACAATTTTTCAGTAAACTTGGTGGGTTTTTGTCCTGCTAGAAAATTTTCTGCCTTTTGATGTTTTAATGGTGAGGCCAATGGCAGGACCAAGAATGCTGTACCAGATAAATACAAGTACTGACTATTAAAGGATCAAATCAGTTATTTCCCATGAGCAACCAGCCACATTTTTCTATCAGGATTACACAGAAACTAAAAGACCAACTTTTTTGAAACCTGACAGAAAGAAAGAAGAAAGGCCAAAGTGAGAAGACATGAAATTCTGGTGTGGATTTGGACCATGTTCTTTACAGACTGCACAGCCTCTTTTAGACTAATAGAAGACAGACTTTAAAATGTAATTCCTGCTTTTCAATGAATTTGCAAAGATTTTACTGAATTAAATAGTAAGGTGATTCACCTTAAATTCATTGCTATTCCTTGGAAATCTTGCTTTTACTACACACAGGTATGCAGATAAGAACCTTGTATGGAAATATATGGTCTACATTCAACTTCTTTTAAGCTCCCAGAGCTGCTATTGTGGAGTGCCTAGAGACCAACTGTAGCATTAAGCCTTTGTATTGTCAAGGGTGAAGCAACAGGAAAATGAACTTAATTTGGGATTTTCTCACTGTGAGACAATGTTGCTGACCCTTGGCATTTAGTACCTAAATGAAGAAGTTCTGTAGCCTGAGCTTTACTTCACCATATGAATGACAGACCTAAAATTATTTAGAGGTCATGAGGCAAGTTTACCTGAAGTAATTTGAAAAAGCAAAAAAAAAAAAAAAACAACCCAACCCAATTATGCAAAAGCTATGAGGAGGAAGTAATGAGTCTCAAGTTCCTAAGTTGAATATGATAGTGTACCAAAGTGAACTGAAACCAATGATCCCTTCACAGGTATGAAAAAAGAACCATTTCCATTAATAATGAAATCCATCCATTTTATTACCTGCTTATTCTGCATAGGGTCACGAGGGGGGCTGATCCTATCTCAGCTGACAAAGGGCAAAAAGCAAGAGTTAAGGTGATAATGAAATGCCTGTCCATAATAGAAGCTGGACCCACATAGGTCATCAGCAGAAATGACTGGAAAGGTTCCTCTAAGGAGGGCATCCTTCAGGAATTCACCTCTAATACTTTTTGAAGCCAGTAAAAGTTAGGCAAACCACCTTGTAGTCAGAGTTAAATAAATGTTTAACCATCAATTGCCGGTATTTAAGAAAACTGCCACCCTACAGGAATCTAACATTAACTGATCCTATCTATTTTTCTGCTTAAATACTTTGACCTCACCCTTTCTTGTCTTTTCTGCATCCATCTCTTTGCCCCCCACCACCTCCACTCCATCCCTCTCTTTGTAGCTGCAGGTAGACAGAGCCCATTAAAAGCTCATTTGGGCTGATGCTCGTTAGTTCCATTAATAACTGAGCTAAGCCTTATAGGCCTGCTGAGTGGATCCTCATCCCAACACTCACTTTATCACACAAACATGAAGAGAGGAAGGGGAATCAAAAAGGGAAAATGCATGCATCACTGAATGCCCTCAATGACTCAAAGATGGAGGGAGGAGACTCCAGCCAAGAGCATTGTTGCTGTGCATCCCTATATTCAAATGTGCCAAACATTTAATATTTAAATCAGTGAATATGTAAAAATATCTGAACAAATAGATTTAATTTTTGAATCTGAAAGGAGATCTGCAGCTGTGTAAAGCATTTAATGAATAAATGAATAACATTTGCACAAATAATTTCCAGTGTGTGAGTGTATTAAGACAATCTGCATATAGGTTTGGAGATGCAGAGCAGAGTTTTGCAGTTACAAATCAGTCTGTTTGTGGCTAAAAGAGTTCAGAAAAAGCTTGTGTCACAAAAAATGAAACAGGATGGCCTAACGGCTTGTGTTGGCTTTTAGAAAGGTGGAGGATGGTGGTTTAGATTCTGTGAGCATTGCATTTTAGCAACCCTGCTAAATCTGTTTAATCCATCAAAGCAGAAACTCATCATCTTTGTCCTTTCAGACAGCGAAAACAATGAGTTGTGTTTTATAGCAGAAAGGTTGTGTGATCTGGCTTGGGAATTAATCCATCTGCCTTCTGGCTTGGATCTAACATTAAACCAGTGGACCTGTGCACTTTACTCCCTGGTGAAATAACCCCAAAGCCACCTGCTGCTTTATTGATCTAACAAATGAACCAAGTTGATATTTTGGGTGAAACATGTTCTCAGGAGAGAACGTGAAATGGCGAGAAGATGAGGTGGGAGGCGTTCATAGAGTAACCTGTGTTGCATTACATCATTTTCTTTTTGTTTTACTTTGACATGTCCCATTATGGAAACACAACCAACACAGCAAGTTTTGAGGCGTAAGCCAACCCTGACCCAGTGCTGTGAAGGACAAAGGAAGTGACTAACTCGATTTAGTGCACACTGAGTAGTTTTGTATAGTATGCTGGCTTTTTATTTGTACATTATATATTTTTCTATTTTTATTATTCTAATATATCTGTAATTTATTCTGTTCTAAATAATTAATTAACCTGGACCTTGTGCTGCAGTAATTTACCCAGAATTTGAGCAGTGCGTAACTAATAAAGTCTATCTCTGTTTAAACAACATACTTGCAGCCAAAAAAAAAGATGGTGCAGTGATTAATACTGTCACCCAGGAAAAAGGTTCTGGGTTCAAATCTTGGAGTTTGCATGCTCTCCCTGTGGTTTGTCTGGGTGGTCTGGTTTCCTCTCAGAGTCCAAAGACATGCAATGCAAGCTCGGTTAACTGTTGATTCCAAGTTAACAGTCTTGGATGTGATGTGATGTAGATAAAGTGGTAAGTGTTGTTTTTAGTGTAGAGTGCTTGGATTGTATCTATTATTATAGGATATACTGTACAATATAAAGTACCTAGAGACGACTGTTGTTGTGTTTTGGCGCTATATAAATAAAATTAAATTGTATTGAATTGAACTGAGTGGCCAATAAGAACATAAAAGCACTGCACAGTCCATTTTCAGTGTAGTTTAAAGCAAATACAAAAGCTGGAAAAAAGGAGAAGGAAAAAAAAGGAGTAAAAGACAGAGTCAGGCTGAAACGCTTCACAAATTTGAAAAAGTTAGACTGAAAATCACTATTCTTAAGTTCAGTTCAGTCTATAACTACTACTACTACTAAGCACTTGTGAACATCTTAAGTTCTGTATATAACACTTTATATTCAGCCAAGTATTTTAAAATTTACCCCAAGCTGAAAAGAAATATAGCCTTGTGAAATAAGATGGTTCTTTTGAACCATCTTATTTGAACCCTGAACAAAATCTGCAAAACCTATGCTGAGCTCGTGTATGTAGAGCCATTTCAGTCAGCAGCTATGTCCCATCTTAAAATTCATAAAGGTGATAAATAAGAGTACCATAATAGCTTGCTCTTCTGTGGCATCCTTTGATAGATCTGTGAGTTACAATTGTCTGTTTTTATTTTACTTTCTTTTCAAATCACGTATAGAACTTTTTAATGCAAGCATATAAATGAAGTACACGCTGCCTTAGTTATGGTCCTTCAGACTGTGTGCCTGATGGTCTTCAATCAGCGATGCAGAGCAGTGCCTTTAACTTTGCAGGTATTTCTTTTTTACCTTGCTTGGCCTGGAATAACATCAGGAATGTTAATATCTGCTGCCTCTATCTGAACGGCAGCTCTCTCAGAGACTTCTTTGAACTACATTTTGGTCCTCGGGGCCTCCAGTCTTGTAAGAACATCAGTGACCATGGGGTGCAGCTCCAGGTCTAGGCCATTCTTTAACAGGGCATTTAAAATAATGGCTATTTACTGTTAAAAAAAGACACTTTGTCTAGGTTTCTGACCTTACACTCTGACCCTGAAGGAAAACGTTTGTCTTCATACCTACAAAACCTTCCTTTTATGCTAATGAGGCTCAGATTGGTGGTACAATCAAACATCATGGAACATTCCTGTCTTTCTTCTAAGTTTTATTTAAGCTAACCGATATTTTTAGTGGATAAAGTTTCTTGGAAAAAAAACCCCAAAGGCCTCAAGAGTCTATGACTATGACTTTTCCTTTTTTGTCATTTGTCTTCTATTATCATTGGTCTTAGAGTACTTTTCTACCATAATACAGTTTCTAATGCAAAGTGTCTTAATTCAGTTTATTCCACTTCAAACTGTAGCTCTGTCACTACTGTAATCAATTAATTATAAACCAATCATCCAGCCTGTCTCGTTGCCAGCTCTGTATTTCATTTAATCAATAGAAATACAGTACTGTGCAATTCTGAGCCTTTAGGGACTGTAAGTACATCGTTACATCTTTGTAGCTATCACAATGCGTTTAACTACTCCCAAATCCATTTTGCTGCATGACAACAACTCTAAACATATTGCCGAAGCTGATGGGAACTGTCCTCAAACACACAAGAAGGACAATGAGTTCCGTAACAGATGCTATGCCTCATCTCAGCAACATGTAGTCAGTCTTGGATTACGCAATACAAAAGCATATAAGACAACTCAAACCCACAGACCAACAGCGGTGGGTTTTCTTGAAACAAACTACTTGCTACCTAAAAAACTGTGTCCAACTTGGGAAAGCTGGTGGAAGTAAATAAAAAAATATGTTAGGAATGAGGAAGAAAAGGCAAAAGAGAAAGAGAGAAAAAAATGTTGATTTCGTACTGAATCAGCGAGACTACAATGACTAAAACTAACATTGGTAAATGCAACAATGCTTGCACTTTAAAAACACACCTGTTATTTTACATTCAAGTGTCCTGTATGATTTAGTCGCATGTTGTAGCCTACAGTCCAACAACGCAATAAATCAATTCAGCCATGCTGTGAAAGAGAACTTTGCCAACAGGCACTGACAAACAAATGGAAATCAGGGTCTTGCGGCAAACACGGAGATGAATTTTAACCTTTTTCTAGCTTATTCATTCCTGTTTCCTGTATGATTTCCTGCATGTTGTAAGTTGTAGCCTACAGTGCAACAATGCAATAAATCAGTTCCACCATGCTGTGGACGAGAGTCTCGCCAGCAGACACTGACAAACAAATGGAAATCAAGGTCTTGCAGCAAACATTGACATGAATTTTAACCTTTTTTTAGCCATCACACAAACCCATACACACAGGTGCTGCAGCACGACACGCAACATATTCCAAGCACACACCAGCACAGCTTCAAGTACTCATCTATATTCAATTCAATATTTCTATTTATTCTAGCTGTAATCTCAGGCTTTGATTATTTAATACCAATGGATGCCTGTGTGCCCAAGTGTGAATTGTCCTTTGTATGTATGGTTTGGTCCTTCACCACTATTTGATGTGTAAGCGCTTGAATGTCTTTGTGCCTGTGTGAAAGGGTGGTTATGTGTTCGCATTACCAAGTTCGTGAGAGCATACAAGCACCAGTGCTGGCATGCCACCACACGGAAAGCAGCTTTGATGGCTCAGCAGCCAGCTCATCCTTTCTCTTTTCCATTTTTCTCATTTGACAGTCAAACACAATAAACTATCGCACATGATAATGAGATGCCGTATAAGTTTCCAAGAGGCATGTAAATCAGAATTTCCCTTCTCCTACTCTCGATCCTCTTTTTCTTTCCTCCTCTGGTTGTTGTACTGTGCTTGCAGGAAGACAGAGCGATAGAAAAGACGATAATGAGGTTTGGGGGCCCAACGACAAGTAAATCTTGCGAGCTGATAGGGGGCTGGGACGCGGCCAACTGTGTTCTCGCTTGGTGATGACTAAATGTCTCTCTCGTGTCACTATGGGTGTTTCCTCTCATCCACTCTCCCTCCATCCTTCATTTGTATTCCACCCCCCTTCATCACTTTTCTTCTACTCCGTCTTTAAACCCCATTTTGAATTTACAGCTGTACATTTTCGTTGAGCGTATTTACGCTGTGCCTGTCTGTCCACACTTCCCTGTTTTTAATTACTGCTTCAATACACTGCGTTAGTAAAATATATTTGACGTGCATGATTTAAAAAAATCTATCTCAAAATGGTTTAGTAGGACAGAATTAAAAAAAAGAGGTGCTTAAGATTGCCTTGACTGTGTGAATGACTGCTCTCCCAAAATTACAGGCCAATAAGTTACAGATGATGAAGCACACTAGTGAGTGATGGTGATACACAGTGGTGAACATGCCTGCAACTACAATTTTTTACTGTGATTTGTGCTATGAGGTTGATATAAATCGCCCCAGAAAAAATGCTGTCAGAAAAACCAAAGTGCACAATCTCTCAGTAAAAGGGGTTTTCTGGAATATAATGACTATTCTTCAGGGTTTTCTCCAATTATACAGAACATATACACATAAAGATATCCCACTATAGCAAAAAAGCCTTATTACACCAAGTATATGTTGGTATTTGCTGATTTGTCCAAAAAGAAATGGCCATTTTTATCATGTTTACCTGAAAAACAAAAACTGGCACCAAGTACAAGGATACCATATACTAGATATTATCAATTAATGCTTTGCGTGCTGTTTTGGGTTGCTGCTTTTATTTATTTATCCCTCTATTTCACACAGTCTGTTATTTTTCTTGTTCTTTCCACCTGTCTTAGTCACCCTCTATGAGTCACAGACTAATTGCCACCACTCAACTCTGCCTTCCTCCTCTGTTCCATGTTCGATGTGACTACAAAATTGACTGACCAATTACTCTCTTGGTAGCATTAGTTGCTACACCATTTTGATCAATTTAACCAAAACAGCTCAATGTAGATGAATGCCTTGTGGTCAACCACCTCACTGCTTTGACTGATGGGCAGATTTATTCCCAGTGCCCTCTAATCAGAGAGTAATACATCACAAAGCTGCTGGCTCGAGCTAAGCCTATATCTGATCTTGGTTTTTAAATCCTGCTTTGTATTTGTTCAGATTATATTATAGTTTATCCAATTTACTCTAACGTTGCAATTCTTTGTCATAGTATCTTCAATGGCATCCACTTCTGCAGTTATCACTATATGCTATACAATAGCCCACAACTTCAATAGGGATCATTCAGTCTTAAATACTCCCCGAAACCTTTGAAATTTGGAAGGTTAGCAGTAAAGTGGAAACCCAATGATTTACAATACAATACTGCTCTGTCAGGTTCTCATCTGTAGTTAACAGTAACGCATGCTCACACAATGAATTATTAGTGTTCACAGAGTGTGTCCCTCTCCTGCCCTTGTATGCATTCAGTTTCCACTGAGATTATCCCACAGACATAAGCATCAGAATATAAATGAGGCAGAGGGAGCCCTTGAGACAGAGGCATTTCCCAAAATGATTGAACTCCTTTCATTTTGCTCCATTAAATGTCATCCATCCCTTTTTTCCATGCGTCTCATTCACAAATTACCAACCGACAGCAGCTACCTCTTTCCCTGTCATTAACCTTTTGAACCATCGACCCAAGGCTCTACAATGACCACAGCTATTCTGGGTCAGCGTGTATAACAACAGTCAAAAATGGCTTGGCAGATGGCTCCTGCTCTCAAAAAGCCCAACACACATATTTATCCACACGCAGGCCACTCCTTCAGTTTACAAATCCAGTTTACATTGCTAATTCTCTACAGGCTTGACCGTCAGTCTTCGCTGCTTGGTTGCGGGCATTATCGCATTGCATTTAAAGTAAGCCGTGACACGAGACTTAATGTGATGTAGCAAAAGCTAATTTAACGTAACGCAGCATAAAATAATGCGTTAGAGCATGATACAGGAGAAGAGAAGAGAAGAGAAGAGAAGAGAAGAGAAGAGAAGAGAAGAGAAATGCTGCAAACAAACACTTCATCTCATAAGAAGCAGAACTGAGAACAGTGCTTAGAGACAGCCTGAGGGGACGGCAATATGACTATTATGTTTTTTTAATGTTGGCATGTCTTAATATATCTATGTAACTACAGATAAAGCATATGGAATCATTGGGGATTACTGGACCACCAAGCAAACGGTTTAAAAAAAAAATCAGTGTACTCACACACCTTAAGCTGCTGTAAGCCTGTGAAATTTAAACATTTAAGCTCAAACAGCTGTTTTGATAATGAAAGAAACACAGCTTTTTCTGGTGCATTCAAACACCGGCTCACTCGCAGGTTAATCCTGTTACGTATATCTTATATAATCTTTTCACTACTGCTTTTAAATAAGACAGAGTTGTAGCCAGATCCTTCTTGGTCCCCTGACAACTTTGTCACTCAAACCTCTCTTAGAAACCAGAAGTATGAAACCACATTCAGTTATAACTGAGGCCTAATGTGACCTGTCCTTAATGCTGATTGACAGAGAGTGTAGGAACAAGTGAGATCACTCAGCACTGATTAAACCCTGACGATAATAACTGTACAGTACATCAGTCTTCCATATTCATCAAGCTCTGACATGCATCCGTTAAGTAATCACAGCGGGAGAAATATAGACACGGGTGTGAACATTGCCAACAATACTGTATAATGCATGGCAGTATAATACAAGCAATTTATGTAATGAGATCCCTGCCATTTGTAGAGATTGCTACATTAAAATTAAAGAATGTATCATTTTAGGCACCATAGCACAGACAGCTTTCTGATTTTTTGCACTATGGGTTATTTTTACACCCAGCTGTAACTGTTCTTCGCAGATAGCCATTACATTCAAATATATGGGCTTAATTTAATCTGTTTAATATATACTACAATATGAATGACATAACTTGTTTCAAGCTGTGCAGACAGAAGATGGAAATGAAGGTTTGGCTGAGAAAAAACATGAAGGTTAGTGGACGGAATAAAGGACTTTGACCAGCTTTGGGAAATGAGTGGGCAAACAAAATGACAGACTCATCCCCCTGTCCCTCTGCTCTTTGCTCTCCCTGATCTCTCATTGTTTTTTTTTTTCCTTTATCAGTGCTGATGCTCTCAATCTGTCACAGCGATTGCCTCATGGCATAATAATTTGACTAAATTGAGCCATAATGCGCCTTGTAAATTTAATTTTGTCTCAAAACCAGATTAACCCATATGACAGGATGCACATGTCTATCTATGCGCGTCTGCCAGCACGGGTATGTGCGCATTGTGCATGTTTGTGTGTGGATACACTATGTGCTTGCCAAGACCCTTAATCCCAGGAGCGTATGCTGAATAAATCAGAGGAGTATTTCTGAGTGGGAGAAAAAAAATCCCGATCCCTTCAAACACTGCCCATAGATTCAAAGAGTTAAGCACACATGGACAGACAACATCAGCAAGTTGAACACAATCGCACAACTAGATCTACACACAAGTATGCGTGGTCATTTACAACCAGGACTGGAGAAAAATTAATACATGTGACCATCTGACTGGTCTTCATCATAAATAATGCACTCTGCTGGATGCTTTATTTCTGCATTTAGCAGAATAAGTGCAGAATACAAATAGTGCAGATCAATTGTTTCTCTGTTATAACAATGATTCTTCATAATAAATCTTCTACTTGTGTAAAGCTTGTGTTTTTTCCATGAAGTGCTCCCACGTTTGTAAGAAGAATCCATTTGTGGGTTGAACAGCAGAGTAGAGAATGTGGGTTGTGCCCATGATAAACTTGCCAAATCTTCCTTGCCAATGCCAAACAGCTTATTCTGTGACCAGCACAAGCGCATTGGCTGACTTGCGACAGATGAAGAATGGGATACCATCCCACTGCAGTGTGCACTGGTGACCAGCATGATGGAGAAGTGCCAGGCTGTTGTTACCATCTATGCTTCTTCCAAGGGCTATTGGGAGCCCCCGTTTGTTAAATTAATAAACTGTTACATTTTCAATATTGTTTCTTCAGACTTCAATCATCCGACTGAATAAACAACACCACCACCTCCTGTCTGGTGGGTCTGCTGCTCAACCCACAAATGCATTTTTCTTACCAGGGTGGGACCATTTAAGGGAAAATAAACAACAGTATAAGACTTATTACCAAGAAACATTAGCAAATAAATCATTGACCAAAAACAAATTTCCTTTCTTTTTGTGCTAAATTTAAAGAATACTTGCATTCCAGATTTGATGTTTTATAGTCAAATAAGGACTAAGTAAAAAAATAATAATAATAATAATAAAAAAATAAACCTGTCAAACATGAACAAGAACTGATCTCCTGTCACATTCATACACTCACACACCCACCATCCTTTCCCATCATCTGACCACTCTTACACTGAAGTGGTGTCAGCAGTGTGACATTTTTCCCTGGAGAGTGAGGTAGGTAGGTTTGCTCAGACAGTTGGGATTATTAAATATGTATTGCAGCACAGTGATAGGACACCACAGGCCATTAGGTATTATAAATATATAATTCAGCTCAGCTACATATTTCAGCGTCCTGGATAAATGGAACACTAGCATACAAGCCTCCTTATTAGCATCCCAATGCTAAAATGCATCTCAATTAGACTGAGTGTCAGGTCTCATTTGGTGAGGCAGGGATCGAGATGGAAAGGGCCAGTGTATAAATGACAGAATAAATGAAAGCGTTGTGCCAAAATATGGAGGAAAAGAAAGCAGCAGAGGAAAAAGTGACCAACAGTTTGCAGATTTGCTGATAGATTGATTGCGAGCTGGGCTTAAACTTTAATCATTTCTGGACTGTTTAATAGCAACGCAAGTGAAGTTACTGGTCTCACTAACTCTTTTTTCATTTTTATACTCTCCTAAACCCATTTTTTTCTCCTCTTGACACTACCATTCAACGGTGCGCTTAACTCTTTTTTTTCAACAAGCTATATCTCCTCCCTATTCCTCTGTCATCCATCTTTACCATTCTTTAGCTATCCTTCTCTGCCTGACCATCCTTTAGCAATAATCATGTCACCCTCTATCCTTTCTTTCTAGTCAGCTTGTTAAATGCTCCTCTTTCAGCCCTGCTCCTTGAAAAATCTCTTCCTCGACCTTTCCTTTTAACTAGCCTCTCCACTACCTCTGCCTAAGTCCAATTCAACGTCGTCCAGCTAAACAGACATTTGCAGTTTAGAAAACACGGCAGTAATTACAGAACTTTGTATGGCACAATTGACAGTATTTTGTCCCTCAAAAACTTAGCTCTTTTTCTCTGTATCACACTTTCTGTTTTCCTCCCCATCATGCCCCTACACTGCCTTTGCTTTCACTTTGATCGCTTGTGTGACTCTGAGCATGTTGACAGCAAGCCAGAGGGCCAAACCTGTCACATCATCCCCTGTGGAATCAATCATCTAACCCAGGATCAATACCAAAGAACCATATCCTCAACTGAATACCGACTCAGCTGACAGCAACGGACTATTCAAAAACAACATTCAAAGCAGTCCACACAACCACTTAGCATACACCACTGCACAAACACAGATTCGCAAACACACTCACACTCAGTCTCAGCTACTCTGAAACCAATGCATACAAATATATTTGCAGGTTGTGTATGAGAATGCTTCATAGCACACAGGGAGCAATGTTCGTGATTCAAATACGTCTTTCCCAGCATGTCATCTAGCTTTTCTCAGTGTCACTAAGACTGATATCAGTTTCAAACTCACTCACTCACTGTCTGCCTCCAATTAATCAGTTTTTACTGCAGAGGTTTGATTATGGACCCATTTACTGAGTCTATATTATACGGCAGCACAACATAGGATCACTCTATCCATCATCGAGCAGACCTCTGTAGGGGAATTTACCACTTATCAGCCCACTACAAGCGAATTAGACAGACATAATAGGGCTGAGCAGAGGCAGGGGGTTGAATGAGGCTGGTGCACAGTATGCGATCATCGATGTGTGGTGCACTTTAAAGGAACAATACTGATAAAATGATGTGTCCCCGGTAGGCATTTAAAATCTGGTGAAAATCATTTACGAATAGAGAAGGACTTGGGTAAAAAGTGACACATTAATGACAGTGACACTGCAGAGTTCTGCAAGGGCTTCCAGTTTTATCAGCTACAAACATACAATATCACTTTTCCTTTAGCAGACAGCTGACATCGTCCGTGACATTAATATGTCTAGGACTCATCTTTCTCTCTATTCAGCACCAACACCTAGTGAGCTGTGAACAGTCAACTCATTTCAGTTTGCACTATAGCTTTTGGACAGGGGATGTTCATTGGAATGTCAAAACCAAAATCTCCTCACATCGCACACCAGCCTCAAGACATTTTAATCTCTGTGAGACTGACTTGAAGTGACCTTTACCATCAGTGTATAAATACAAAAATCGGTGCCACTTGTGCTGATTGTAATAAGATGGTATCTGACTCGTGTCCATTGCACTGATTGCAATGTTAGTGTAGGTGAGCTTAGCAGGACTAAAATCATATGTTATAATATCAGCATCAAACAGCTACGTCGTTTCTTTGATCTCAACAGAAAATAGGCCCCACAGAGAAGACTACCTGACAAGCTAAACACAAAAATAAATCCCTAACTAAGGCAGCTGACAATTTTAAGTTAGGCTTATTCTTTCATTTTGAAATCTATTGACAAAGAAATTCACAAGAGAATCGGGCAACTATGAAAAATTCATTAAACTGTCAGTTTGATGTAACTAAAAGATGGCTTCATCAGAACATGTGTCTTTATTGCAGTAAACCGAATAAATGCTCACAAACCCATTATGTCCTTTACCGTTTGGCTAATGCTTTTAATCTAAGTGCTTTACTGGATTGTCCCAGAGGAGATGGAACATTACCCTTTCTGTATTACTGTGCTCAAACCTTTAGTGCAAAGAGCACCCTCACTGTCCATAAAGTACAGTAGAAGCAGTCCAGTACAGTTGCTGAGCTAGATTTACTTACTGTATAATAGACCTTTTAACTTGATCACTACTGTTAAGTAAGAAGCAACGAATGCTTTATAGGATTTTGAAGGATTTCACTCAGAATGTATATGTGTATTTGGGATTCGCTCTTTACACAGCATGAAATCTGCTGTTTGTTTGTAACTCAGTGCTGAAAACTGTTAATGGAAAAAATGATGCACCTTGTCTCTGGAAGAGCTGGCTGCTGACAATTTCAGTCATAGAGGCCACCTTCTGTTTCTGGAGTTTCTCAGGAGGAATGCAGGAGTAAAAGTCATGCAGCAACTGACTGCGGAGAGAAAATGACACAGAGGAAAATGAATAATCATAAAAGATTATCACATGGGGAACAGCAACTGGACACACGAAATATTCAGAAATTATATTTTTCCACATTTTATACATCTCACCAAGCATTACTAATTCACACAATGTAACTGCTTCAAAGATCAAAAGCAAAACTATCCCTGGTTTAGACACATCACCTTTAACATATAAAATATGCAACCACTAGAAGCAGCAGTTGTATCACAGGGAAGAGCAGTGTATGCCGCGTGGAAAACAAATGAGCTAAAGTCTGCACACATCTTAATGAAGACATGGGTTTGACTTATCCTCTGCCCCAAATTCAATTTTGGAATAATTAAATGGGCTGGTTGCAAGCCCTGACGCCACTTAGAAAGATTGAACGCTCAGAACATGGCAAACCCTCGGTCTCAATTTTTTGTCTGTATCTCACTTTGTCTCTGTCTCCTTGAATTATGCCACACAGGCTGCTGCAGCACTTTCAATAATGGCATAAAAGAAGAAAATGCAAACCTTCTGCTCCCAAACTAAACATAACACAAAGGTCCGTGTGACTTTTGATGTCCCCCAAGCTGGCACAGGAGCAGGCTCGAGTACATAGGATCATTGAAGTCCACTAATCATCTGGGCTGAATCTAATTAAAATCCAAAATGTCACTACATACTCTGTGGACATGCTGCAGATACCCTGAGTGACCAAACACATCCTTAGCAGACAATGTCTTCACTAGTATCACTGCACAGATCACACTACAGGTGAGTTTACAAGGTGTAGAAATGTAACTATACAGGACACGATACAAAGCTTTGATGTCCACCTCGAGCAGCGTAATTGTAATTCACATGGCCTGCTTGTGGAAACTCTGCTCGAGGCGATCCTGATCAAGAATGCAAAGGGGACTTTACTTTCAAGTTCAGATGGCTGCGATATATTTGTGGATATGTGTGTAAAGAAGTGCACAAGACAGAATATAAAGGGTGAGTGAAGAGGTTTGGGATTGGGAGATAAAAAAAGGAAACGAATGACAAAAGTCAGAATATGATAATATATGCCCTGACTTTTAACTCTGCCTCAACACTCTTTGTGTGTGAGGCAGGTGTTTAAGGTAGCACCTCTGTGACACTGTGTTGACATCGAGCCACTAGAGGGACTGAACTGGCAAATGCAGACAGTCCACGAGCTCAGACACGGACACACAAAACCCCACAGGTAACAGAAAGGTGAAAAGACAATATATGAGGATGGGAAGGTTTAAAAACGGAATGTGGCAAGACAAGAAAACATACTAACTGGTGAAGTATGCACACTGAATGTATGTTTCAGTTGGGTCAAGGAAAGGTTATGCCAGTCTTTCTAAGTCATTTTGTTCTTCAGGACTCTGAGAATAAAAGAGAAGGGGTTCAAATGGCTTTTGTTTGATGGTTCTGGTAAAATTGTCATTTCACACAGGGGCACATAGAGGAGAAGCAGAGTGTGTTGGAGTGTTTGTCCTTGTGTCCACGTCAGTTTGATGGGATTTTTATCACCTGATAAAGGAGGTAAGGTTTAACCACGATGGAATATGGGAGGAAATAGAAGAATAAGGGTCACTGAATAAAGCCAAGTGGAAAACTTGAGGTGAAAACGCTCATATATTCTCTCTGTAGGTGTGAACGAATAAGACCAAAGATAAAGTGCTAGTGTGTGCATGTCTCTCTGTTTGTGAGTTTAAGGATAAGCTTACCTGAGAAGCTTGGCATCAAATACTTTCTCCACATCTTGCAGGACTGTTGGCAGGTACTTCAGAGCAGCAACCTAACAACACACACATACACACACACAACACGCAACAAGTAAATAGTGTTAAATTACTGTCTTGAAACCCTGTGCAAGGTGACTTTGCCATCAAACAGGCATTCTCCACATGTATTTAAAGGGGGTGTTTCATTTTTCACTGGGCTCTTGTCTTTCTATCTAACTTTTACTGATGTTTTCTGTTTGTATGTCTGTGTACGTGTAGGCACAGAGAATAAGAGGAAAACACTAAGCAGCAGAATACTGATGCAGTCAAAAACAGACTTTGAGAAGTGGGAGCATGAGGCGAAGGTGAGACATAGTGAGACAGGACATCTAGCAAAACAGAAGAAGCGGAAAAAGGGTTCGGGTAAAGATGAAAAGTATATAAAAACAATGTAATGAGGTGCACTAGGTTGTGAAGCGTGGCTGCAGGGTGAGTGTATGTGATTACCCTGAGCAACAGTGTGGTGGTGTAGTCTGTTCTCATCAGATTGTTGATTGACTCAAAAAGCCTCCTCAGTGACTCCTCGAACTCTTCCTGCTCCTTCCCCTCGTACAGCCTAGAAGCGCAGAAAAATGTGAAAAGAGAAGACGGGAGACAGTGTCAGTAATTACAGAGGAATATTAATAGTGAACAGGCTATAAAAGAAACAATATGGATTAAAACAGCAGAAAATAAACAAGTGTAGTAAGTAATCAATGAGAGTGAGAAAGGGCAAAAAGGGCAAAAAAAGACGCAATGAGTCTCATCTATAATTGATACATATGAATACTGATACATATATATCAGTTTGTACTATAAATGATTAATTCGACAAACAGAGACTGATGGATAATTATTTCAAGGTTTTATTCACAATATTTTATGTTATTCTATTTTCTTTCTCTTTGCAAACCAATAGATCCCCTTGCATAAGCAGCTGAGACACGCACTTCTAGAAGTAATATGATCACAAGAGGTCAGGTCATGTGTAGCTCATTCATAGGTCATTCATAAGGATGCGTGCCATAGTCAGACACTTCAAAGAGGAATGTTGTCCTCTACTAAATAATGCCTGCTGTACTTGAATGATTTTTCTGTAAATGGACTGGAGTACTTTTCTACTCTGAATGAGCACTCAAAGCCTCATTCACCAGGGCTCGCAAAATTTTAAAATCTCTGGTAGCCCTTCGGGCAGGCATTCTTCCATTTTTGGTAGCCCAAAATAAATTTAAGTAGCCCGAATAAAAAATAAAGCATTTTTTTTATGTTTTGTTTCCGTTGCAATATTATACATTAAAGTATAATATTGTGACGAAATATTGTTACAAGAGAAACAAAATTAATCTCTCACCTCCAAAATTAATCAAAAAAATTTGTTAAAATACAAATCACAGCAACTGTATAAAAATTACAAACATCAACTCAAATACTTGGTTCAAATTGAACAGAAATTTCTATGAACTTGTAAGAACTGTGTAGGACATGAATCAGTCTGTGTCAGATCCTGAATCTGAAATTTCCACTGAAGTCACGGGTAAGAAGTAAGTGGAACCAAGATCTAGGCCATTTGCTTTTTGAAGTTTGCAAAGACTGCTAAATTTTGCCAATATAGTTCACTCTTATAGCATGCTGTTCTAAACAGCTTTTTCAGGAGTTCTTGTTGTGCTTGGTTTATTTTTAGTATGTTTTTTGCAATTGCTGTTTGTTCTGGGAAAGATACTGCAGACTGGGCAATAATGCATTTCTTGCATTTCTCATGGGTTCTAATGGGGGCCTTTCTTAAAATGACTGGTCCCAGTAACAAAGGCGCTTGTCAACTCAGAAATCAAATGAAACTCACAACACACCTGGCAGAACATCATGTTATATAGCTCGTCGTATTCCAGCCACAGAAATTATTTTGTCCATGAAACCATAAAGCTGCACTTTCTTTTTGCCTCATAGCCTGATTTGTCATAACTTTTCCGTTTTGTGGTAAGCTTTTCTTTGGCTGCCCCTTCTTCACCCTGACCTGTCTTATTTGGCTGAGCAGAACTAAAATACCTGCGTAAATCCTGCTGCTTTTACACACGTACTTACATAACGGTCAGCGATTCTTTGCGCACTCAACCTCTCACATGTTTAAGCTTGCTGCGAGAGATTTCACTTGTCGCGTTTGAATAGTAAGCTAATGAATGATAAGACGATGTCACAGTGCTGCTGCTCTCTACACACCGTTCGCGCGATCGCAAAATGAAAGTGAAAGCAAAAAGCAAGCGCAAATTCAAACGCGATTTCAATATGTCACATATTGACAGTGGCTCACCGATGCCAATGACATAATTACTCAGCTACATTGGCGAAAGAATGCAAAAGCATAGACATATATTTTCCTTCATATGATAGCCCGACGGGCAGGGCTGAGTTAGATTTTGGTAGCCCGACTGGAAAAATCGCTAGCCCCGGGACGTCGGGCTAGCGATTTTGCGAGCCCTGTTCACCCAGTCACACACACATACACTATCTAAACCTAATCCCCTTATCCAACATTCACACACACTCTTCACACACACTCTTCAGTAAATGCATAAGGGAAAGTCAGGGGTCAGTATGATGGCCAGAAGCAAAATGGAAGAACTGGGAATCAGACCTTCAACCTTCTAAACAGTAGACAACCCGCTTTACCTCCTGAGCCAAAGCCAAACTAAAAAATCAGCCCAAATTAATTAAGTGGGTTAAAAAAGTCCACATCTCCTCAAATCCTAAATCTACTGTTATTGCAGCTCCACAACAACCTTAGTCCTTAAGTAGCCAATTTTATACCGCTGATAAGTTTTACTGGCTTTCCTAAAAACAACCAGTGTTTCTCTTCACAGTTTAAACTGATTCCAGGCTTGTAATGAAATGTTTGTTAAGTTATCTTCATCTTTTCCGTGCTGCCATTCTTTATATGAAATCAAAGTCACTTAGCACAGAGTGACACTGCATCTGAATTTTTGTGATTTTCCAGAAATGGGGTATCAACTAAACTGGCTACAGTTCCTCGTATCTTCTTTCTGTAACAGGAGTGCACTTTAAACCCTAAGTCAATGTTTTCTTTAGCATACGAAGCTGTAAAACCCACGGAAAACTGCCTAGGTAATTACACAGCAAAGCAATATCTTTGATTTAATGTCCTATATTCAATTATAGCAATGGAGAAAAAACAATGCAGCATTACACTAACAAAATGAAGCCAGTTTTTGCAACTGAACACTGATAAGCACTGACTGTTGTAACTACAGCATCCTGTCACAAGAAAAGGCTGGCTGACTGTGTTGCTTCTAACATCCCCTCAGGTCTACAGCCTTGCGCATTAGCAAACTTTATTGCCATCCATCTCTCCACCCATTTCCTTCCTCCTTCTCCTCACTGTGTTTGAGCGATTCAATTGCACTGTGCAGTTTTTAATTACAATGGAAGTTATGAGCGCTGGGGGGAAGGATTAGCATGTGGCACACAGCAAATTTAGCATGTGGAGGGATGGATTAGGCAGTAACACACAGAGGTATTATCACTGGGCTCTTTGCAGAGTACAGTTATGATTACACACGCATTGTCCTGCTAATCCACCAGCCCTGTCTGTGCGTGAGTGTTTCTGTGTGTGTCTGTGCACACCTGCGTGGGTGTTATCTACAGTTGATGTATTAGTGCTGCTATGCCAAGACTGGATTGTGCACTCATACCACAAATATGCACTTCTCCTGCATTTTACACAATAGATGATCACTTTACTCTTAACCTAAATTTTATTTGCTCACGAAGCGTACACTAACACAAAATTATGTAAACTTAAAAAAGGAGTGAGCGGCAGAGATTAAAGTCTGATTAAAAGAGGGGCTGAAGAGCAACTCAGCTGCAGATACTGTAGTTGTAAAAATAATGTCTTCAAGGCACCAGTAAACATGACATATGAATTTGTAGTCATAAATATCTCCCTGTTCTGATTCATAATTTTAATCGGCTTCCCTGGAGTCGAAGTGCTCAATGCTGCAATATTTTGACTGAAATGAGAATAACCAAAACCTCTAAGATGCATCATCAGTGAGCGTAACTGTGAAAAATCCTCGGATTATTGTTTGGTCTGTAACGCTTGAAATTCTGATCGATGAAACAAGGTCCCAAGGTACGCATCAATGTGACCCTGAATTTTAGTTGGGAACTATTTTTTCTGTAATTAGTCTTTTACTGTCAAAGTACTATCCCTTTTCGTCTGCTTTTATATTAAATAATAAGATGTGTTAACAATAAGATAACAAAATTCAAAAGCTCAGACACAGACTTGTTTCACAGCATCCATTTTCAGGTGAACTGCTAAGTAAACACAGGTGTTACTAATGACATTAAAGTTCTATTTAATTTGGATGCAGAGGATTAATGTGATTAGTAACACCTGTGTTTACCTTCTTTGTAATATAAAAATGGCTGCTGTGAAACAAATCTATTGTCATAACTAGAAAACACTGAGCTCATAATAAAATGATTATCTAATAATTTTTTTTATCACATTAATAAGAATAAGTCTTCATATTAGAAAACATTTTTCATGTGATATAATTACATGCAGTGTACTTGAGGTGAACATATTAAAGAGGACTGTGAGCGCGATTAACTAGACACCAGAGAAATTAAAAGCTTGAAGCTTGAAGGACAAAAAGAAGCAAAATTTAGAATTGCTTGCCTTACATATTTCTGAAGTACACATTACACATTCATAATAGATTTTGAACACGAAGCTGGTTTGACAATCTAATAAATCTTCAATGCCACCTATTTAACTATTAATGACTGCTAGTCTTCATGGTGACGGTGATGAAGCCCTACAGATGCATCTACAGCACAGTGGCTCCCCTGAATATGTGATTTTCTCTCTGCGTGACAAGGCCTTAGAGTAGAGGAGAAATCTGATGTGAAAACTTTAGATGCAGAGGAAGCTGAAACTGTCAGCAGCAGGTAGTTGGGAGACAAAGAGACAAAAAAGGAGAAAGAGAAGCCGAGAAGAAGAGTGAGACTTATCGCTTTAGAAACACCCAGGGGATGCTGGTGACTGAAGCTCAGTCAGTCTAGGACCAGTGATGAGATAATGTCATGCACACACAAAAGCATCTACTTAGAAGAATGCTTAAATGTCTGCTTAAAATGTCTGTGTGAACACACATGCACATACATAAACACAAAGAAAAGCACAAAAAGACAAACCTGCAGAAAAATCTGAACTCACTGACAGAGAAACCTGCCATTTTCTAATTCTATCATTCTGAGACAGTGGATCGTGCCATTTGTTATAATAGCATTTTGTAACACCTTGCTAAATAGGCATATGTATCTCCATTTTTATTTGTAGACTGTATATTAAAATGGGCATAGTTTCAGGTTCTAAAAATACTCGTGACCGCCAGTGCTGACCGTCAGCTTCCTAGTACACACACCAATGGTATCCAAAATCCTATGTCGCCTCGTTTTCAAGTTATCACGTTCACAAGATTTTCAGAAAACCTGACCTCTGACCTTGACTTTGAGGTCAATGTCATTGTTGTGACATTGTTGTGACTCTCAGTGACCTCTGACCTTAAAGTTGTGGTTACTAAGATTCAAACTTATCCAAGATTTACTAGTTCCACTTCATTTTAAGGTCTCATTGTTGCCTCATTCTCAAGCTCTCACATTCACAAACTTAGATTTCCATCTTCTAAAAACATGGGCATCCAGATCAGAATGGGCAGGGTATACCAATAATACCAATATAATTTCATGAGAATGCTGGAACAAACAAAATCTGACCTTAAAAGTTTGATGGAGTTGCCCTTGTCCCCAACTGGCAGAGTAAACTCAGTATAATCAATTTATTACCCAAATTTATATATCTCTTCCCATTTCCAGTTTCTCATCAAATAACAATCAAAAGCCCCTGATGCCCTTTAGAAGATTAAAAAGACAGACTGTCACTGACCAGGTGGCACACGCGCGCACACACACACACCACACATCCCCTCAAAACTAATTTCTATAAACATTCATACAGAATTCTACAGGGTTGTGTCCTATGTACCTACATCTAATGGCATCAACACATCAACAGTCATTCAAGTCACCCACAGGCAGGGAACATCATGTTTCTGGATCATCTGTCTGATCTCTCAGCAACAACTTTTTCACTAGTTATAAATGGTGTTTACACTCGTCATATGGTGCAGCCCTGGGCTCAGCACAGTGGGTGTCTCTCTTGCTGGAACTTTTCTGGCCATGTTGGCTGCCCATTCAGCAGTCCTGCCCTGACATTAGCTAGATCATTTGGTTGCTGCACTTCATCATCAATGCTTATTAGCACCTTTAGTGCTGTAATCAGCAGGCGTTTCTCACAGAGCTGTCAAAAACAATTACTTTGGCAATGCAGAGTCACTGGGTTCTGTGTGTGTTCAAGAATCTCTATTTGCATTGTCGAGGATCCAAAAACAAAACAGAAAAAAAAGTACTCACTGCGAGTAGAGCATGCGTGAACGAACAATAAACTTGAAGATATACTCGAGGGCTTTGAGGGTTCGGAGTATGGGCTCACACTGTTCTCCTCGACTGGACACATCTAGATACCTCTTCAACACCGACATCAGCTTTCTGGGGAAGAAAGATACGGGGAGGAATCAGGAAGGAGGTGCAGGATGGGGAGAAAGGAGACAATCAAAATCATTCAGACAAAATTGTCATTCCCTTTCTGATGTTGCACAGGTTGGAAAGTTAATCACCAACTCCATTTTTCACTTCCATAGAGCAGAAAGACAGAGTGCAATAGAGTGAGAGCAAAAGAACCAGAGAGAAAAACTGTCAGAGAGGTGGCTGTGGAAAAATAGCAAAATAGTATTTCACACCTGAACAGATGTACCTTTCACACAGCTCACAGACATTTTTATTTGCCCTCAGATGCATGGTGAAGAAATCCTTCTCCAACACATGCACACCCTGCAGGCGTCTTTAGACACACACATAAATATTCTGCTGTGCCAACGCAGTTGGAGAGAGGTTTGGGTAGCACAAAGTTCAGTCTAAGTTTACAACCTACCAGAATCTTCCTCTTTAACCTTCCTGTGTCGCAATATTATACAACACTAGAAGATTTGTACAGTAGCTATATAGCCTTTTGGTTTTGTGATAGCTCAATTTCCATGAAGTAGCAACAGGGGATCGCTCGCTAAGAACGATCACTTTAAAACTACACAATCCTCTTAAACAATAAAAGTCCTTTTAAAACTTGACTCCAATCTGGCCTCACTGCCATTAGAGTGGACTTGAAAATATTTCCAATGTAATTACTAGTCAGTGATCCCTAGTTTTGTTTTGGTACAGTAGCTTAAAGGCAAGTACAGGAGGATTTATTCCATCTGAGAGCAGTTTAAAATATGGTGAGAGCAAGTTAGACAGTTTTACATAATAGCCTCTGGGCTGACAGGCAATAAGCTGCAGTGACCCTCTTAGAGGGTGAATACCAACATACTAACGGGAGAGGGATGGAGTTATGATAGAGCACATATGAAACGATGAAATTAGAGGTGAGGGAAATAACCATCTTGTCCACCAAGGTGAACCCAGTGTACAGGCACCAGGGAAATACAAGTATAGCATCCCTGTCTACTGCCTCAGAAATCCAGAGTGGAAATCAGTCTTCCATCCCTTATCAAGGGGAAACTGATTTCAGAGCCTCAGCTAGGGGACCCTGTTTCTCGACCTCACAGACTAATATGGGCTCCTTCCCCTCCATACAGGTGATGTTCCATGACCCTATAGCCAGATTTGTCAAGCAGGGATTGGACGATCAGAGGGATTGCCAGGGCCTCTGCCCAGAAACACTAAGGACGTTTTCTTTGTCTGCTGATAATGCTGATAATTAGTCTATTTTCATCTATTATGAGTGTACAGTTTTTGTGTTTGTGTACTGCAAAATAAACTCAATGAATACACCATGTATAAGACCACTTCATTATAACGTGATATTTTGCCGGCCATGCGGGACATGCTGCAATGTGATATTCTCATCAGTCCTACATGTCGCTGCCTCATTTACAGCATCTTTTCAATAAGAGTGGCATTTCCTATTTTATTCTTAAATGCGTGACATTTTACAGTGATTATGTGAAATATAAACTCATTTACCTCAGATTAATGTGATTACATAAGGGGTTTTCATCACCACATTTATTTCTATTGTCATTATACAAGTAAACAAAAACCCACACCATCGGCCTCTGGCTGCATCCTGTCACTCAGCACCGTTCAGACAAAAGCTCACATTTCCTGGAGAAGCCCGTCTCTATTTACTGAGCTCTTGTTGTCATGTGTCACTGTGAGCTGTTGAGACCAGGGATCTGACTAACCAAGAGTGAAGTTATTAATCACTGCACCATGCGGTTTAGAATCAATTCACCGAATCATTCAGCAACTTCCTTTGCTGCTCCAGTAAATGGGATGTGCTGTTAAAAGGTGTATCTTACTCTTTCTGGTGTGACATGACAGTAAGAGGAAATAATGGAAAGATAATGGAAATAACCTACTTGTAAGCCAGCGTAGCACTGAAATGTTGCTTGATATAGGCCTCCAGCACTGTGTTGAAGTGCTGGAATTTTCTGTCAGCGATGAGCCCGATGATGTGTATCTGCCAGACATGGTAAGAGAAGAGAGACTATGAGAGTTTGTTAAACGCTTACATAGCAGTAAAACATTTAAAAGGCAGATGAGAATTTTTGTATGATCATCTGACAGTCGTGTTTATTGGGGAAAAGATGAACGGGTAGATACAAAGATGTCAAGACCCGTTGAACGCAGAGATAGCCTGTCAAGATATCTGCTACATGTGTTGACAACGCAAGCATGCAAAAACCACACACTCACCAAGGCATCAAACACAAGAATGTCATAGTCATCAGTCTGAGAGTGTTCCATCATAATGTTGAACAAGGCATCCAGAGTGTCCTGCAGAAACTACATACGCATGTACAGGAAAAAAAAGAGAGAAGCAGTTAAAGTACACACACGCTAGTCTACACACTTATTAAATGGGACACTTGTATTCACACCACTGACCTTGACCACCTCCTCTCCATCAATGATTTTTAGCTTCTCCAAGTTTTCTTTGAGGAGCTCAGGTCGAGTCCTCCACTTGAGCAGACCCAAAAGCCCCACTACACAGACGAGAAAACAAAGGATTTTTGATGTTCAGGTGCAAGTTGAGGTTACTCAACTATAATGTAAATGCCATCTCAATGAACAGCATAATTAAAAAGGAGAGAGATTCTCCTTGGTATTGCGCAGAATTCAGTTTTAATTTCATGTGAAATATAGTAAGCTGATTTTTTCTGCACTGTGATTTAATTAGTTACACTAATTAACTGACAGCATTGAAGTTCAGCAATTTGCTGTTTTCCCTGTTTTAAACCACTGTAAATGTAAATCAACTGGGTTTTAAATATACATTAATAAATATAAAGTTTATGCTTCCTGGGCAATATACATTTAATTCTAGAGTCTCAAGTTCATCTCCATCTGCCAATAAAGTGGAGATTTGTCAAGTAATGATTGTTATATGGACAGTGTCCACCCCTCTGGGACTTTCAAATCCACAGTCTGTGTCATTAATTCTGCTTCAGTTTGAAACGGGGCAGATTTCCATGTCTCTGTAGTGCTGCCCACGTAAGGCTCACTGCTTTCCCTGTCCGGTAATTTCTGACTCACCGGGCCAAGCCGCACATCTGGTGGGTGGCCCTGAACAACATTGTGTGCATGCAAGCTTAAAAGCCTTTGTGTGTGTAAGTGTGTGCATGTGTGTGTCTGTGTGCACGTGGTACAGGTGATTAATACAGCAGGATAATGTTCATTATAGTGATGGACTGGCTTCCTCAGTAACAGCTGTTGAACTCCACCTGTCTCTGATGCACCTTACTGTCTGGGGTGTACGTGCTTTTTGCATTAGATGTAGATGTGCATTTCACTGTGTGTGTGTGTGTGTGTGTGTGTGTGTGTCTGGCCTGTGGGGCTGCCTGAGTGTGTAGGACAAAATGATGACATTCCCTGCTAATAAAATCCATGTATATACACAGCCTGCCCTCCATCCCTTGCTTATTATTCCATGACCACAAAACATATAGTCTAATTAAGATTCTGTTGACTCACCATTAATTGGTTAGAGGTTGTCTTTCCTCTAATTTGACCTCACCTCAACTTTTAACCCTAAACCTAAAAATAACACAGTCTTAGCACGTTAGTAAAATGTTGATTGCATTTCACCACAAGTTTGTTGTTTTCTAGGGAAACATTTGAATCCAGCTCAATACATGAGGCCACATCCGACCAGTATTTCCTACAGACTTGTAAGGAGTGGATTTGTCCTCTACTAATTTCACAGCCAACCGATGATTCATTGTCTTTGCCTGGCCTTATTAATCTGTTGAAAGAAGTTGTTAATTAATGGAGTTTTTTCGGGGGATGTGTCAGGCTTGATTTCAAGCACCCTCCTCCACATAAAGGTCTGCTTTTGACCTTTTGTCATCTATTGTGTTTCATGACCGTTTCTGTGTAAAAATCGTTTGCCCTGCCAAGCCTCTAGCGTGCTAACGTCGCCACAATATCAGGCTTGCACGTACCGTTTTGGGTGAGTTTAGTGGAGCAGACCAGGGTGGAGATGGTGAAGCTGTCTCTAGAGCTCACAGACAGGCCTCCTCCTCCCCCAGACACGCTGCTTGAGCTGCGGCTCAGTGTGGACATCTTGTGGGGGTCACTGTGATGGTTGCGGGTTGAGGGCAAAGGCAAGTAGGAGTTCACGTCTTCCATGCGCTTGCTGTCACCCTAAAAGCACAAAGTCATTTTTAACAAAATGCTGTGGATACCATTAGTGCGACAAAATTGTTAAAGATGGCATAGATGTATAGAAATTGTCTCAGCTTACAAGACGTCGTGATGTAAATGAACAACTGATCGATTTGATACATTTGTAAGATTTGTAAAGAGTAATCCTATGTTATGCCTAAGCCTTATTTACTTCTGCCTTAATTTTTGTGAACTCATAGTTTTGGATACAGCTGTGTCAGACAAGTTAGAAAGATAGAAGCTTTGACAAAAACAGAAACACCGTTAATTTGTCACATCAACATCAACGGTTCTTCTAGGTTGATTGCTTCAGGGTGGCAGGTAGTAGGTAGTGGTAGCAGTGGGACAGCTCTGGCACGGCAGAAGTGAGGGCATCAGTGAATGTCATATTTTCAACTCAGCACCCTCAACTCTGTCCTCATTAATGCCACATCAGTAAATAATGAGTGAGTGGCTGGAAAAATTGGAAAGTAAGAGAGTGAAGCCATGAGCGGCGCAGAGATCGAGAGGAATGCAGGGATAACGAGAGATAATCGAGAAAGAGGGCACAGAGGGACCATCCATTTGGCCTTTGAGTGAATCACGAGTAATTAATCTTCATTGGGTTTGGCATTTAATCAATATGGGGATTCAATCTTAGCTTGGGCTCATTTGGCAGGAAATCTATTTGGCTTCACTCAACCTGTCTGGGTGGCCATAACCTCTTATCTATACTCGCTACATGTTTAGGTCAGTTTTGATGATTGTTGCATTTAAACATACATTGTTAGACGTTTTCCCCGGTGCAATCATCTTTCAAACTTATTTGTAGATTATCTACCATACAGTATTTTCGACAAGTAGCTGTGCACATTTTCACCACTTTCGTTTGACCTTCATATTGTAAGCATAAATTAATCATGAAAAGATCATTCTTTGTTTGTTATTATGTGTTCGTAGGTCTATATGCGCTATTCTCTAAACTGGAAAACGAGGATGATGGTATTTCCTTTTGAGAGGATACTGAGTCCATTTATTAGTTCGTCTTTCTTTATCCAAAAGTTCTGCCGCTGGTTCTGACCTTGAAGACCACAAGTTCATGCAGTCCATCCTGCAGAACAGTCCCATCATCCTTCATTAGACGCACAAAAGCCATAGCGAAGTTCTTCTCACTCTTATCCTTGGCTGCAAATGAAGGAGAACGATAAGTAAACAAAACTAGAAATGGCCAGGGGAAAAACACATCAGGGAAATAGAGAAGGGGCGGAAGGAGTTCACACGCCACACAAATGCACACGCAGAAGAAAGAAAAAGTGCTCATTTGTTTAATCAAGTATGTGTAATGATGCCTTGGCTCATTTTCCAAATAGGTTAGACTCATTCTGTCCTTTCAGTGTCACATTATACTCAGGGGATCAGAGAGGAGGAGTTAAGAGTGATGATCTAATGAAGAATGCAGACAAGTAGAGAGAGACAGAGGGTGATACTTACACTCCTGGGAAGAGCGATGTCTGAACATAAAGCGTAAATGAATTCTGTGCATTTCTTCCAGGGGGACTGCCACCTGGAGGATATCTCACGTTATTGTAGAATATAATAAAACTGATATCCTAAAGACATACTGACAGTATGATGTGATTTCTTGCCTTGAACATTAGAAATCACGAATGCAAATGCATTCTATCAAGACAACGGAACGAAGAGACTAGTAGATAAGGAAATAAAACACACACACACCTTAAACGTCTCCATCCAGCGGGGCTGTTTGACTTGGTAGTAGATGACAGATCTGTACTCACTGACTGCCTTATCCCCTGCTCCCAGACAGATGGAGTTCTAGGAAAAAGAGAGGTAAAGAAAAATACGCCTCACAGTGACTGTGAAGAATTTATGTTTGTGTGTGCATCCATGTATGCCTAAGATGGATTTGCCTTCTGGGATAAATCCGTATCCATTTGCCCTGACTATGAGAGGGTGAGTAAGTGTTTCATCAGTGCTGTGCTTGCTCAATGACCTACACCACCTCAATCACTTAATACACAACATATACTTTTGCACCCGCACACTTTATCTATACCCTAGACACACACAAACCAACCACAGTTCATAGAAATCCCTCTCCTCTTTGAACCCATTGATATGCTCTGTCCCTGTTATTTCACATTTCCTCACCTGTATGACTTTGCCCTCCTCATCACAGACCCACATGATGACCTCCACGTTTTTCTGGGTTGTCTTGTTGTACTTGTCGAAGTCTCCACCCTGTAAGGTGAGGTAGATGTCATTGCGAACATCTCCAGGCATAATGATCTCTGGGAAGCCAAGCTTCCGGGCTACCACGGTGCTGCGGTCCACGAGGTGAGGGTATTCCTTCCGAATCTGCA
The DNA here is from genome assembly GCF_056152115.1 of Neolamprologus brichardi. Classification (NCBI taxonomy): domain Eukaryota; kingdom Metazoa; phylum Chordata; class Actinopteri; order Cichliformes; family Cichlidae; genus Neolamprologus; species Neolamprologus brichardi. Next base: position 27,711,351 of record NC_142105.1, read on the forward strand.
CAATGTCCCCCACCAGAGCCTTCATGGTGACCCACAGCCCTATGGATAAGAGAATGAAGAAGAATGTATTAGAGATGGAGAAAAAGAATGTACTACTGAAAAAAAAAGATGCAATACAGACTTTATATATGTTTTTTCCTTATACATATTATTCTTCTGCACTACATAAAGCGTGATGCAGAGTTGTGGCTGTGTTGGTTAAAAGAAGCTAGGAAGAGGCTTTTCAAGCTTATATCTGGTCACATTTCTAATTAAAGCCATGAGATTTATATTTTGTGTAGAGCTGCCATGGGTATGCTTTGTTGGGAACCCTGAAGCACATATGAAATCTTCCTATTCTGGCTTTGGAAATCTTAACGCCGGTAAATCTGAGCAGGTCTCAGGTGACCAGCCCCGTCCTCAGTTGCCTCACTTCTTTCGCTGGCTCCATTCTCTACTGCAAGACCGGGCCCAGGCTCAAACCCAAACCCAGCTCCAAGCCCAACTTTGTGGCAGCTGTGGCTAGAAGATCAGTGGATTCGCCAGCTTCTCCAGTCTGCATGCTGAAGTATGTTTGATCAAGACACTGAACCCAGAGTTGCCTCTGATGCATCAGAGTGTGAGTTTGTGTGAAAGTGGTATAGGAAAAAAGTTCTATAAATGTATGTGAATGAGCACTGTAGCAAAAAGTGGTTTGAGCACACAGTTAGAGTAAGGGTACGCACTATATACCAGTCAGTTTATGGTATCATAAAACTTTTTATGCTTATTCTTCAAGCATGCATGCGTTTCTGTAAAATGCAACAGACCAGAAAGAGAAAGATGCACAGATAAGATTTGACCTGCAGGACCCTCTATCATATAAAACAACCTGTGTAAAAACAGTGTATTTTAATGGGCACGAGCATAAACTGAATATTTTAAAGAACTTTGCAAGACCAAACCTTAGCAAATTTAAGAGTGTTTACATGTAAATACAGGCACCACTCAAGTCTTCTTTAAACGAGGGATGGCAAAACGAGTGTTCATTTATTTCTCTGTGGGAATGTAAATTCAAATGGAAGCCAAATAAATGAAAATAACTTCAAGGACCTGTAGTATTAAAACTGAATTTAAAAAAAACTTTAAGATGTTTTCAGGACCAACAGAAACCCTGAAACATGAGGCCTGAGGGCTGAACTTAATGGATGCTTTATTTTATGTAAAAGGTTACTGTTTATTTATGGGAAACATAATATTAAAATGAACTGAGGATGTGCTGGCATTGCAGACAAGACTGCAATAGATGCTGGAAAATTGCTGTGTCCCATTTAGGAAATGGGAGCAAAGGAGGAAAAGAAAAGATGGAGGTATTATTATTATCGACAGAATTTACTTCTCTCAGAGGGTTTCAGAGAAATTAGGTGAAAAAGCAAAGAAAAGGAATTGGGAATCAAAAGGGAAAAAAAAGAGGTGAGCTATTTTAGGGAAATACATAGGTGGTTAGACTAGACGGTGTTACAAACCTACATTTTCAAGGCTAACCACAGACCTACAGGGAAAACACTCAATGTGTTTTGTGTGTGTGTGTGTGTGTCTGGACAGCAGCAAAAGCACCTAAAAGAGAGGAAGGAGAGATTAGGGGTGAGTAATGTTAAGAGCAGGCATCTGGTGGCCTCAAGTGTTCCTTCCATATCTGCTTGTTCAAGTGCTTCTTTCATTTTCCAGGTTATGCCCAGGGCCTTCAGGAGCGAGAGGAGGATAAAAGCTGAGCGATATGATAGTGCAGTCGGATATGCGGGGTTACTCTATGTGGAACAAGACAGTGTCACCCATAGGGGTTGTCAAAGTCAGCCATAAACATGAGGTAGTGAGCAGCAAGACTGGAGTCTGGTCAGGGAGAAATGGAGGTTAAGTAATATGAAAACACCAGCTCAAGGGTGGGTGCCATACATCAGGATAATGTCCTTCATTCTCCACCCTAGTGCAGAGAAAAGAGGCGAGGATGCAATGAAGAACTGCCATTTTATCTAACCACAAATGACTGGAGCATATACAGTCCAGTGGGAACCTTCAGTGCGTGCAGGACTTTTGCAAGAGCTGCCACATAACTAGGAACAAAGAACAAAGCCTGGGATTGCAAAACTGTACCTTGGCCACCACTGTCTCCTCGTGATGTTGTCACTTTGTTCAGTAAGGTGTGGAGAAAGTCATTTTCTGCAACTACCCTGGAGTCAAACATACAAACACAAAGAAAACATTCATATGCAGAAAATAACAGTACTGTTTTCTTAATTTTATAGGTAATAGATTTTCAAGTTTTTAATTGCTAAGAAAAGGTCAGAGAGAGGTGGAGTGGAAAAAAAAAAGAAACAAGAAACAGGACATACGGGAAAAAGGGGATGAAATACTGCTTCTCTTCATCGCATTCAATCTTCCCTTTGATGATATCACTGATGTCCATCACTGCCAAGAAGAGAAAACAAATGTGTCTGTGATCACAGAATCAAACAAGTACTAGGTTGTAATCCGTACTGAGGTTTCACATTAGCAAAACACCACATTAGAAAGACTGGCCTCCTCATTGCTCGTTGTGAAGTTACATGAGGATATATTTACAGGCACCATCAACATTTTAGCTTTGTACAAAGGATAGCTCCCAGGTGTAAATATGTTCAATAATACCTGCAACAGCACAAGCAGAAGCTGAGAGGTAAAGCAAAACAATGTTGACCTTTAGAGCAGCGGTCCCCAACCCCCGGGCCTCGGACCGGTACCGGTCCGTGAGTCGTTTAGTACCGGTCCGTGAGAGTTGAGGCTCAGGTCTGAAATTTATAGTTTTCAGGGTTTTTATCAGTTTTCAGCGTTATTTTGTTATCGTTTTTATCGTTAACTAACTAACTAGTTTTATTTTGTTGTATTTATCCACGACACCTTAAAGGCCGGTCCGTGAAAATATTGTCGGGCATAAACCGGTCCGTGGCGCAAAAAAGGTTGGGGACATCTGCTTTAGATGATTGAAGCACCTAACAAAAGTCATTATTGATGGTAAAACTGGTGGAATTTGGTACTGAAATGAGACGTGTTAGCCTTTTCTCCTGTGAATCGGATGAAAGCTTCTGTTGACCCTCAACATTAATCAAAAAGACACGTTCAGTTACCTCGAGGTCACCAGTATGCTCACAAAGCATTTACAAAGCTACTTTTTTTTTTTTTTTTTTTAAAAAGGGTTTTAACCCTGCACTTTTTAAATTCACAGACTTGCAGTCTTCTTCACTGCCTTCAAATTATGCAATAGTGTGTTTCCTGTTCACTATATCCGATGATTAGTGTTCAATATATCTGTTCATTAGTGCAAAAGTGTGTCATAATTTGAAGTCACATATATGTAACAAAACTGTAAAATAAACATTGCTTATCGCTGAACTAGCAAACACTGACAATGAAGATTGCCAATGTACTTTTTCCACTCCTTGATCACTAGGGCTAAAAATTTAGTAGCACATTGGAAAAAAATACCTCTGCATTGTCTCTTCATGACTTACCTGCAACCCCAAAAGGCCTCCTCAGGCCCTGAGTAAACTTCTTGTTGTTTGCTTCTTTCAGGTCCATCCTGCCTACTCTTACAATCTGACAGATCAAATAAATCTTCTCTCTGCTCAGGTCTTTGTTTCCCAAGTCCTGTTGAACAAAGACAAAAAAAATTGTGTATGAAATAAATTCAGAAATCAGGAATAAACAAACAAACAAACAAAAAAATGCTATGTAATCTTCTGAAAAGAAATAGGTCACCTATTTCATCTCTCCACAGCTAAGAACAGTGTGCCATTGCCCTCGTGTGGTCACTTACTGTAAAGACAACCTTCAGGTTGTTGAGCATGTCAATCTCTTTAGGAAAACCTTTGCTGCCCCAGCGTACTAAGTAGTTCTCACTGTACAAAGAAGGGTAAAGAGTTACAAATAAATACACAAATAAATAAACATTTTTAAATTAATTTTACATTTTAGCAAGCAACCACATAAAGATTACCTGATCATTCATAATTAAATTTTCAGACATACTCTACTAGCCAAAATGAAACTGTGCCTGACGGATGCACATGATTCACAATGAAAACAGTTTCAGTGAAACTTAAGCTCAAACCTTTGATCCCCTTGCAAACAGCTGTAACTACTAAATCTACCCTGTGTAGCTACATAAACATGTAAGAGACACTTTAAGGGAGAAGAATAGAAAAGCGGACCCCAAGAAAACCTGTGGGTGCAGTAATGTTAAAAAAAAAAATAGAAAAACCTCATATCTTTCTAAAATTTTGAACCCTACTGTTCTTCACTTTTTTTCAGGGAGATGTGGATAAACATACCTCTGCGAAAAAAAAAAGGTTATCAAAGAAAATAGTAAATTATTTAAGCACATAAGCACAGATGAGACAGAAGTGAATCAGAGATCACAGCCAATGCAAGAAAATACAAAAGAGTAGCTGTGGATAATATATGTTATAAGAATAAGATGAGAGACTTGGGTCTATCTTAATACTTTCAGCTTCTGTGGCTGAGACATAGATATAGCCAGTATGACAGTGAGTGACAGGGCTTAACGTCAGCCCTGTCAGGCACCACACAGTGCTGCCACTCAGTATGTGCGGCCCTATAATTTGTACTTTCTGTATATTTATTTTTGGCATGCTGTTGTTCACATTTAACAGGGCTTAGCAATAGAAGAGAAACAATGGAGAGGTATACAGACACAAGAAGAAATAGAAAAAAGGTTTTGCATATATGTTTTATACAGCAGAGCGATTGAGGTAAGGTTAAAAAACAACAACAACAACGACATCTAAACAAACAAGGGATGTAATTTTTTAGCTGGAACTATGATGTTAATTTCCAAAGAAGAATCAATTACATAAGAAAAAAAATCGCCTTATCTTTCAGTCTGTATGTTTGTGATTTAACACAAAATAAAAAGTCACTTCCTTTCAGTGACACTGAAAAATATATAACCCGCAATAACTTTCCTTCACAATGTGAAGCCAAAACTTCCTGAGCGTCTAATCCACCTGACAGGAACAGATGTCTGAAACACCTTAGGGGAATAGGGTAAGGAAAGAGAAGTGACACCTGATGATGGTTTGCTTATTGGGATCATAGAGGGACATGAAGAGCTCCGAGTCCTCTCCAATGCGACAGACAAAGTTCCTCACAAAGACGTAGAGGCTGTGGGTGGGGGAGGACTGGATCCGTGCTGAGATCCCGCTGTGGTCTGTCTGGATGTTGGACTGCGTGAGAGGAAATTAATTTTAGGAGATAACTACTGATGATGATTTAACAGGATAAAATTCCAAACAAAAGTGTTCATTTTGGCAAGGGTCTGATAAATGTGTTTGGCTGTTCTAATGTTTTATAATTAGTGGTTACTTATTCTAAAATGCACCAGCTGCAGCTGCAGATTGTGGGTTTGTGCGGGAAATGGAAATCACTGAGTAAGAAAATCATCAGAAATCCATTCTGTCAATGAACTGAGTCGAGGCTGAAATGAAAAATTGGCTGGATGGAGTTGAAGTCAAGTTAAGCCAATTTGTAAGGAAGTGAATTCTTAATTAGTCCAAGCTAGCACACATGACTGGGAAGTAAAATGTATTCTTTAAGGACTTTTTCATAAGGGTTAAGTTTTATTTTACTATTTTTTTTTTTTTTAGTAATAAAGTCGTTTTTCTACTCGTGTGTAGTTCAGGGTAACTTTTACGTGTACTTGTATTACCCCAATAATGGGGTAGAAGTTACTCCAGAAAAAAAACTCCCTGGTTGTTGCTTCCTGTTGTGACTGTGACATCACATTCACCCTTGGAAAACATTTTCTATATGGCCCTCTCCTTCCTACAGTTTGTTATATACCTGCTCCTCTTTGATGCGTTCATTGATCTTGGCTGTGGCCTCCTCATGGGCCCGAAATAGACTGATGACATTGGCTCGCTCCGGGTCCAAGATGTTCCCGTCGTCATCTCGAACAACCTGGTCCAATTCAAGGATCCTGGTGTGGAGAGTAATAGAGGGAAGATTGATACAAGGGGAACAAGGATGAGGGAAGAGCAACACAGGAACACAGCAAGGGGTATGGACTGGGAGGCAAAGGAATAGAGATCGTAAGACAAAGTTATCAGGAAAAGAACAGAAAGATGTTCAAAGGAGATCAAACTAACATGAATTATACAGTCAGTCTGACAAAAATCTGGTTGGTTGATTAAGCTTTAAACAATGAGAAAGTATAAACATGTTTAAATATTAATGCAGGCATACTTGTTGCCATAGTCAATCTTGGAAGTAACTTTCTGCTTTAGCTCCTTGAATTCATCACTAGGCAGGGTGCCAGACAGGAGCTGAGAACGCCACTCCATCAGTTCCCACATCAGCCTCTGGACCTGTTTGACACGTGCCTCTTTATTGGCCTGGAGAAGTAAATAAATGATGTTAGATTCAGGCGCACAAACACACACACACACACACAAATACAAAAAGTGGCTCACTGTTTAATTCATACCACAAATAGCTGCTTCCATATGCTTCCCCACTCCCTCAACGTAGTGGTCACCTCCTTCACCAAGGGCATCTCTGCAGACAACACCACTTCCTCATCTCTGTCATAGCATAAGTAATGGAAAACAGAACAAATTAAAAAAAAACTTTTACAGACAGTTAAAGATGCCTTATTTTTGGTACTGTTATTATTTTTTTTTTTTTTTACATACCCTCGTTTTTCAATTATGACTTCCTTAACTTGAACAAAACTGACTGGAAACATTCCCTGGAATACATGTAGAGGAGATGAATGAGGAAACGATAAGTGATGATAGCTTGGAATATTCTTTTCCACAAGAAAGAATAAGAAAAGTAAAACTCTCACATGAATAAATCTGGCTGACCGCTTAAATGTGCTTTAAAGATTTCTGTTAATGTAAATTTTCACTGATATTATGCTTGTGTAGGCTCTTACCTGTTGCGCTTTGTTCCTAGACAAGAAGCCTCTGTACCAACCTGAAAGACAAAGTGGCATCTTACTATCAAGACAGGAAATCAGGATAGCGTAGACTCTCTAGTTGGAACAACATCACCACCTTAAGGGAGTCCAGCTCCATAATTTTGTGGCGATGGAGCTGGACTCCCGTAAAATAGTATCAGAGAGGACCCACTCCATGACGTGCTGGCCAGTCACAAGAGGATGTTCTGTGAGAGACTGAGATTTCCCACATGCACCACGGAACGACACAGGAAATCATTCCTACCCGTGGCCATCTCCCTGTACAAGTCCTCCATCTAATGCACAGTACACAGTGCAATAATTACACCGTTTTGTACATGCTCTACAGTGAAAATAACAAATAACAAGTTTTGCAGTTTAGAGTAAAATGTTAATCATATATATTTCACCTCTGCAATATTCTGGATATTTATAATTGAGCTATTTGTACATATTGGAGTAAAATTTGTGATATATTGTATTATTTAATTTAGTTCTTAATTTAGTCTCTTACTGTTATTGTCTTGGATCAACTGTAACCACATAATTTCCCAAAGGATGAATAAAGTACTCGGATTCTGGAAGTTACAGCAATGTAATAGTTATAGTCACTGGTCACTTTGTTAAGTACACCAGTTCAATTGCTTGTTACCGCAAATATTTAATCAGCCAATCACATATCAGCAACTCAGTGCCTTTACATGTTCAAGACAACCTTAAGAAGTTCAAACAGAGTTTCAGACTGGGCGAGGAAAGGCGACTGAAGGGACTCTGAATGAGGCACTGTTGTTACAGCCAGGCTCGCTGGTCTGCCAGCTAAGAACTAAGGCTATAATGTGGTTGAGCACGCCAAAATTGGATGGTAGAAAACTGGAAAAAACATTGCCCAGTCTGATTAGTCTTGATTTCTGCTGCAATATTCAAATAGTAGGGTCTGACTTTGGTGTAAACAACATGTAAGCATGGAACCATCCGGCCTTGTATAAACAGTTCAGACAGGTGGTGGTGTAATGGTGTTGGCGGTATCGTGTTGGCACAGTTTGGACTCCTAAGTACCAGTTTAGCATTTTTTATCTGAATATTGCTCCCGACCATGCTCATCCTTTTATAGCCAGAGTGTACCCATCTTCTGATGGCCTCTAATGGCTGTGTCTGTGTGACAAAGCCCAAATCATCTGGCTAATTCCATAGACACCAAATCTCCATCCAGCCTTTGAGATTTGCATCAAGAAGATTCACTCTGCACCAACTGTGTTATGCTATCATGTGAACATGGACTAAACTTTCTGACGAATGTTTCCAGCACCTTGTTGCATCTCTGCCAGGAAGAATTAAGGCAATGCTGAAGGCTAAACGGGGCTTAAACCCAGTACAAAGGTGTACCTAAAAAGTATCAGTTGAGCGTACATATAATTGTATTTTAAATGTATTTATCATGTTTATACTCCATAAAACATGAGATACAGATAAACGTCCAACTGTCAAAAATGTAACATTTACAAAAACACGAACAAAATATGCTTACTAACATGCAGTTTTTCCAATAACAAATAATTTCAAAGGTTTACACATCTTTGTATAAAGTATCTGAACCACACTGACAAACCGGATAACCGGCTTATTTAACAACATTTTACCTTCGCAAACCTCTTGGATGTGGACAGTTTCGCCCACTTCCAGGGAAAGGTGCTTCTCATTTTGGCCAACAAAGTTCCACTTTACTAAAAAAGAAGAAAAAAAATAAGTGAATAAAATAAATATATACATAAATATATTGAATATATAAATAAGGTTATTGTTACAATGGAAAAATAAACTTGAAAACAAATGCTAGGTATGCAATGGCAAGCCTCGGTTACAGGAAGATTTTAGTACACACGGTAAGCTAGCTTGATTCGTGACGTCACACGTTATAAGGTTTAAAAAAAAGGCTAACCAGTAAAACAAAAACAAGTAGCAGTAAAACACAATAGTAGATGACGACTAAGTAGCTTAAGGTAAATATACATAGGTAGTCCAAATAAGTTGGTGTATCCAAATGCTGGCCAGCTGCAAACGGTGGCACACACGAGTAGGCAGGCAACGGAACAGGTTAAGGAGCAACGCCTTTCTTCAGTGGGCCTCAGGTTGGGTTTATGCGACAGTAAACAGCATTTCTTTAGGTTTTGGGCTGTTGATAATCCGGAGATCTGGAGCAATTTAAAGACCTTAGTAGGCTCTTTTTTTCTGCTTTCTGTCTTTTCTTTAATGACTGTATCAGTCAAAATGATCGGATTTAGGAAACAGTGAAAGCAGTTGTGAGTAGCGACATGGGTTGCAGCCAAAGACCAGTTGCACGGCAGAGGAAAAGTGTGCAGAGCACCGACAGCTACAGAGTCTATCATTCCTCTTTGTGCAACAGTTCAGAGGTTTGCTCTCCTCCATTTGAGCTTAAAGATGGTTTGCCCTCAAGAAGAACTGCTGCTACAAAATGCCTGCTAATGAAATTCTGACTGTGCAAAAAACAAGCAAAAAAAGTCAGACTATTTCTAGACCGATACTTAAACTGATAGAAAAGGAAAATGAAGCTTATTTGTGCGCACTTCGTGAGACTAAATTGTCAACATTTTTTTTTTTTTGCATCAGACTTTTCTACTGTATTCAAACTTGAGACTTCCTTCTTCCCCCACTTCCTGTGTTGTAGTCTTACACAGACCAGGAAGATATTTATACTAGATACAATAAACAATATTTTCTTTGAGTAAGTATATTAGAAAGTGCTTTAAAATGACTTTTTAACCCACACCCACCATCAGCATCAGTCTCGTGCTATAAGTAGATGAACTACTCAGGTGAAAGAACCCTACATGGTCTATCTTTTTGCAAGTAGGTTAAATGATAAATCAATGCAGTGGCTGCAACAGACCAGTGAACCTCAGTTAATAAAGTCTGTATTAGGAGGCAGAAATCTGTGTCTTTTCCAAGTGTGTGACTGCACTGCATATCTAATGGCAACACACACTGATTAGCTCCGCCATATTAAACCCACATACATAACAGATAAACTGCACACTGCACTTGCCCATTCTAGGATTTGCTCCTAGCCAAAACCAGGCTTTCACTTTCAAAAATGAAAATTTTTAAGGATTGTTTATCTTTTAGCTTCCGTATTTATGTGCTGCATGCTATGCAATTTGTAGAGATTGCCTACTTGCAGCTGCTTATTTCTCCATTTTTGCTTATGATTTTATCCCTCACAAACCACTGCAGAACCACTTCAGTGCAAATAAACTATAATTAGCGTAGTTGCACTGAAGTTAAATGATGAATAAGATTTCAGGATCTCAGTTCTTTGGAGGGATTAAAGCTGATGTCTACCTCCTAAAGCTCTTTGAGGCCTTTGGCACCTGCCTACATCCGCCAAGCAGGAAGTGATGGGAATCTATTTTTCTCATTTCTATTCATTCACTGTATAGGCTAGCATCATACCATAACAGAAAGGCACTATAAAAACTGGATGTGCCTGCACATACTCACACAAAGATACATACAAACAAGCACATGTTGACTTACCTACACCATACCGCTCTCTTGTGGTTTTCATCCAAGGAGCCATGATTGTGTGTAATCCTTTACCTACTTTATACTTTTGTCTTTAGAAATCTCCTAGTTTGTCCGTCCACCTTAACTTCTCATTTCTGCATTTTGTTAATGTTAAATGAAAGCAATAAGCCCATCCCCCTTTGCCTCTCTTCCCCTTCTGTCTCTTCTCTCTTCCTGCCTTCAGGCGGTTAAGAGGAAGTGGGTGAGTACAACAAGGTGGAGTCCTACAGCACCCGCAGGCTTTTGCAGCGTGCGATGTCTCTTATTTTCCTCATTTAGACTCGGCGTGCCGTCATTATTCAAAGTAAAGCGTCAGTTACACATGATGACAGTTACAGAAGTGTTAGAGTTGAGAGGATGTCTGAGTGTCCAACTGGGCCTATACGTGCACAATTTTTGTTGCTATTTTTTTTAAGATCTTTTCATGTTTTCATATCTGAAAAACGCAGGTTGTCTGCTTTCTCACAGTAGCATCTAGCTGTTGAACCGTTGATGACTTAAACCATTATTCAGCCATCTTGCACATAACATACTCTGACTTTTCCCTTTGTGGATCACCATTTGAGCTTGTGAAATCAAATGTTGTAGAAGGCAAAGCATCAGAGAATATGGCTTGATGCTTGATGCCCCCCTCCTCCTCGATCTACAACCAGAAAGGTAAAAGTGGAGCAAATGCTATAACAATCCGAATGGCTAGGCAAGCACTACAATACTAATGCTAATCTTTAACAATTTTATGTTGCATAGGGACGATGTGTTAAAAGCTTCCTGGGTTTTTTCTTGCATGAGACATCAAACCACACTTTGTTTTTTTATATGAGTTTTGCTGCTCATTAAAATTGATCTGAAAAGACTAAAAAATGTCTGTAATAACCCAGAGGCCACGTCATCAAGCCCTGTCTGGCTAGCTCTCCATACCTCATTAATGGTTAATTTAATATGCATGTGGATACAGTGAAAAGGAGCTAATGATCACATTCCAGCAGCATGAAGCAAAAATTATACTGACTTTGGCAGTCACTAAAAAACTTTGTAATGTTTGCAATGTTAGCTGAAAGACACATAAAAGACTGCATGTACAGCAACCGCAGCAATTTTGTCTCTTTAATCGGGAACATTCCTGCAGCTCTATATACTTTCTAAACTGAAACTGCACTATTACCTCAGCGAGAGATGTGAAGTGACGCAGATGTTAACTGGGTCCTGAATTGCTTGTTTTAAGAATCTTATATAAAATTAATATTCCAGTTGTGGACTGAAAAAAACACTCCTTAAATAAACTGTATTTACCCTGTACCTCCCACAGATTATGTTGCCTTGGTAACCATTAGCTTTCCATTCCTGACAGCATCCTTTACACAGCAATTGGCAACAAGCATCCATAATTGATGAGACCTTTTTTAATATTATTGATCGCTCTCTTGACATTAATTATAACCTACACTCTTAGAATAGTAAATAGTAACTTTTCAGAAACCAGTGGGAAGTAATTAATATCCAAATGATCCATTTATAAACCAATAATCATCCTCCAGTCTTTATGAACTTCATCACCAGTATGACACTCCCAAAGCAATCAACCCCCCCCCCCCTTTTTTTTTTTTAAAGTACCCTGTAAATATAAACTCAAAACTTCAAACCATTTTCAACTGGTTGATGATTATCCTTCCAGCTTTTCTTCTGTTATAGTCCCTATTAGGGGAAATATGGATGACTCAGGGATTAGTTTCATCTGGACATCTTCACAAGACAAAGGACCAATCAAAATACTCTATGTGAGTATTACTTTTTGGACAGCCAATGTAGAGCTCACAATATAAAAGACAGATTGGCAGGTTGCGTCTCAACCAATAAGGCTATGGCTGTCAGGTTTTGACAGCCTCAACCAATGATGCTGTCAAAACCTTACAGACACATCAAAAACTGATCTATCATCAGCATATCACTGTTATTGTTTGATGTGTTTTACTTTTGTTATGATGGTGATTTTAGAGGCTTACTCATGCCGCACATTTAAAATTAGCCATGTCTGAAATGATCCTTGAAAATGAAATAGTATTCTTTACTAAAGTGAGGACATAAAGGGATTTTGGGTACTTCACAAGTGATAGCAAATGTGTATAATCCATACTGTAAATGAAAGGTAGAGTTACTCTTGTTTTTTCCATTGGGGCGTTGTGTTGAGAAGCTTCAAAGTGTAAAGTTTTTGCCCTTACCAACTTGGTAATTTGAAACTTAATGAAACTGAATGTGGCAAGAATTGAACTAACCAAGAAATCACCCGGTACTCATAGGCTGCTTGTCAATATATCATCCTGTTTGACTCTAGTGGGGACCAGGATTTACCAAATTAATGTTTTTTGCAGTGTGACTTTAACATATTTATCACATGTCCCTTTATAGGCCACCCATTTTTTTAAGTTTTTGATTTTTACATTTCAAATCATGGTCATTTAAGTCACCGTATACCTCTGTAAAAGTGTTCACAGAGGTTTATAGACCACGTCACCTAACCTTAAGTCATAAGAGTCACCTGCTGGTAACCTTAGAAAACAATGCGGGTTTGAGGCACTTCTGCATTTGCTTCACTTCTCAGGACCTGAAGTATACATTTTATATAGTCTGTGTTATAATGTAGGTGAGATCATTTGTACCACTCCTTGTGACTCTCAAGTAACATCATTTGAAGTTGCAAATCAGGACATCATTACAAAACACAATCACAAGTAAATCTAAATTCCTGGTAGCGGTTCATCATAATAACATGACAGAGTTTCACAGCAAGGCGTTCATGCATATTTACCACAGCTCCTCAGCTGTTAAACATATAGATAAATTGGGTGCATTGGAGTAGCCAGCTAAGTTAACATTTGCAGTATATCAAAAACTGTTATTTATAAGAATAAAAGCGATAGAAAGAAATAACATGAAAAAAAAAAACTGTATGGATGGGTCAAAAAGAAAATCCAGAAGAGGGGGCTAGAGCTCTTAAATGGTTTGTTTGTTTGGTTTTTTCAAATATTTCCTTATATCTTATCAGTAAGAAGTATTTGCTTCCTCTTGCTCCTTTTTGAACGGGAAATGGTCAGCTTTTTGGTTTTCCTTGTGAGTAGAAAGGCTTCCAGCTATTTTGTGTTTATTTGTTTTTGTATGTATTAACACTTGTTACTTACATGTTCGAAATAAAGATTTGGCTGATTGATTGGCTGATCAGTATATATTGTTTTCTGAACATAGTGTTGACATAGACTAGACACTACACACGCTGGTCGCTTTATTAGTTATACCTTGCTAGTAGTTTTGGCTTTGTCATGGCTCTATAGATTCAACAATGTGCTGGAAGTTTTGATCCATATTGACACGATAGCATCACACAGTTACTGCAGACCTTTTTGCATGAGGAAAATCTACATGATGCAAATCTCAAAGCTGCCCTATTGGACTGATCTAATGACTATGGAGGCCATTTGAGTACAGTGAACTCTTTGTTAATATTACTCTTAGTTAATATATGATGGCATGCAGATACTTGCTCAGTAGTAGGAAAATAAAGACATCCCACAGGTTGTTATTCACTCTCAAAACATGCCTATTTTCTTCTCATCCCTGTGATGCGTTCAAGGTGCACATGTGATAAAAAGTAATTGTTTTTAAAGTAGGAGGTTTCAAATGCGATTTCAAATTCTTTCCAAGTAGCTCAACAAATCCAAATCAAATGCACACAAACGTTTCTGTGTAGTTTGACATAAAGTGTGTCAGCTAGCTAAAGGTATTTCCTTGGGTCAGCAAACAAACAATGTGCAAGCCTGAGAGATGGAGAAAGAATGAGTACAGAAGAGGAAGATGAGAGACTATTTTCAAAGGTAAGCAGTGCTCAGCAAGTGCCATTTACAGCACATGACCCTTAGTCTGATTTGTTGGGTCATGTGACTCGTGGGTGGAAAATATGAATTCTTGCCAGCTGGCTGTCATCAGGGGCTGTTTGTGACTCAGCGTATATGAAGAGCCAACCTTGTTTCTTTCTCTGTCCTCACATGGTAAGGAGGCTCTCTGACTTACGCACTTCAGCTCCTATAGTCACCCAGCAAAGCATATATTGCAGCACTAATTTACTCCTCTTTTTGTTTCCATCTCCTGTAAATACAATAGGTAATGCATATCCTACTTGTATAGAATCCCTCTTTTGTCGCACGCTAGAGTCCCTTATAACAAAGTGGGTGCAAATACCAACTACTAAGGACTAAGTTGCAGGCAGGTTTGGAGGGAGATCACCACCTGTTGGTGGTTGCTTTTGGAGGTGTTTCTATTTGGCCTGGGTCTGTTAGTGGAGTAATGGTAAATTTGGCGTAAAAGTGGCACTGCACTGGCCTGCACCACGATTAGTATAAGGTAAGAATGAATGAATTTTCTTCTATTCGTTATTTCCACTGTTGCATTTGAATAACAGTAAAAAACTCGTTAATGTACAGCTTCGGACATAATGGGAGCCCAAAATTGTGTCTACTTTCATCTTACAATCCGGCAACAAATAAATTGCACTGCGAACAAAGTCTATCAACAAAGAAAACATTTTCGTTTCATACTTTTCCGTTAAAGCTAGCTTTAACGCTTTGAGGGTTCCTTTGTTCTTGCCGTCGCCTCGGCGCTTGACCCAGACTTTCGCTCTGTACTTGCTTTTTAGCCTAGTACTACAAAAAATTGTAAATCTGTGATATATGATTGATAAATGTAAAGGTAACTGTATAAATGTGTTCAATGACTTTGTTACTTTTAATGATTGGAGCGCACCCGCTTCAATTCGCACTCAATTCAAACTTTACGTTGCACGCTCACCTACCTTGCGTTTGCAAGGTAGGATATATTTATCCTAGACAGGGCAAATTTTAAAAAAAAGATAAAAATGAAAGAGGTGCATTGTGCAGTTCAGCACTGGTGGTACAGAAATAGTCCCTAGTTCATGGATAAATGGGGAGAAATTGTCATGGCCTCCATATCCTCCGCGAGACACATTCAGGATCAATGCCGCAGTAAAGAGGAGAGTTCATCCTGGTGCAACATGGCTCACCTATGCGCCAGTCCGGCTTCTCATAAGCCATTGGTGTTGTATAAATGTAACAATAACAAGTTTTTCGTGTCCTAATTTCTGTCTGGCCATACATTGTGTTTGTACTTCCGGACACATTTCACGAAGCAGAACGCAGTCTCCAGAGATATCTACATGAACACTGTGACGTCTGATACGTCTGACCTTCAGTCTGAAGCAGAAACACAGACCAGTCATAAAAGAATGGTAAAAGGAGCCGTCCTCAAAAAAGAAAAATTCCACCTGCTAATGTGGAGGAGTTGTCACTGCTATTGGATACTTTGCTGGAACACAGTAAAGCTGTGGGTTGCGGGATGACCCATAATGTTTTATCTAGGGGTCTAGATTTATGCCTGTAGTGCACTGCTATGTAAATAATTTCCATTTACTGAATATGTACTGACTGAGTACCACTGTTCAAAAGTTAAATAAAGAAACAAACAAATTTTTGCCTCTTTTTTTTTTTTAAATTAAAACCAATTTATAGAACATCACATCAGTTACAGTGTAGAATCCATAACATTTATAGTTTACAAATGACAAAATGTTTACACAAAATCATGACAGTGTTTACATGATATCACCCACTTCTAACATTACTTTATTTACTGTATCTTTTGAAAAAAGACCGCTATTTATACAGCACAAGACTTAAGAATATTTAACAGGAGCAAGTTTCATTTTCCCTGGTTTTACTACCACACTGTTCACCAAACACAGCAAACCTTCACCATCTTATCCAGAAGGGTCACCTCGTCACCCTCACATGGAAGAAGTAATCTGATTGGCATGGTGGTATGTTTGAAGCAGGTCCCTTGTGTAGTGCTGGGACCCAGTCACGATGTGTTTCATCCATTTTATTGGCTGGTTTGCCTGCAATAATGCCAAATAATTAGCAACTCTATAAATAGAAGGTAGTTCTGCAAAATCACTCAGTAGGATGTTTGTTCTAATTTGTTATGAGCTCAGAGTGCATCGAAAATAAAACTAATAGGCTATAAAGAGTGATATGAACATATTTAGAACTTACCGGAATGAAAATGTCTGGAGCACCAACAGATATTTGGAGATGGAAGAGAACTGGATATCAGCTCGTCTCACAGCTGCTATCCAGGCTAGACGCCTTCGTTTGGTAACATCCGATACACGAGCTGCCTCATGTTGCTTCCAGGTTGGGAAAGAATGAAAAGATAAACCATTTTTCTCTTTTGGCTCTCGGAGGAGGCAGACGCACTTTTTCTCCTCTCCTCCCCCTTATCTTCCCTGCTTATTTCCTTGTCTAGTCTCGTGTTTTTTGTATTACTTTCCCTGGAACACTCTCTCACAGTCTGTTTCTAAAACCTAAAGAGAATTATGGATTTGATCAACTGGTCTCTGAATGCTATTGACACCCTTTTCTCAACGAGAAGTCTGGGCTCGGGAGAGCCCGAGTGCCCTGGAGGGACTTTCCCTGCCGGATACACGATGGACGGGTGGCAAGAATGGAGGGTCGTGTGCCTGGCGGGACTGTTGATCGAGGACGTTGAAGATATCTACCTATTTGGAACCATGATAACAGGGTTCTTGCTGATCGGAGCTGGCTTGGCCCTGACTTATCGGAGAATTAAGAGAGCAGAACCAGCTGTTCAAACCCCCCCAAGGCTGACCGCTGGGATTGAAACGATGGGACGAGGCGCGACTTCTCAGAACGGGCTCATTGAAAGCAGCATGGTTAAGACCTTGGAGACGCTTACAGCTGCCGTGGATACTCAGAATAACACCTCTGAACGTATATTGGGTTACATCAAGGAGAGGCCTGCTCAAAATAACACCTTTGAGCGAAAGTTGGATTACATCGTAGAACAGCTCACTGCAGTTGTGAGTTCTCAGAATCGGCTCTCTGAGCAAAAGACTGACAACACCACGGAACGGAAGTTTGATACCATCATGGGGAAGCTCGCGGTTCTCCAACGGGAGATTGAGAGACCAGTGTCGGAGTGTTAAAGAACAGCTTTGAAATTCTCATGAGTTGTTGCAAAAGAAAAATTACCATCATAATCTGGCTAGCTCTTCGGTGCCAGCTGTGGGCTCAAGGCTGGAGCCAAACAAAAACTCCCTGATAACGACTGTGTTGTGACTGAGTCTCTTCCTTCCCAATACATGCAAGGCCACTTGGGTTGGCTGAAAGAATGTTTACTTAGGGCGAAAACGAAGGACACTGTCTCAGCTGAACTATGGACACGCACACACATACATATACTGATACTGATAAGCACTCACTGATGCATCATCCTCCCTACCCCGGATCCAACGCCACCTCCAATGCTTACCTCCCCTCTGATGTGGACATCGGGTCAGCTGGAGGCGCAGTCGAAGATTGCAGCGGTCCCAGATCAGATGTACACACTGGAACTCTTTCCCATGTTGCTTGTCTGTGTTTATTGTGCTATGGTGTGTTGATATCTGTGCATTCCTGTATAATCCTTTTGTGTTACACATTTCGATGTTTTTTTTCCTCACTACCTAGCCTGACCTGTCTCCCCAATGTGATGTTTGTGTATTGTATGTACGGTCGGCAAGGTCTGTCATCTCAGTTGTGGGCAAAAGACCTGCAACTGACAAATAAAGGCTATCTCATCATCTCATCTCATCATCTCATTTTCAAACTTATTCTCTTACCGGTCGGTCGTGCGATCGAATATTGCAGCCGACCACACAGCAAATATGAACCGTGGCTGTTGTGTGTGCCTTCGCTCCCTTTTCGTTTGCGCTTTGTTTTGACCCCGAAAATGGCGGATCAGGCCAAAATCCTTTCCACGCCCAACCCCGTGACATCACGCTCCAAAGCCCTAATAGGGAGCGCCTATTGGAGCACGTTTCACACACGGTTGCTGTACGTATACAGCCGGTGTTAAAGCTCACAGCCCGACACACACCAACACAACAGCATAGATAGCACAGACATCAAGGCGGCGAGGCGTGATTGCGAGTGCCGCTCAGGTGCGTCCGCCTCCCCTGCAGCGGCGCTACAGGCCCCGCCACACACATTAACCAGGTAAAATATTTTGTAAATATCTATGTGTACTCCTACTATTTTCACCAGTTTGTAGAACTGAACTACATCATTTCTACTCCAGGGAACTGCTTAGATCCAGTTGGGAGTAGTTGGAGAGGTCTTAGAGAATTCTAAAGGTTTCGAACAGGGTTGTCTTAAGTGTCTTTGAATAATCTTGATTTTAATGTTAGGACATATAGAATAGCATAGCCCTTCCTTTCTAGAATAATCTAGAAAGGATGGGCTATGCTCAATTATTACACTGCATTGTTGTTCGATGTCCCCACCCACTTTGACACCACATGCTAGAGAAATTGCATCCTTTATCACACCAGCTGAGTTATTTTCAGTTACAGTTATGCCATTTGGGTTGAGAAATGCTCCTGCCACATTACAGTGCCAGACGAACTGCATCGTTTCTGGTTTGGAAGGGTGTGCTGTATTGATATGATGTAGTTTTATATAGCAACACCTGTCAAGATCATCTTAGGTGCATCCAGGCTTTGTTCGATCATCTAGTTAAGGCAAATGTTAGAATGAGTCTTGCCAAATGTGAGTTTTCTAAGGCCACCTATTTGGTTAAGGTGGTTGAACAAGAGAATGCACATCCCTTCAGAGCCAAAGTGGAGGCTCTTGAGTTCCTTCCTACCGCTACTAAGAGACAATGTCAGTGATTTCTTGGAATGGAGTTTTACCATGAGTTTTTAAAAATTTCTCTTCTGTGGTTCCTCTAACTAATGTAACTCCCAAAGTTAAGTTCTAGTGGTCAGATCACTGTCAAAAAGCCTTTGAGGACATCAAGGCTCTTCTTGCTTCTGCTTCAGTACTTGCAGGGTCATCTTATCACAGTTTCATGAAACTAACTGTAACTTATTAAGTAATTATGTTCTCCCCGTTCCACTGCTACACCAAATCAGCTTGAGTAGTCCGGCCATTCTTGTCCGATGTCAACATGGCATTTAAATCCAGAAAACTGCAGCTCACTGGATATTTTCTCTATTTTGGGTCATTATCTGTAAACCCTATAAATCATAGTGTTGGTTGTGTGGTAAATTCCTAGTACATCTGCAGATCTGTTGTTTCACCTCATCTGGATAGTCTGATATTTCAGAAACCAGCAGCCATCCGAAGTTCAGTGTCACTTTAATCACTTTTCTTTCTCATTCTCGTGCTCTGAACTTCAGTGGGTCATCCTGACCATGTCTAAATCCCTAAAATTGCTGCTACATGATTAGATATTTGCGACAGCGAGGAATTGCACAGGTGCACCAAATAAAGTAGCCAATGAGAGTATGGGGTTTCACTGCCAACTACCTTTCGCATACTTTCTGCAAGCTTAAATAGTTTATTTTCTTATTTTATTTCTCTAACTTGCTGTAAAAGCACTGGAGCTAAAAGGCCCAATAAGAGGCATCCATCCACAGTCTTATTTTTAATATGCATCACAAACAGAACCATTGGCAGTCCTAACTCAGAACTGACTCCAAGTTAGGAATGCCAGTCAGGCACTGACATAGAAGGTCCTCTAGAAATCTTGTTGTTATGGAAACATGGTGTGAGACTGAGACATTCTATCGATATAACACTGAAAGAAAGGTGAAATATTAGGAATTGGGACCTAGAAATGACTGACAACATTTGTGTACACAAAAAAGGGCAATGAGAGAAAAATAGATATACGAAGTGAGAAGGAGCGAGAGACAATGGATGACAAAATATGTCTTATCTCATAGTTTTGTAGTGGAAATAAACTGGAACTCAAGGAGGAGGAAAATAAGGTAGGGCTTAAAGGTGCACAGCATGGAATAAAAAAGAGACGCAACAGAAATTAACTGATGTACAGCTGAAGGAATAAAAAGAAGCAGCTGGCAGAGGGAGCCTCTCTAACAAGAAGAGAAAGCACAAAAGAGTAATTTGCTTTTGAAATTATTTTATGGACACTGCCATTCTCTTGTCACATCTTATAAATTGTATGTGCCATATGCCAGAACAAAGAAGATTCTCCTCAACACTTTGATACAGACTGGCCGATATTACCTGAATAAATTAGGCAACCTGTTGTATTCAGCCTTAATGGAATTAGTATGAGCCGACAACAATAGGAGACGCACAGAGAGCAAGGGGAAAAGAGAGAGAGAGAGGAATGGAGCTGTGCGAGGACTTGCTACTCCCTTCCTCTTTCTCTCTTCTCTTTCCCACACACACTTACACACTCGTTACACACAGAAATGCACACACTTCATGAGCAAGACTGTGGTTCGCTCTGGGAGCAGAGCAGTGTAACGAAGGCAGTCATCACAGACGAAGAGAAGAAGCGCTGAGGTGAGTGATAGTTTCCTAATTTATACTTGCTGTTTAATATGTCTTCAAATTTAAATGAGCTAGGTGTGAAAACACGGCAAATGCTGTAGTCAGGCAGCATAATCAAGCTTGAGTTAATATTTGATCTGCACTGTGTTATTTGAGTGCTTTTCAGCAGCCAAGCAAGAATGCTGATTAATAAAAACAAAAAAGTTAAATTCATTTAAGATTGGTCAAATAGGTGATGAAACCGTATTTAATTGACAGCACAGTCAGTACAAATTCAATTTAAGTCTCATTTTATGTTCTGATATCAGATTTTCTTTATAGTTTATTGCATTTAAATGCAAAGATGAGGAGAAAAAAATGTATAGAAGCAGTACGTATGAGGGCAGTGACGTGGTCATGAATAGAAATTGTCAGATGTCAGAGGTTTGCTGCTGTGTAGAATTCAGCTGGGCCACTTCTGAGCCTGATGTGAACATGTGAACTAGGCACAAAGACAAATATACAAAGAGGTCATGTAATCAGTTCTGAATATGAGGAAGTGAGATTATTCTTTGTGTGATCATTTCTCTTTTACACTGAAGGTCTGTGTTTTAACTTTACCCTTCCCATTTTATATATAAAAACAGTGTGAATTTCTATTATAAAACCTTAAAGGCAGGGCTAAAAAGGCAAGTAGATCAGCACAGAGGGTGGCAGAGTAGCTATGACTTTTTTTGGCTACTTAAATTACAACAAGACATAACAAATATGTCTGCGTTACATATTAGCATGTACTTGTTAGCATGTACATTACTATGCATTGTCCTATTGTCCTATTATCCATAAAGTCTTCCTGGAGTTGCTGATAAACAAAATATAAGAATTTTATCCCTTAAACTGTGGGAGTATTGGGAAATAAAATCTAATTAAAATCAGATTAATTAAATTCCTGATTCTATTTTTTCAAATTAGTGATTTCCAGAAGGTTACATTTGGTATTTATAGGCATTTAATATTGTCTATATCTAATAATATTATTTTGTTGTAAATCACTTTGTATATAAGAGATTACTGAGACAATCTGGCTTTTAACTGTTGCACTGGTTTCATTGATTTTTATGGAGTTAAGGAAGGACCAGCTATGCTCTTTCAGCCATTGTGCAGTCACATCTAATGATACCCACTTTGTTTTAAAACACCATTGCTGTTTCTTTGAGAAACATGCAATATCATACATTTAAAGCAAGATATACAAACTCTGACATAAGCTGGCCTATATAAAATTGAAATGTGCAGTTATTCAAATAAAGGTCGCCACATACATAGCTCAAACTGGATGTTACACCTAAGTGAGCAAAGAATGAGAAACGGTTACAAGAATAGCAAGAGGATGTGGTTTAGTGTCATGACATGGTCACCGCATCTTATTTGCTGTTCAGTAGTTCAGAAGTCCCCTTTCAAATGTGCTGCTGGTAACTGTATGAACTGTATCAGCTGTATCCCAGCTGATAACAGTTGTGTGCAGATTTGGTCTGTGTGTGTCTAGCCCACATTACACAGCATTACTTCTGTAAAGGACTCTATATGGCTGCAATGATAACATGTGATCTGGTAAGGTCAAGCATGACATATGACATAATGAGTGCAATCAATCACCCCCATGTGACCCAAACTTGCATTTGTGTGTTTGTGTGTGTGTGTGTGCGCGCGTGTACCACAGCAAAGCATGCTGTTAGTGTCTATGCATATTTTATGCGTCTGATCCCCCTGTGTCTGCACTCGTGTCTGTCGCAGTGTGTTTCATTTCCATGCTTCATCAGGATTCCACAGCTTTCCTTCACTGGTTAGAATACACAACAGCTAGCCTACCAAGCACCCCAGACCAAAGGACAGAAACAAAGGCAAGCAGGAAGACAAATGTGAACACATACACACAGACAAACATGCACGCACATTCACAACAAAACAGACAGCCACAGATTGCTTTGCAAAAACAGAGGAAGTCAGTGAGCCAAGTACTTGATACCCAATTAAACTGTATTAAGACGAATTAAAGATTTGTATTCCTGATTGTATTATGTTTCTGTAATGGACAATATATGCACATGATCCACGAGTTACTTTCAACATCAGTAGTCCTCTTTAGCACTAGACAAATGTTTATTGATCTGATGATAGTTGAAAAAAAAAAGACGTTTTCAGAATCGCACCAGCTGCCGTACAGTCTAATCTTCTTTTTGCCATTGAATAATTTAACCACTTAGCTGCTGTCCAATCATAATCAAATAAATATGTTACACAAAAATGCATGAATTCACGGCAAAACAAGAGATTTGATTCAGCGCACAATCTCAGGCCATTGCCATACTTCCTGAAACATAAATGAATGTATAGCTAGAGTTATTCCTTGGATCCATGACTAGTCGGTAGCAAGCAGTCTGAAAAGGCAATCTCACCCCTTGCAATTCAGCAGGGGGTGAAATTACCTTTTGGAGTCAGTTGAGAGGGTAGATTAATCTAAACATATTCAAAAGACATTACATTGCATTTATCACAATAGATGTGATTACTTTGATTACCTATTGGGATGATGAGGAGCATCCGTTTATTATTGGTTTATTTCTAAAAAGACGCATCTGGTGAGCAAAAAAAAAAAAAAAAAAAGAGGTCAGAGGATGAACACTTGGTATTTG
Source organism: Neolamprologus brichardi (assembly GCF_056152115.1). Taxonomy (NCBI): domain Eukaryota; kingdom Metazoa; phylum Chordata; class Actinopteri; order Cichliformes; family Cichlidae; genus Neolamprologus; species Neolamprologus brichardi. The sequence goes on from NC_142105.1 coordinate 27,735,005, forward strand.
GAGAATATCACAATTTAGGCAGAGAGTCCCAGCTGAGAGATAAATAACTCCATTACTCATCCCAGAGCTTAGACCATGTCTGGTAAAGAGCCACTGTTCTAAGTACTTTTCTGCCTGCCTTTCATCCTTATACCCAAATTGGACTCTTTTCACAAGACCGCTTGCTGAGTAAAGAAAGATCTGGGTTAGACAGGATGAAGCCTCTTCAGCTCATTTATATCTCCCTACACTGAGAAGACAAAGACAGGAAAATATTGCTGCAATTAACAGTTAATCACTTTATATTTCATCTCTCTTAAGTCCTCAAAATACTAGGCGTCACCTTATTAAACACAGGATGAACTCTTAAAGTGTTGTTTACATATCCACAAACCCATGCGGCCCTTTTCCTCAACACCTGAAAACATTTTTTTTAAACTGTTGTTTTGCAAGAAACCTCTGAGGATAGTGCAGCCTTTTATATCCCGTGGAGAACAAAATTCTCAGCAGTCATTACAATCCATTACGGTCCTCAAAATCCATTACCAAGACATATGTTTTGAGTCATGTTAGTGTGTCAGTGCTTACAGCTGCAGTAGCACTCACCATTGCTTTCCATTAGGGACAACTAATGAGTGGTTTGTGAAAGAAAACAGATGGTCAGTAATAAAGTGTCTAAATGAGGGATTTTTTTTTTTAAATCTTTTTTTTTTTTTGCATTTTTACACATCATCACATTTTGTTTCCCAGCATTAAGGTGAATGACATTGACTGACTTGATTTTTTTACACAGACTATTGGTGACTTAATACCGATGAAAGACAAATGTACGTGGGTCTTTTGCATCTTGTGCTAAATAAATTATGTGTTTACTATAAGTGACTGGTCAAGGCTGTATAATAACATAATTTTTTAAAATTTAAACATAAATGTTTATGCAAAGATAAACACAGGAAGCAAGCATAGTTAAGTTCTCACACATGCACTGTGACATGGGAAGTTGAACTAATGCACTGAGCTCAGAGTAAGTAAGAATAGCACACGCATACATAGCGTATATATACATTTTCTGTATGGTATGCCCAAGGTTGTGATAAAGTTGCCATTGTTTAAAAAAAATGACTGTAAGGCCTGTGTTGAAAGCAAGCCAAATCTATTTGTAGCTCTCTGCAAGAAAATGTGCATGAGAGACAAAGTGAGTGGCACATTTTGATGATGTAAACAGGTGAAATTTGGGGTCTGTCTGTTGTTCTGTGAGACATAAAGGCTCATGCATTTAGTGGCTCTGTTATCGGTGTTTGCTCTGGATCAGGGGTAGGCAACTCCAGGCCTCGAGTGCCGGTATCCTGCAGGTTTTAGATCTCACCCTGGGTCAAGACACCTGAATCAAATGATAAGTTCATTACCAGGCCTCTGGAGAACTTCAAGACATGTCGAGGAGGTAATTTAGCCATTTAAATCAGCTGTGTTGGATCAAGGACCTCTAAAACCTGCAGGACACCGGCACTCAAGGCCTGCTCTGGATGTAGCTCAGTGCTAAGTAAGTCATAGAAATGTGCAGATTAGAAGAGTTCAAAGATTACAGATTTGGTGCTGGTTTCTGTGGAACCAAATTTAATTAAAACATTTCTTTTCATTATGTCGTGTAATTTTCTTTCTTCCTATCTTGATTTGAAGCCATTGGCCCAGAGTCTCAGCATCTTTATCTAACGTGATAAGCAAGTGGCACTGAACCAAGTCTGGCAAATCTCCCATTATCCATTACAGTGTTAGAAAACAGAGAGGCAAACATTACCCACCACCTACTGACGCAACCACATTTAATAGACACACATTGCCTACACACAATCTCTCTTACCTATCTAGTAGTGGTTTTCCACATTCCACCAGGCACACATTAAAAGCGTAAGCCGACATGTCATTGGTGTTCTCAGAGTACAAATACCGCTCTGTAAATCTGTAAACAAGGTCTATGTAGAAAAGTCTGGATGTAAAGCTTTGAATAATTGGTCATTCAAGGTTGTTATTTGTTAATGGAAAACTACATACAGTACTGTGCAAAAGTCTTAAGCCCCCCCCCCCCCCCCCCCCCCCCTTCATTTCTTTCGAATTTGCTTCCAAGGAGACAGATTTTCTTGTAATTTTGGATAAGTGGTTTTGAACAGTTGTTTTCCAAGCTTTCTGAAGGTCATTCGAAATTTCTTCTTTGACAATTAGTTGTTGATTCGCTCATCTCAGTCCAGTCCCTGTCCATTTTCAGAGGAAAGCTTTTATGTTGTTTTGTTTATTTGACCCCATAACACTGACCGATGAATTATTTAAGCATAAAAAGGCACCTAACTCAAGGGATGAACCAACGTTGGGTCTATTCATAACAGACTACTTAGCAATGAGGAGAACCAATTTTAAACTAAATTGTATCTTTAGGTATTTTGTTATTAGCAGCCTGGTACAAAAGCACATCATTTTTTCAGTGTTCTTTAGATTAATCTATGACAAAAGGCAAGTTTGACCCCCCCAAAATAGTATTTTTAGGTCATTCCTGAAGATGTGTTAGCTGGTGGTATATTGTTGCATGGTGTGCAGTGTGACCTTTAAAAACTGGAGAAAACTTGAGATGTGGAGAACAAAACAAGAATGGCTTTAAAACTACCTTAGCAGATGAACAGTATGTGAAGTCATGTCTTTTTTTTAAAAATGTAGAAAATACTGCAAAAGACCTGATACAGAATCTGTGAGATGCATCTTGTCCTTCAGTTGATTAATCTACTGTTTGCTGAATCCTCATCAGAATGGGCCTCAGTGCGAAGGTGACTGTGAAGATGCCATTCTATTTCTTGATATATATTTTTAAAGGGGGTCCTGTGTTCCTATGTTCAATGTTTTTAGTTTTACTCTCCCCTTGTGACGTTGTTATGTTCATGTGTGTCAGCTGTTTCCCCATGTGTTTCCGTTTCCCTCATTATCCTCCCGTGTATTTAGTCCGTGTGTCTTCAGTCATTCCTTGTCAGGTCGTCTGTTGTTCACGCCATGTTCTTTACACCAGGTTTCTAGGTTTCATGTCCAGGTTTTTTCATATTGTTGGTTTAAATTCCCCAGTTTAGGTTTGTGTTATTTTTGCTTCAGTTTGCCTTGCCTTTTGTTTGTACCTTTTACCAGCCTTATTAAACGTCTCGCTTTTTGTTAACATTCAAGTTTTGTCCCCTGTTCCTTGGAGTCTGCATTTTGGGTCCTTCTCGTCAATTCATACAGTCTGCCCTCGCCAGACTGTGACAGAACAACCTGACCATGTTGGACCCAGCAGACATTTACTTCAGTGACTTTGTTGAATTTAAAATTTGTGTCACGCAACTTCGAGGACTCTGGATTATTTCCTGCGCAGGGAAGCAGGAGGAAGAGAAGGACTCCATTCGGGCCCCACTAGCTCGGTTAGCAATGGCCAACCCAGGATTTATGGACTACTTGCTGGTAGACTCTAAGAACTTTGCTTTGACCACAATTGAGAAAGCCCCGGAGGTGAGCACAAGTGACACCATCGACTCAGAACAGGACAATGTTTTAAGGGACTCCCTAGTTTCTGTATCTGTCCCTAGTGAACTATCTAAGGATGTGTATGATGTGACTGGTGAGAACGTTACAGATAACAAGGTGCCATCCACCATATTTAAACTGGCTAAACTACTTGGACTTACTGCCAGAGCTAATGGATCAAGTTAAGTTTTGTGTTCCACAGCCATTCATGTTTGAATCAGCTCACCATGATTTTTTGTCTATATCCACTGAAACTGTTTATGTGACACCTCAAAAGACTGTTTTATCTGAGCCTGCATCCATGACTCCTGTCCCTGCTCCCAGGCCAGCTGAGGTTGTGCTAGCCCCTGCACCCGTATCAGCTTCTCAGGTGAGAATGGCAGCTGCCCAGCCGTTGCCGGTGCCTGTCCCGGCTTCCAGGGTGAGGGGGGCTGTGAACCAGTCCACCCCTGCACCCATGCCGGTCCCCAGGGTGAGGTCAGCCAGGATACAGCCCGTCTCTGCACCCGTACCTACTCTCCGGGTGGGATCAACTAGTGTCCAGCAGGTGCCTGCACCCTTTCCTGTTTCCGCTGGAGGCTCTAATGAGCCCGTCCAGCCTTTTTCCTTATGTTTAGGAAGCTCAGGAGAATTGGATCTGTACCCGCTGGCTCTGTGCCTGTCTCTTCAGCTGGGGGGCCCGAGGAGCCCGTCCAGCCTCATGCCTCGTCAGCTGGGAGGCCCGAGGAGCCCGACCAGCCTCATGCCTCGTCAGCTGGGGGGCCCGAGGAGCCTTTTATTTGTACCTTTTACCAGCCTCATTAAACGGCTCGCTTTTTATTAACATTCAAGTTTTATTCCCTGTTCCTTGGCGTCTGCGTTTTGGGTCCTTCTCGTCAATTCATACAGTCTGCCCTCGCCAGACTGTGACAGGCAAAGACAGGAAAGCTGGGAATAAGATGGAGAGGACACAGTGAATAACCTTTGGGCACATTTAAATCAGGCCACTGCATTAGACTTGCATATGTGGGTCACATGCTAGTAAGGCCAATAAGCTGCCAGTGGCCATGAGGAAACATGAAAGGAAACAGGTAGAAATGTGTGACACTGAGGAAAAATGTACTGAAAATCAGTCGCTGTAGGTCTTACAAATTGTTATCTGAAAAATGTCTAATTAGCAGCAGCTTCATTTTTCAGCATGATAATGATCCCCTCCATGCTACAAATGCAATAAAAGGATACCTGGATAGAAAAACGCATAATGGCATACTGACCTGCCCAACCTGGACCTCAAATCAAAGCAGTGTGGGATCATCTTGCCAGAAAATGGAACAAAAGGCAGGAAACATGAGAATATGAAAGTCAACCAAGAAGCCTGGAGACCTATTCCTGAAGACTACTTGAAGAAATTACAAGAGAGTTCAGGCTGTGCTGAAGAATAACCACTCTGTTTTTGAGTTATACTTGTAGGAGCCATAATTAAATGTATTGAATTTTTTGATGATCACTGGGTTTTCATTTGTTTGGTTGCTATGGTGATGTGTAATGGGAGTCACGTGGGTGCTAGCGGTGACATTAAGAGGGCGTTGTCAGTCTGCCATTCACTGGTTTTGATTTTGACAGAGAGGAGGGCTGGGTAGCCGTAGTTTTTGTTGACCGCTGCACAACATGTTTCGCCTTGTTACATTAGTAACAAGGCCTGTGGCGTTGTAAGAGTCCAAATCGCGAGATGACATTACTCTGTAAATACTTTAATAAACAAGCAAACAATTCCACCTCTCGCATTATTGCGTAAAGTTGACAGCGCATCAGGCAAATAGGCAAGCTCCATCCCCGGCCTCTAGCAACTGTGGAAGTTGCTACAATACTTATCACCTTATACAGTACTTATACCATATTTCTATTCAAGTTTGCATGTTTCAATAAATCAGTGCACTCATCACCCATTTTCCCAGCAAAATATAGAGAAATGATGGGTGGTTTAAGACTTTTGCACTGTGCTGTGTATTACCATTGTGGCACAAAGTCACTTTAGAAAGTATTCAGGTCCCTGCCATGTTTGTTTTAGAAGGCCGGCGTAACCAAAGCATTCGAAAAAGAAGTTCCACTTCCTCTGTGATAGAAACACTGAGCCTTCCTGATGTTCCTGCAGTAGCGAACAACCTGTCCTGTAGAGAAATAAATCACATCTTTAGCAACAGCCTTTTACCTTTTGTCACCATCTATAGACTCAGACTCAGGTTGAGATAGATTGTAAAAGATATAACTTAGAGGGAAAGCCAATGCAGAAGTGCATTACACTTGGATTCTTCTAATCATCCAGCTGAGAATACAACTGGTATAGAAAGCTAGACCTCAGCAAAGCCTGTGCATTGTCACACAGTGCCCAGACATTTACCTGGTGTTGTATCATGTTCACAATAAATGTTTGAGCCCTTGTTGTCCCAGTTGTCCCAGTGCCTTTCAGAGTAGAGTTCTAACCTGTGAGTGGATCTTTCCTCCAAAAGTTAACAAACTCCTCCAACAGATGTCCAAGGGCTATTTGACCCAAGCAGTGAAAAATATGCATAGCTGGCAAGTTTTGGCATTTCAGGTAATCCTAAAACTCACTGACAGCCATTTCTAAAAGCAAATAATTTTCCAAACTTTTCCTTTTCCTATCTGAATATGAACCTCGTTCCTTGTTCTGCTCACAAGACAGTGAAAGACTTCACTTCTATCCATTTTTAATTAAAAAAAGATTTTTTTCATGGTTTTCTGCTTTAAAATTTAGTTTGATTTAGTAATAACAGTTTTCAGAAGTGCTCCTAAACCCTTGCAGTGATTTCCACCTCAATATTGTGTATTATGGATGAAGTGGCACCTGAAGGCCTGAACATCACAGCCATTTAGTCATGGTCTTTGCCACTAGCATTCAGAGATTGCTTTATTTTCTCTCTCTCTCTCTCTCTTTTTTTTTTTGTTAAAATTTCTCCCTGGAAGGAAGGGAGCATATTATTGGTTCTGTTGGTTTGTCTGTCTGTCTGTTTGTTGGCAGTCTATTGACCACAGTTTTCAAGATATAATTTTCAAATTTTGTGTGATGGTGGATTTAAATGACATCTCAAGCTGATTTAATTTTAATAAAATTTGGATCAAGTTGGTCATGGGCACAGCAAATGTGAAAACCATTGAAAACTTCATATTAGCAAAAAAAATAAAAAAAATAAAAAATATCTATGGATTGTCTTCAAATTTCACAGGAATATACTAGGAGAAATGAGTACCTAGGTTGGCTAAGCATTTTACCTTGACCATCATTTTTAGCACCTGAGGTCAATGTTGTCCTTGAAAAAACATTTGAGAAAACATATTGAGTAACATATCATATAAAAGGGCAAAAAGAGAGTTGTACAACACACTTTTTATTTTTCACCATGATGCCCTATCACGACACAATGATGCTATAAGAGACGGATGTCATCATATTGTAATAAAAACATCATACAACTTTAGTATAGCAATTGCCCTTCGTGGAGGAGTTGTACTTTCTGAGGGCTCTTGTTGTTATTATTATATATTATGTTAATATCTTGCTATTGATAGAAAATTTTCTCACATATTGTTTTACAGAATCTTTTACACACTCTAGTTCTCTTTTTATATCCAGTCATATCAACAATTAGGCTGTGTATGAGACGCCCTTGATTTAAATATTTACCGATAACTGAAAGAATTTTTTCAGATTGACTGTTTGTTTGAAAACAGGTTTGTAAAATGGAAGCATAAAAGAATACAGAGTGGCATACATGTAAAATATGATGATGCATGTAATGAATTAATTATGTGCAAGCTCACAATGAAATAATTAGCATCATGCATTATACATTTAAAACATTAGGTGTCAGACATGCATGCAACTATCTAAAGCTGCACAAAAGTGAGTGCCATTGCTGGTGCTGTAGCATATGTAGCACTAATTTCAACCTTAAACAACATTTCAACAGGTTAATATGTGTCATTTTAAAGACACACTACTGAAGTTTTCAAAGAAGAAACAACAAACTCTCTGGCAAACAAAATCTGAATTTACAAGCAATTAAATGCTCCTTCACATGACCTCCTCAGTTCAAACAGGACAGGATCTTATCAGTGTAACCCAGTTTGTCCGAAAATGACATCTACCATTTGTTTGACTAGCTGCCTTTGCTTTAATATTGCAGGCATTAAAGGGTTATTACAGTAGTAGTATAATAGCAGTTACATAACATAAATTACAGTTACAACCAATTTATAAGAAAGCCGCATCTTTTTGACGTGTGAGTGTAGAAGTGTGTGTCTGTGACTGTACGGCATAATGGCTTATTAATTGTACTTTTTGTCTTTTCCCACTAGGTGTCACTATATCCATATGAAATGGTGCTGAAGACAGAAAGATGAACCATGAACCACTGTTAATCAGCCTTGCAGACATAAAGCCGTTCAACAACCAACCAACAGCCAGTCGAATTATTATTTTTTTACTGTCATTAGTATGTATGGAAAATCTGTTCTTATCAGTCCATATGATACTTTTTAGGTTTTCAACAACAGGAAACAATCAGTTACTACCTACATTGGAAATACAGGGAGAGCTGGAGATAAAGGAATTACATGTGGGTGGCCAAGATTTTAAGTGGCACTTAATCAGTGAGAGTCCTTGAAGCAACCATCCTTCATCTGATTAAAATCTGACACAAAAACAGGACAATGGTTCACATAAAGCAGCGGTCATGATGTCGTCTGATTGACTCCAGTGAAGCAACAGCAATAATGTTGTCCAAAGTAATGCTGGCCTTCATCTTGATCCTTCTCATCCTCCTGACTGTCGCTGGTAATGTACTTGTGTGCCTGGCTGTCTGTGCCTCTCGACGTCTCCGCTGCCTCACTAACTGTTTCATTGTGTCGCTGGCTGTGACAGACCTGCTGCTCGGCCTCTTAGTCCTCCCTTTCTCTGCTCTCCTACAGCTAAATGAAGAGTGGCCACTTGGCGCAGTCTTCTGCAACTTCTATATCTCCATGGATGTTATGTTGTGCACTGCCTCCATCCTCACCCTCCTGGCAATCAGTGTCGATCGCTACCTGGCAGTGACCATGCCTCTGAGATATGCATCACTGGTGTTACCGTGGAGAGTTGCTGTAGCCATGGCGAGTGTCTGGACTGTGTCTCTGGCCGTGTCTTTCTTGCCCATCCAAATGGGATGGAACACCGTTAACGGGACAGTCCAGAACCATGGGCCTTGGGCTTCGGAGGGGAAATGTCGTTTTGAACTGAACAGACCGTATGTGCTTACTGACTCTCTCCTCACCTTCTACCTGCCTCTGGTGGCTATGTGCTGGACCTACCTCAGAATACTTCGCATTGCACGTGCACAGGCCAAGCGCATTGTCAGTGAACGCCCCACTTGCATCACCAGCTACAACTGCAGGACCAATTCTTCCACTACCACCACTGTGATTTCCAGCATTACAGCTGTGGCACTGCGGGAGCACAAAGCCACAGTGACACTGGCAGCAGTGATTGGGGCTTTTGTGGTGTGCTGGTTACCTTATTTCATCCTATTCACAGTGCTGGGCCTACAGGAGCATCCAGACCCTGGCACAGTGCCAGAATATTCCATTGTGCTGTGGCTAGGCTATGCCAACTCAGCCCTAAATCCAATCCTCTACGGAGCCCTCAACAGGGACTTCAGGTCAGCCTATACCCATCTACTGAGATGCCGATGCCCTATGTACAGCAGGTGGAAGAGCCAGCAGATATCCCCTTCTGTATCAGCAGGTAAAGCTGTTCAAAGTAAGTAAAAGTAACATTTGTACTTTTATAGCTGTTTTCCAGATTAATATCACAAACTACTACAAGACACTAAAAGCACTTGTAGAAGTGGAAAGTGAATCTAGTGTTTCTATTAGGCCATGCATAAATTTATCAGGGGCACAAGCAAAGATTTCTATTTTCTCCTCATTATGTTAGAGAAAAAGTTGGCCGTCAGCCATCCAACACCTGTACAAGATCTGTAACGTAGAAACATATGGGGCTTAAAAAGAATATACAGCTTAATGACATCTGTGCAGCAGTGGTAAGAAATATCCTTAAAAATGCATGCATCACCATGTTCTGAAGAGGGAGCTGATATAACAGAAATGCTAAAGGCCCCTAAAATCAAACCTTGTGGCACACCATGGATAAGAAAACTGGAAGAAGACCAAAGGATCATCCAAACAGATATGAAAAGAACCACTACAAAGTAGAACCTGATACTCCCACCCAGTATCCCAGTCTATAGAGCATAATGTGAGGTTCAGCAGTATCAAAGGCAGAGGTTAGGCTCAGTGGGTGAGCAATGAACAACAATTTTGAGATTGGTCTTAAAAGTGCTAAGAAGAGAAAGATTAAGCTTTAAATGTTTTTATTTATTTATTTATTTTTAAATATGTGGCTAAATAAGCAGGGACTCGATCGGCCATCACTGAAGTTCGCTTACAGTAGGCACATAGGAACCAATACTAGTAAATGAAACATTTTTGAGTTGCAGGTAAAATATCAAGAGAACAGGAGGATGATGTCAATAACTCAATTAATTTCAACAGATAAAGAAAATAAACAGGTAAAAATCTTCCTAAAATAACAGGCTCAGCTGGGGCAGGAACAGACAGTGAAGATGTCGAATTATTATTATTTCTCACGTTTCTGTTTTTTGTTTTTTGTTTTTCCTGCAGAGAAAGTATGAACATTTTCATAATTGATTTTTGAAATATTTGTGACAGCAGGTGGAGCAGGAGTAACAATATCACAGTGTCAAATAAAACCCTAGGACTACCTTTGGTCTTTGAAACTAGGTTTGAAAAGCAAGCAGCCTTTGTATTTCTTACTGAAGTTTTAAAACATACTAAAAGATTATTTAAATGAAAGCAATGAATGGGTAAACAAGTTCAACTTTTTGACGAGAACACCTTAAACCATAAATAATTTATCCAAGGAGAAGAGTTTGAAGAAGGCGCTACTCTCATTTTTAACAGGACATACTTTATCTAAACTGATAGGACAATGACTATTAAAAACATATATTAAAGGATTAACATTGTTATAAGGGGATAAGAATAAATTGAAAGCATAAAAAAATATCAGCAGAAAAACAATTTGAAATTTGAGACCTAACCTGAGTGGGGAGAAAGGCACAAATATTTTTTTAAAAAGAATACAGTGATGATCAGAAATAAAAATGTTCCTAAAACAAATCCAAACAACATTTAAACTCAAAGTGCAAACAAGCTCCAGTCTGTGTCCTCTGGTATGTGTGGGGCCATAAGCATGCTGGTAACTCGTGATGCTGATAAAAGCTCTGGCAAAGTTGTTATTAATGTGTATGTTAAAATCCCCAGTTGTAACCAATCTGGACAACTTCATGGAGCATGGTACACCACAGCACAATAAAAAGGACCCTTCTTCATGACTTTAATCAGCTGCTTCAAAAAATATCCAACATTTGCTGAACAACATTAGAAACATTTCCAGACTGCAGCGAGACCTCCTTCTTATTCGCTGTTGGCTAATGAGGGTGTAATCACCCGGGCAAACTCTGATGAGGGACAAATATTTGAGTCACACTGCCAGGTTTAAGTAAGGAATAAAAAAATCAGTTTCTTGGAGAGTACAAAATCAATAAAGCTGAGTTAGCTGGCATGGCGGTGAAAAGGTTATCACTTACAGCAAGAAGGTTTCTGGTGTCTGGTTTCTGTGTGGACTTTGCATCTTCCCTTTACCTGAGTGCATTTCCTTCAGGTATTTTAACTTAACCACAGTTCAAATACATGCATTTTAGGTTAATCTGTTTTTCTAATTTGGCCATGACAGAAAGAATAAATAAAAAATGGCCACGGATGTGAGGTAGATAATGTGTTTAAAGCGATAGAATAAAACCTTGTATAAAAATATGGTTAAATGTGGCTTGTAGCCTAAAGTCAGTAAGACTACAAATGCACTATACACATACGTACCAGTCCATTTTTTGGTTTCTGACTGTTTTGTATAAGACAGCAAACATTATAGTGTCAATACATTTTACAGTATATCCTTATCCCCAGTTTCCATCTTACCTTGAATTTCCTCAGCCAGAGACCAGCTTACAGAGGTAACGCTGCTGTGCGGCCACACCCCTGCCACCTGCAGAGCAGGTCTAACACATCAAAACGTCATGCTTCAAGAAATGAACAGCAGGACAGCCACAACATCTATCCAATTTGCAAATGGCACTGCTACCACAGATGTCAGTGGTGATGGAAGGTAAATTATTATTCAGGCTATTGTTACATTATGCTTCATGAACATGAATACAGAATGCTGCAGATGAGTTTGTGTCAGCACTGGTGTTATTGCCTGCACAGTCATGACTCAAACCTCATCATATATAAATCGAGTACTTTAAAAAAAAAAATCATACTTTGCATCCAGACTGGAGTGACAATGCTGCAGCACCAACATTCAGATGAATGTGATGCTATGAAAAAAGAAAACCTGGCTCTATATGATACCCTGCTTTCAGTATGTGATTGCACTAAATCATATAATGTGTTTCTGTCATACTCTGAAAAATAAAATCTTCTCACTCACACAAATGCACATATGTGTCTTTCTTCATTCTTTTCAGTGAACCCAGGTTGTGCTGAGCTTGCGCTGGCGAGGTGGATGGTGTGCTTACGAAACAACCCAGAACAGGAATCCATCAGGTCGATGACAAAAGGGCAACAAACAGACAAAAGATAGACAAAGATGTACAACCCCCTCTATTTGGAAGCATCCAGTATCACAGTAGAAACATCCATAGTACATCACGTAAGTAGAAATACATTCTGACATCCCTATAGCCCCCACAAACCAGTCGAGCTGAGAACAAACGAGCTGTAATACACACATCTTAGCTGTGTCATCCACAGCACATCGGGCCATATTGCCATATGCTTATTAGGCTGAGAAATTTGCTTCCAGAATAAAGGAGTTACATTATCCAGTTTCACACCCTGTTATCATTTCTTTTTATGCATTTTGCGACTATCATTGACTTAATTGTTCATTTTATGTGCATGTGCTCAAAGTCTGACTCAGTTACAACAACAAAGAACAAAATCTGCGCCCATATTGCCGACAAGAGCACAGAGCTCTGTAGCAACAAGCACACACACACACACACAGGAGTGTGCGCAGACACACAGTCCATCAAATTTACATTAAAGCACATAATTATTCGAACGTGTTTGCCATCCAGTAATTACTTTAACCAGATACTACAAGTTCTCTTTTAGTTTATTACATAATTTTATTGTTGTGATTTTGGGTCAGCTGTCTGATCTGTACATTAATACTGCAGTATTCTTTTTGTGCATACAGCTATTTCCTCCACGGGACCCGTCCTACCTCCTGAAACTTTTATGTGTAGCCCCGTATGTATGTATTCATTACCAACGGTGAGTGAATAGACGAGCAAACATTTGCTCCTTTTCATTTCGGTCTTTATGAATACAAAGATAAGGATCTCTGCAACTCTACGCCTCATCGGTAAGAATCAACTGCACACGCACAGCCAGCTCAATCCACCCAGGACCAAACAAACGATCCTGCTTCTACTTGGATGGAACTAAAACTGAACTTGTTTAACACAATTAGTTGACTGCAGCCAACTGTCACTCAGGGCAACATATGGCCCTAACATGCTCTTAAGCAGACTAACTGTGGATAGTAATGAAGCACAGCAGGACCCAGTGAAGACCAGCCAATTAACTTGTTGTTCATCAATTTCATGAAGGACTGGATATTTTATATCCTGACTCAAGAGTGCACTCCAGTGGGAATACAAAATACCACGTCTTCAGAATGGGGGAAAAAATGAAGAATTGGTGTTAAATTAAAAATGTTCAATAAAATGAGATAACGGAAGGGAGAAGGTGACAAATAGACTCTCGTTACACTTATTTATGTGTTGATAAATATGTGACCTTTCAATGTGTAGCATGTGAAATAATATTATGTGTAGATTTTAAAGAATGGAGCCCCCTCCATATATTGTTTTACCGTTTATCATTTTGTGGTACAGAGCTGGTAAGTGTAAGCATCGAATCATACTGTAAATGTAACTATGGACTGAATAAATGGCATGCACTGTTCCTCAAAAAGCAAACATACCAATAAAGAGCAGCTCAAATAAAAAATATGATACACACCACCGTTTTTGGAGACAATACAGGCCGTTAAGCGTGAACAGATCTTATCTTGTGGGATGATGCAGAAAACGTGCGTGTATGGTAAGGAACACAAGCACATTGGAAACAATTCATCACAGCTGTCAGCAAACATCGCTTCAAACTGTTGCCACATTAACACTTAACCTTCTACATTCTTCAAGCGATTTCCTTTGAGGAATGACTCAGAAGTGTATACTAATATATATACATGCATGTTAGGTTGTAGCTGGAAACGACTGATTTTACAATCCAGTTCGCCACATGGAAACACTTATTTGGTTTATAGCTAGGAGAGTCATTTCTTCAATTCAACTCTAGAGAAATAACGGATTAGTTTTGATTGTTTCAAGTCTGTCTTACTCAATGCTGAACAGATCTCATACGTATTTCATTCTTCATTCTTCAAGCAAGGCATTGCTTTCACGCGTGACTATGTAAAATATGAAGATCAAAAAGAGCCTTTGTTCAGCTGCAGACATCTATGCCAAACATAACTTGAGGAATTTATAGCAAATGTAAGCTCGGAAATACTAGACTCGGATGTTTTTCAGGAAAGGCTCTCTCCTCTTCGACGGGGCTTTTTGACAAGCAACAAGATTTTAAGAACAACTTAAAATCGTTTGAGGGGGGAGTTCTGACAGCAAGATGACATTTGGAGTCAGTCGAGTAAAAGTGCAAATTACTAAGTGTTGATATGTTCTTATATAAAATTGATGGGATATCATTGATCAGCTGGCAGCTGCGCTGACAATGTCTCAATAGAAAGTGATACTAGTACAGAACATGACATATCTAGCTCAGGCTAAACACCTGATCTGAGAGCAATTAAGTGCTTTGTCTCAAGCTGTCAGGCTAACATTGTGCATCTTCTCATATGCAGTAAACAACAAACCCACAGAAAAAACTTTTGATTGAGATCCAAGTTTAACTGGTCATATACTTCCATATTTACAGTTATGTTTAAAAAAAAAAGAAGAGGTAATTATAAGCCTTTACATATCAGGACAAACATTTCTTTAAGTTAATGTAGCTTCAGATGAACAACACATGACAAATTACATGGTGTAATTATGTATTTAAGAAAACCTACACCAAAATGCAGAAGCAGAAGTTCACCTTTACTGCTTCTACTGGAATTTGGAGGTTAACCAGCAACCAGGTGGTGATACTCAAAAGGATTTGATTAAGTGAGACCCTCTATAAAAGCAGACATGTTAACAGTTTGCTGGTTCTCGAGCATTCAGGTGTGTGTTAACACAATGCTGGTTATCAATCTGGAAAGGATTATATAGAAATCTCCCAAAAATGTAAAGTCCATAACTGTAGAATGAGAGAGGATATTCACAAGTGAAAAATCATTCAAAACAGCTGTCAGTCTTCCCAGGCGTGGACGTCCCAGCAAATTCACCCCCGTGTCAGACCGTGCAATGCTCAGAGAAAATGCAAAAAACACAAGAACTACATTTCAGACTCTACACAGTTGGCATATTAAATGTTAAATTTCATGACAGCATCATTAGAAAAATATAGTTGTTTTTTTTTTTTTTTAGAAGAGTTGCCAAGAGAAAGCTCTTGTTCTCTAAAAGTAGAAGGATCTGATAAATTGGCATAGCTGCATCTGAGCAAACCACAACACTTCAGGAACAATTTCCTTCTGACACATGAAGCCAAGGTGAAGATGTTTGGCCATAATTACAATGCCACATTTGGTCAAAACCAAACATCCCTTCAGCACAAACACCTCGTACTAACTGTCAAGCACAGCGGTGAAGGGGTGGTGATTTGGACATGTTTGGCAGCCACAGGACCTGAACACCTTGCAGTCACCGAGTCAACCATGAAATCCTGTGTGTATGAAAGCAGTCAAATGTGAGGTCACCTCTCTGACAGCAAACACTATTGAATCACAGTGTAATTAGTTTTTCACAGATTGCTGTTGCATTTTGGCTTCGTTTTTGCAAAACAACTAATGACAGTGTAATATGTCATGTGTTGTTGTTCATCTGAATCTGTTATTATCTAATTTTAGGCCCCGGAAAAGAACAGATTTTGCTTATAATTTTCTAATACATAATACCTTAGAATTGAAAGAGGTTGTGCTTTCATTTCACCACAACTGTATTTGTTGCATAATGTTTGTTTTTTTTTAGAGCTGCAGGTTAGAGAGGCTTGTTAAGCAGAGCAGATGTGACCATACCTGTGGCCATCTTTTACCTGATAGTTTGCAGCTTTAAACACACATTACTATCAGATCTATATTATCAGCGTGGCTCTGCAAAATAAATGAATACAAAACTAAATAAAGAAGAAGAAGGAATTTTAAATTGAGAAAGAAACTTTACATTGTGAGAAAGAAAAAGAATTACGTAGGGCTTCCACAGTTCAAAACACTAAAGTTGGTTAATATCAGAGAGAAAATTGATTCTGTTTTTTTCTTCTCCCTCTAGAGTCCCTCTATTCCTACATAAAAATCATGTGTCCCTTGGTAATTCTGGTCACTTGCTGCTCTTCTCCATCGCTGTGACCACTGACAGCTCAAACCACATGAAAACCATTCATCATGGCTCCTTTAACATTAGATTAATGTGGTGAAAACGGAACACATAAACTCTCTTTCTGTCACTCTAACACACACGCACACACAGACAAAAATACAGTACACACACTCAACTAGCCCTATATAAGCTATCAATCATAGATATTGTCATTATTCAAGTCTGTCATCGACAAGCCCCTTTCCTTCTCCCTCTCCCTCAGTCTGTCTTTCTCGCACTCCCCTTTTCTTTCTCTCTGTTCTCCTATCTTGCACACACACACACACACACAGACAGAGGAGAAGAGAGAGAATCATGAATCATAAATCTTATGAATGCCATCTAAAGACTGCTCAGCGCTATGAGAAAGAGAGATGATTGATAGACGTGAGTGAGTGTGGCGAAAGGAAAGAAGACGGACAGAAGGTTGCAACCGGCAACACCGAGGTCAGAGACTGCAGTTCAGGGGTCAGATGTATCAGAGCAGGCGCAATATGGCTGAGAAGGAAGGAGAAAATGGGAGGATGAGGAAAAGGAAGGGAGGGAGTAAATGGTTGAAGGGGAAGAGAGGGAGAGAGAGAGAGAGAGAAGAGGGAGGGAGGACGAGAGTATGGGGGATGCTGCCACAGTGAGGCTAAAGCCATAACTCATCTTTTATTAAAAATAATGAAAAAAACTTAATGAGTTAATAATATCTGGAGAAAGAGATAGGGAGTGAGAGAGAGATGGAGGAAGGGACAGGAGGACAGAGAAAAGGAAGGAAAAGAAGAAAGGAAATGAGGAGGGAGCTCAGATGGAAAAGAGAACGGGGTCAGTGCGAGTCTCTTTTCACTCTCTGGTCATTTATTCCACTTTTCAAAGTTCACTCAAGATTCATTAGACGAACAGGGACAATCACGGGGACCCCTCTCATTCTGCAGACCTAAATCCCAAAGCCTGCTTGGTAATTAAAGGCACTTAACAACCAATTAACAGTGATGAGCTAAATTAGCAGGGTATTGTCTCCTTTGACTAGGCTACTGCATTATCAGTGTATTGAAAGAGCGATGAACAAACCTCAGTGGCCCGCGTTTGCATGTAGGCAAATGACGGATTAATTACTATTAAAACATCAGCATCTTAATGAGCTTGGAAACAATTAGAGAGGTCGTTAGTGTGTGGAGAACGGCTGAGAACAGAAGAAGGGCGGGCGTGCACAAACAGGAGAGAAATCTTCATTGGGAAGCAATACTGATTAAATGGACGTACGGTCGCACTCATCGCCCAATATCCACGGACTTATTAAATACATGACATCACCATTTGTCTTTTCTACCATCAAGCTACTTTTCTCCTGCCATTATCTTTCCCGCTTCTTCTCAGGCTTCCCCAACTCTGCCTTCGTTTCATCTCTCATAAAAAGCCTTTTTCTTGCTCTTCCATTGCTTTCTCCACTTTCTGCTTTTTAACTCCCATTTCTTCCTTCCCTCCTTCATGCTTGGGGGGCACAGTCCTGTGAAGGAATTTAATATGCAACTTTTATATGAGAAACCAATCGCATACGTCTGGGTCTATTGGGCTCGCAATCTATCGGCCCGGACGGCTAATGCAATAGAGGGAGCCTGGGCTATTTATCACACAGGGAGCTATCTTTTCCTCTCTCTCTCCCACTCTGCCCTCGCTCTCTCTGTCTTTATTCAAGCCCAGATTCCTGGCTGCCACTAAATCAGGCCAACTATGAGCTATGGCTGCCCAGAGGGCATCTCCTCTTTTATAGGAGGATTTGGATTTTGTATCTACTGGTTCCTCAGTGGTCGTTGAGACTGTGCAAACGGAAGCTATAAACATTCAACAAACAAAGGCAACAACTTAAATGTTCCTCCATCCCCGCTGTAATGATCGTGAACGTGCGAAGATATATGGAAGGAGGAGGATGCATAAGGCTGATGAATAAGATATCAAGGACATTTACAGTGATGCTGCAAAGATTTGTTGCCGTGCATGTCCTCAGACAAAGAGGGAGAAACGCATGCGAAGATTACGCATACACAGACGTGTACGCATTCTGTGCTGTTAGGATAATGCGACATAATTCACACATTATTGCTGTTACTAGTCACACACAGCGGCGGCGCGACGTCAAAAGTTTCCTGCTGAAAAACAAAAGTGACAGTGTGCAGAGGACGCTGCCCACCTGCAGCAATTAAAATGCCTCCAAAAACCAAATTCATTTCAACAAATTAGCCACATTACTGGCCACTGTGTAATCGCTGATGGCAATTAATAAGAAATTAGTCACAATCAGCCCTATATTAACATCTCACCCAGGGGCCGCGGCTGGAAATTAATAACCGGAGATTCATCTCTCTTACTGTCTCTTTTGGCTCTCTCTCTCTCTCACACACACACACACACACATGCACACACACCTACGCCCACCTATATTGTTCATGAATCACCTCTAAGACTGATTTTTTCTATGCGGATTGTCTCATATGATCCACAATCTGCTCATGTCAGCTAGCCAGCTTCCTCTTTACCGGGGTGTGAAAACCCCCTGAAAGACACGAGTGCGAGCGTGTGCATGTGCATGTGTATTTTCTCACCGGTACAGTCAACACATGCGCTCTTAACAGTTTGCGGACATACATTACATAGAGATACTATATGTCTGTGTGGTGTGCACTGTGTATGTGTGTGAGTCAGGTGCTACATAAAATGGGGTGGGGGCATGGTGTTTGTGTGTTGGGGGGGTGAACTGAGCCCGCCTCTAGGGGTCCTCACACCAATCAGCACAGCGCACCAAGAATCAATTAACACCAGTGGGAGGGGGCAGAGGCTATGGCACCACGCACACTTAGATACACACACCTACGCATGGTGTCCGCACGCACTCTGCCCACACACATGGTACTGTCTGAGGAAATATCCATCAGATCACACGCAGCACAATGTGCCAGTGCGTGTGTGTCTTTGAGCGTGCGTGTCCCTATCCCAGTGTGCTCCGGTCTCTCATGGTGTGAGGTTGGGGAACAGATTGGGGGTCAGCAGGGGGGTCAGGCCAGGGTCACCCCCGTCTGAGCAGTGTGTGTGCGAGC
Organism: Neolamprologus brichardi; assembly: GCF_056152115.1. Lineage (NCBI taxonomy): Eukaryota > Metazoa > Chordata > Actinopteri > Cichliformes > Cichlidae > Neolamprologus > Neolamprologus brichardi. The sequence goes on from NC_142105.1 coordinate 27,754,356, forward strand.
GTGCATGTGTGTGTGTGTCAGTGTGGCCCGATCTGAGTGTGCGGACTGAAGCCTGACCACCACTTCCAGGGCTCACTGGCAGGCAGAAGTGAATAAGATTGATGGTGTTGATTCATACGACGAATTCATTGCTCCCTCTGAATCCATGGAGGATAAATACATCCACAGAAATTATGAAGCAAGGGACCAAAATGAGCATCTCACATTTCATATTCCTCTTTCACTCTTTCTCTTTGTTTGTCCCCCTCTCTCTTTCCCTCTTTGTCTCTCTCTCCGGTGTGGGGACAGCTGCTGGCTACATGAAAACCATTCATCATTGCATCTTTACTATAAAATTATTGACAGAGAGGAGGCTGAGGAGCTATATTGGCCAGCTTTTACAAGGTTGGACAAAGAGAAAAGTCACCTGTGAAAACATAATGAGATCTACGAAGCAAAAAACAAAAGGCAAATGTTTGTGGGTTGCTGCAGATGTCTATAGCTAAAAAGTCGAGCGAAAGCTTTTTCCACCACAACAGACGAAACAGAGTGGGCAAATAAAGTGATCAAAGGTGTCTACCATTTGCCCATGAACGTTCCACTTCGAAACCCCACCTCTTTCCTCTTCCTCTCACTCTACACATTGCCATCTCCATCTGTTAGCCCATTGCACTCATGCATCCACTACCCCCCTCTCATTCGTTTCCTCTCCTCCTATGCTCCTCTCTGGCCTTCCTACCCTCGGGGAGGTAAGGTGATCTCCCTGTGCTGGTGTAAGTGACTGGTATTAGTCTCCTTCTCTGTCTGTCTGTTTGATCCCAGTACTAATGACTCCACAGGGACTGGGGTCTGATAATGGGAAATCAATATAGAGAATAGTGCTCCGGAGTGGCCTCACTTAGCTCTCGCTCTTTCACGCCTCACAGCAAAGTGCCTCTGTGTATCCTTGTGTGTGTGTGTGTGTGTGTGCGTGTGAGAGTGTGCAGAGGACTGCAGTAGTGTCGATATGTGCATGTGTGTTGAGGAAATCTGTATTTAAATATAGACCTATTTCCTAAAACAGACACATGCACAGAGCATATAAAAGATTTCGTACTAGTGCTGCGTTTTTAATTCAAATGAAAGATTCCCTGGACTGCACAACTTCTGCGGCCTCTGCAATATTCTCATTTCACGTTGGATCAAAACTCAAATTTTTAGACTCATTCAGCAGGGAAACGCTGTATATATCTGAGTGTGTGTGTCTAATCGGTCACACTACGCCTAGGGCAAGACAGGTGGGGCTGGTGGCATGAGGCTGGTGTCCCCCCCACCCCACCCCCAGCCCCCACCCTGAGGGGCCAGAAGGCCCAGCAAAGCAGGGTGCTGGAGTAGCTGCCTCTGCCAGGTACCAGAGCTCTATGGCTGGTGGCAGCTGGTCCTCTGTCCCTCCCTCCTCTGCTCCCCTGCATGAGCGCCCCGCGGGCAGGCAACAGGAGGGGTGAGGAGGTCAAGAGGCATGAGAGAACGAGTGGAACAGCGGCGACATGCAGCATAATCGGCTTTTATGAAGTGGAGAGAACACAGACAGAGGGAGACGGGAAACACTGCACTGACACAATGCAGCTGACTACAAGCAGTAATGAATTAACACATTAGTGCCACGACCAGGGGCGTTCAAGAGCACTCAGCTGCTCTTAAGCACAATTCCACCCTGGCACGCTCTCTCTCAGACATGCACACATAAATCAGTCATTATAGATAAAAAAAAAACAAACCCACACACTCACTTATTAATTGCATCAGTCATTTTGTCAATGGCAGATCCCTTTGAAAGCTATTGAGTGTGATGAGAGACTTAAAAGCAGGGAAACTTTTACTTAGCCTTCAGCTCACATCTAACAGGTCAACTTCCAAACGTACAGCTACATACACACGCACACACGCGCACACAAAGAAAAGAGTATACTTTGAGAATCCTCTTGTTCAAACTCAAGCCATGTGTCCAATTATCATCAGCCCTAAATGACCCCCTGGACTAATGCCTTAACTCTTTCTCTCACATCTAAGTCTTAGCCATCCACCCATCCATCCTGTTTTTTTTTTTGCTCTTGTCCATCCCTAAAATCCATGTCTGTGCGGTTACTTACTTCCCTTTCTCACTCTTTTCCTCCCCCTCTGTCCGACTCTCCCTCCCTGACTTTTAACCAGCGTGAAGAGGCAGCCATGCATTCAACCATCAGACAGGCTAACATGGTCTACACACACACACACACACACACGCAAAACCAAAGCACATTGTTTTTTGAGTTTAGCAAAAAATGCAACGTTCACTGAAACAAATACCATCCCTATACACAAATAAATAAATAATAAACTTGTGTCTTATCTAAACACAGGAAGATCTACCACTACGTTTTTATAATCAGCCCCTACAACATTTAAAAGGCAAAAGGTGTGCTGTCATCTGTCTTTTAGGGAAATGTAAAATAGATTCCCTCCAATAAAAAGAACCTTTTGGGATTATAACCTTCATATTTGGTCATTAAAACCCTTTAATATCTACCAGGCCATATAACTGACATTTACGGTGACATTTTACATGGTTTATCTGCTTTTTAAGTGTCTTGCAGATAAGAGTGTCCACACAGGAGCACAGAGCAGTGTTCCTGTGACAGCCCAGGGATGAGGATGGTCCTGTCTGTGTCCCTGATGGGGGATCCCATTGCTCTCTTCTCATCCAACAATCCCACTGAGCATGTCAATATGAAACACTATCTCCCCCCACACTGGGGCCATGCAATCCCCCCCCCCGTTACAGAGAAGACGGGCTTATGCTGCATCTGTGAGGGGGGGACGCATGGCGTGGGTATGGAGAAAAGTGTAAATTAGACTAAATCAAGTCTCCCAACAGTAAAACACATTTTCACTATATTGCGCTCAATGTAAGCGTGATTTACTACACGACTTCTGGTGTATGTGCGCAGAGGAGAAAAAAAAGCGGGCCGTAAAGCTTTGTTTACCCAACTTTAGAAAAATCCACAGCCTTGTAAATGTTGTCAGATGGCCAATGCCAGTGTCTTTCAGCTTAATACCACCTATATTAAATAGTTTAAATATTTCATAAGGGCGGTTTTTAGAGCGAGGGAGGGGAAATCGTTAGCTGCGGTAAAGTTTCATTAACTGGTCCCCATTTCGCTGCGAGGCAAACTCATCTCCTCTTATTGTAATAAAACAATCTCTCTCTTTCTCTGGGTTCTGCTCTCCACTCATCTCCCTCTCTCTCTCCCTCTCGCCTCTCTCCTTCTCTTTTACATCATAATAATACACTACATCCCCTTTAAATGCACTATTACTTACCGCTGCCTTTTCATATTGTAACATCACGGGCACTTTAGCGACAATATAAAAGCGTGTCATTCATTATTCAGAAGCAGCCGGCCTCGTCCCCCTTTTAAAAAGTCAGGCGCGCTGCTGAAATTGATAACGGCGAAGAGACGCGCAATAAAAACGCAGCCCCCGGGTACCGAGCTGCAGCCCAGACCCCCGATTATGCAGATCAAGTGGTAATTTCTCAAACAAATCGCACTCTTTCACTCTTTTGTTGTCGTTTCTTTTTGGACTTTTGGAATCAGGGTGTCAGCTTTATATTGCCTGTGGAAAAAAACGAGGATTGATGTGCATCTTAATTGTACCGGCGGTAGGTTTTTCCGAAACAGTGCCTAAATATTTTGGTCTAAACGAGATCACCTTAAGGCTGCTTTTTAAATGGACCCTCAGCATCTTTTTTTAAACATATATTTTTTTCTTGCTGTATCCACGACCCAATGAAAAAGTCCGGCACTTTTTTTTATCCAGCATTCACGCGATCAATGAATTTATAAACCTGGCAGAATGCAAGCTGGGGTTTCTCCTGGGCTGTTTTTGGACAACCCGTGTCATCGTGGAATCCCGGAAGGTCAGGGATAACGTGTCATAATCAATCATAATCACTGGATTACACCAGATTACTAACACCCAGCATCTGCAACGAGTGAGAGCGCCTTCTGCTCTGTGCGGACTGGTGGGACTACATTCACTCTGTGCTGGAGTCAGGATAAATACAATAATTATTCATTTTCTTGAAACAGCTATTCAGCAGTTACTGCCATGTAGGTGTGACTCATCCTATTAAAAAAGTGTCCGTGCAATTAAAAGAAGCTAAATGTGTGTTGTGTTCTGTTCACAACTCCGTCATAAGGGAATAATCTTTGCAAATGTCATCAAGAGAAGAAACATAAAAATGTCTGAAATGATGACAGCTATAACAGACCAATTCTCCCCCATCAAAAGCCACCGGTGAGCTCACATATGGCAGGGCGAACCAGCCAACACTCTGTCCATATTGCCAAACAATCACCCCGGGCCTTGTCCCATCTCATATTGCTTCATAAGACTTTATTGTAAAGGGCGAGATATGGGTTCTTTAAAAAAACAAAACACACACACACACACACACACACACACACACACACACACACACACACACACACACACACACACATATATATATATATATATATATATATATATATATATATATATACTACTTTTTTGCATTTCATTTGCATTTGATTTTGCATCACAAACTGGAATTTAACTATTTAAATGTATTTAATCCGAAGATTTTCTCAGGTCTTAAAGTGGACTACAAAATAAATATTGAGTCGTTTCTTAAATAATTATTGATGATTTAAAAACAGCAATAGACTGACGATAGTAGTAAAAATTGCGCACAGAAACACAAGAAAACAACAGAATCCATATAATGTTAATTAAAGTGTTTAAATAAATTAATTCGGCAATTAAAGCGCAGCAGTTCCAAACCAATCACGGATTAAATACATGAACAAAAGCCAACGAATATAAACCACCTTGTCAATAAATGAGTATGTTGGGTAGCTACTAGTTTGTTAAAGTCCTGTAATGTGATAGCCTAAAAAGCCACCTGCCGCATCCCAACCCCACGCACATTTGTCTGTCCGTGAGACAAGTTAGTGAAAATGTGATTACCCGGTCACTTTGGGCGCCTGTTACATTGAATCTGAGCGGTTAGCAGCTTCCAGAGTCCGGACACTTTATCTGAAGTAGCCCGTGGCTTTCCCTTGTCAGGTCATTTAATGTGGCACTGGCTACCAGGAACAAATAAGGCCGCGTATTGCTTTGCCAAGCTCAATAGGTGCTGGTGATTCTGCCAACGTTCAATAAGGCTGCTGTCGTTTTTTTGTTTTAAAGAGCTACATGATGGGTGTCATGTCATGAATTGGATGTGCGTAATTACGCACTGGAGTACTATTAACATGGATTTAGGGTGTTTATTTGCCTCTCGTAAGCTGATATTACTTCCCACATTTAATAGAAACGTTCAACCAGAGCATGAAGTAAATGTTTGGAAATTATTTGTAAGTAACATCACACCTAAACATCCAGAAAATGTGATCACACTCTCTCTGTACTCGACGATAATGTGGTAAGATTAAAATTTTAAGTGTGACACTTCACGGACACCGAATTTCGTTTTACTGGTTTAAATTTAAAAGTCCGACATTTTACCCACCTGACAGAGTACAAAGGAATATTAAAAAATGCAAATCGTAACAACTAACTCTTTGTATTTGATTATATGGTGCGGACGAAGTGAAGGATTTAAATATAAACTGGGAATGTATCTTTTTCCTTTTTGGTGAGTTCTTTATAAGGTGAAGAATATTTGTAGGGGATTATATCCCCAAGTTTTTTTTCTAATAGCTTTCAGCCAGTTTTCGTGTGAACTTATTATTCTTGCACATTCCACATGTGTCAAGAAATGACAGCAGCAGTATGAGGACAAATGATTCGCACTTTGCGTCTAGCCTGAAAAGTGGAAATGGGCAGAATTTTCAGTTCGTCAGACTTCAGGGTATGCAAAAAGTTTTTCCTTTATTTACTACAAAACTTGAAAAAAGTGATTTTTCAGGATGTATTTCTGGATACGAGCAGAACATTGACAGGTAAATGACAAAACGTTATTTGGTTGAAATGCTAAAATCCATCGCCAAACAGCAGAGAACATTGGTCCTTCCCCCCGGGTCCGATTTTTTCGTTATTCCATTTACATTTTCATAGAGTTATTGCCCGCTCCCTGCTCTCTATTAGAATTACAAGAAACGCCAAATGAAATACTGACTCACTCAGACAACATCAAGATGCCATATCTTACCATATATATAGCACGCTGACGCCCGTGGTTATGTGAAATCTTGATTATTGTGCCAAATCGTTGGCCTACCCCCACTGACATTCAATCAGTCATTCCAGTGCCAGCCAATGAAAGGTGGAGAGGGATGGAGGAGGACGGAGCTGCTAGACGGAGCGTTTTGATGCGCTGAGAGGAGGACAGAACGTCACATCTCGCCAAACGCCCATCAAACTTTCACCACAGCCTGTAGAGAGGACCCAGTCCTCTGAAAGAGGCCTGTTAGAGACAACCGGGACGCGCTGGACTCTGGGTTTACGGCTGGACAGCGATGGCGACACTTCTGATGATGACTTTTGGTACAGTTTGACCTCACAGCGAACAACGCCTAAACCCCCCCATCTGCTTCAGTTTTCTTGCCCTTTTTGCGACCGAGCGCGGAATGGAGCAAGCACCAAGCGCGCCGAGCCCTCCTCCAAAACCGGCCCATCACGAGCCCATAAGCTTCGGCATCGACCAGATTCTGGGAGCCGGTACTGAGCCAGAAAGCGCGCGCACGGCTGGAAGACAAAGTGGATCAGATTTAAGTAACGGAGACGGTTATTACAGTTTGGGAAGCCCGACTGGGGCCAACGCGCCCTCATATACCGCGCTCTCGATCTCCCTCTCCGGTGTAATGCCTCCGGTGGAGGCTTCAGGTTCATACGGAGAGAGCAGGAGTCTGGGCAGCCGGGGAGTCATTCGCGTCCCAGCCCACAGACCAGTGACAGCCCCGGGACCTCCGGCCCCCGTACAAAGCGCTGTTCCTGGCTTTGGAGGTCTGTGCTTCCCTTGGATAGGGAACAGGTTTGCCAAGGACAGAATATCAGGTAGGCCAGCTGTTAGAACTAATGACTTCCCCTCGTTAATATTTTATAATGTTTAAAACGGTAGTAAGTGCTGCTCAGCCATTACAAAAACCAGCACCTCTGCCAAATATCTGTAGAACTCTAAAGCCTATTTAAGTTATTTGCCCGTTATTTATCTAAAAAGGCGTAAATATATAGAACATTGTGCAAGTTGTTATTTAAAAAAAATATTAGAATACACTACATTTACAGACTGTCATTAAACATCATCATCCGCTTTGTTCAATTGGCTTCTGTTGTAGAACTTGAATGTTTAATTCCTGCGTCACGTTTTTGCGAAAAACAAGCCCAGTGCATTCACACAGTTAAACCAAACAACCTGGCGTTGTTGCAGTTTTCTAATAAACATGAAAGTAACTCAAATAAATGCATTTATTTATGGAATTAAAGATGACTATAAATAAGCTGATTATTGGACTATGGAGTGATTTATCTCATAAATTTCAAAGAAACTGAAGCACAATTATGTAAAATAATAAAAGCTATAACCAGTTCTCTGTATTTATAAGGGTGTGTGAAGAGGATTTGAAACGTTTTTATTACACAAATAGTCCTGTGGCCTATTTTATTGAAGATTATTGGAAGCTTTTATGACCACAGGCCTGATATAATAAATGTATTATATATAGTTGTAAATATACAGACACACAATTCCACGGTGACCAAAATGCTTGTTGTTGCTCTTGTTCTAATTACCAGTGCCACGAATATCTAAAGTTCACACAACTTCAAGAAGAAATATTTACTCGCTATTTATTATTGCTTTGTTTCAAGACTTGCTCAGATTTAACTTGCTTAATAAATATAATATAAGTCACCATATTTCACATATGCACCGCATAAACAGGGCACTGTTGTCGCACAGGGCAGATTTCTGTGATATTTGGCCTTGGATCTGTCTGCTGCTGTATAAAATCTCACTTCATATTTATCGCTGTCTCACCGTCTCTCCTTCCTGCAGCGGCTCTGGTGCCATTCGCCGTTACGCGGAGAATAGGGCACCCGTACCAGAACCGGACGCCTCCTAAACGGAAAAAGCCCCGCACCTCCTTTTCAAGAGTTCAGATATGTGAGTTAGAAAAGCGTTTCCATCGACAGAAGTACCTGGCCAGCGCCGAGCGGGCAGCTCTGGCAAAGAGTCTCAAGATGACAGACGCGCAAGTCAAAACCTGGTTTCAGAACCGCAGGACCAAGTGGAGGTTGGTATGAAATGTCATGATAACATGTGTCAAAAGTGATGCCCGTATAGGAACTTTTTTTAAAAATAAAATAAAATTCCAGGAAAAATCGTTGACTTCTTTATTATACACTGAAAACACAAACTTTCCACTTTCCAAGTGACATCTTCCTGTTAACGGACTCAGTCGCAAGAGAAAACGAATACATAAATGTGACTGTACATTTACAGGAAATATTTAAATTTTAGCTTAGTATAGTATGTTTAGTATGTGGAAATAATTTTAAAGTTTAAATACTATAAATTCCGACCAAATTAAATTGAAAAACTTCTAAAAAAATAAACAAATAAGTGAAACTAATTAAATTAAATAATAACAAAGATGGGTTTTGTATTGTTTGATTAATCAGCCCTTAATTCACCTTTCAGATTCCCAAAATATTTTTACTGAGTTCCTTTTTATGCTTCGAACAGATCTATTGCATCGCCATGCTTTTTCCTAACAAGGCACAGCTGCTGTTTTCATCTTGCAAATAGCAATCTTTAGACTTCAAGACTTTCTGTCGCTCTCCTTTAATTGTACACAGCTTTTTTTTTTTTTTTAATTATTGAACCAAAATAATGTTTCATTTCTCTCTTTTTCTTTTTTTTTAAGGAGGCAGACAGCCGAGGAGAGGGAGGCGGAGCGTCAGCAGGCCAATCGCCTCATCCTGCAGCTGCAGCAGTCCGCCCTCCAGAAGTCCCTCAGCGAATCAGCGGTATCAGATCCACTGTGCGCCCATAACTCCTCCCTGTATGCGCTGCAGAACCTTCAACCCTGGGCCGAGGACAGAGAGTAGAGACCAGACACCAAGCGGTAATCACTGAACATCCTCAAACAGCCCTGCGAGGATACTTTAATTAAATTAGACCTACATGAGGACAGTAGGACTTACTGTGATCCTTACTGTGGAGGGGGAAAAAAAGTGTGACCAGAAAAAAAAAACAAAAACGGAAGAACCCGATTGAGTGGTTGTGAAAGTGGACCTGAAGTCGTGGTGAGTCCTGAAGCAGAAACTTTATTGGACAAAATGTTGCAGCTCTGTACTTGGAAACACCAGGACTACACAAATTCAAAGGATACGAAAAAAGACTTACCACCATAAAAAATTCTCGCCACCATGCGATTGTCCTCTTGCGCTCGTATACTTATAAGAGGAGACCTGATGGAGGTAATTAATTCTCCACATTGAGATGCAAGAATCAGTGTTTTGTAAGGGTGTGGTTTCTCAGTGCGACCATCGCCTTAGTCTACCCTACTTAGTGGACTTGATTACAGCTGGCTCTGTTATTACCTTTTCTTTTTTTAATTTTAGTGGGAGGATAATCATCTAGGCCTGCACTCCAGCAGCTACACAACAAAGTGCACGGATTGGAATGTGTTTATGAGAAAGGCCAGATCTCTTTGTGTTTTTTATCAAAGTACAAAACAAGAATGTCTGCTCAAAACAACGAAGATAAAAGCTACTTCCTCTTTAATTCTTAACTGTTCTGGTGTTTAAACCTTCATTTATAGATGTACTCACTCTGACGAGACTACAGCGCACCATCACAGTTACCTGTTAGGCGCTCCAACAAAATTATGACAACAGTGTTACATTATGGAGAGAAAAGAAAAGCTATTTTAAGGAGTAATAAATAGAAAATAGGTGCTTGGATTTGGTGGTGCGAAGTGAGGAAAATATGAAACGAGCTGTAAGTTGGGGAATAAAAGGAGTGATGCATGTTCAGTGATGGTGAAGTTGGGTTTTTTTTTCCTAACGCACATTATCATGCTTTATTTGTGGGCCGTGTTCTTTGAAACGGAGGCACAAATGTACAAGTCTTTTTGTACTTACGTTGTATATGTGTACAGTATAAAATGTTGTTGTGACCCTTTTGCTCATGTGCTTATTTAAAGGTTTTACCATATAATAAGGTGTAAAACAGAAAAACCGTATGGAGCAACATGGTGGGGGGGAAATAAGCAGACGTTACTTGATTTTATTTCTTGAAAAGTTTATTGATAAATATAATGATTTTTTACAGTATTTCAATACACACATTATTTCATTCTGACTGTTTTAAGTGTGTCTGTCTGTTTGCCTGTCTATCCGTCCGTCTATGTGAAAGTATGTCTGGGGTTTGTTTGTTTTTGCTTTTTTTAAAATCACTATATTGGTAGCACAGTGAGTAGGCATGACAGTAAACCATTTATAAATGTATTTTTGCACTACTCAGTCTTCCAAAACGATGGCTCTTATTTGAAACATGGCTTCCATTCCTCCATAATCAGTGAAAAGGTCTTTACTTTCATCTTCTGTCTTATTCTCTGAGCTTTGTCCTCCTCTGCAAGCTTCCCTTCAACATCTCTCCCTCACAGTGAAGTTTTGGTCGCTCTGAGTTGACGTTTTCAACAGACAGAGTTAAAGACAAACCTCGCCTCTCGTGCAAAAACACAGTCAGCTCATTTGAAGATGAAGCTACATGCTAGAATAAATGAGACTTTAATATTCAGGGAAATGGGACCTTCACACCGGGACACCACACACACAAACACGTGCACATCCTCGTATTGCTCTCCATCTGCATGCCGGGGAAACCTCTAAATGGGCTCTTTATTTAACACCGAGTGGCAGGTAGAATAATTATAGGGTTATATCCAGTCTGACAGAAGGACAGACAGGTAGTCAGAGACACACAGACAGACACCAGTGATTCAAGACACTGAGAAGAAGCCACAGACACAACAGTTAAATATCTACAGTCGAGTCATTACAACATTCAAACACCGACCGACGACACTGGAACACACATTAGGAGTTAAGGAGGCCTCTGAGGACTGTTGCAAGCTGTCACAAGACCTAAGAATGTCACAAGCTGGGACACATTCACACGTTCAGCTCTGCAAACCTTTAGAGGCCTATGTTTGATTTTATGTCTAAAAACGGCCGAGCTGGCTCGGTGAGATGCTGCACACAGACCGGGCATCCCAAACGTAACCATTTAGCAAGATGTTGTGTATATTGCCACCGAGTTTTATGACACATATTCATTTATTACACTGTAGGAATCTCTTGTGCATGCTTCACAATATTGCTCATGTTCTTTGTATTGACACAGAAATTTATAATGCTCTTATTTAAGCCTCTAATGAGACAAAGTGTGCGTTTGGATGCTCTCTCTGCTAAGCTGCATTCAGGAATTTAAGTCCTTGCATGGTAACAATTTTACATAAGAAAGGCCTTCAACCAAATGTGAGAGGGGCAGTATTTACATAGTGGCACTAAGTGCGCACCGTCCAAGATGACACTGACAACAGCAACAAACGAGGGAGGGAGGTGGAGATGAGAGAAGTGGTCACAGAAAGGTCAACTTTGTCTAAAGGAGGCTTTCCAAAACCAGTGAAGGTTTATCGCCTTAGATTTCTTACAGTAGGATGCCTTCCAGAAGGTTTTGTGGAAAACAGTCACACCCAAATTGACAAGCTTCTTGTCTGCCTTCTCTCACAAGTTAGGTTGTTCCTTTTGCTTGCAGATTCTTATTCATCACTCCTTCTCCTCTTTCTTTTTCCTGTTGTTCGTTTCTCTTCTCACACTCTGTGCTTCGTCTGCTGCACCATCTCCCTCGTGTCTAGATGACATTTTCAAAGAGCTGGAGGGACCTCATAATGTTTTCATCCTGTGCAAAGATGAAGGAGAATTAAGAAGTGGTGACTGTGAGAAAAGAAAGTCGGCCAACAATCACCATTTAATTCGTTTTACTGGCCACTAGGGGGCAGTAAAGGTCCATAAAATCTTAATGATCTCTGCAGATAAATACTGATGGAAAACTGTACTAACAGCCATAATTAATAGCGTGTACAGTGAGACTTGCAAAATCTAAGAGGCCTTCGGTAAATAATAATAAATAGTTAGCAAAACTGTTGTGACTGTGGTGGTCTTTTGTGCAGACATGCTGACATTTCGGAGAGCAAATGCACTAATAACATTAGCAACAGCACTGTAGTCAGCCATCATGTTTTCCAGTATATGCAAATCCTGCATTAGTTAAACTATTCTCAGTGGAAGAAGCCTTTAGAGTGAGTTGAAGAAAAAAAGCAAACAAGCCAGTACCTCTTGACAAGAAAGGATGAATTCATCAAGAGTCACCACACCATCTCGGTTTTTGTCCATTTTCTGCAGATGGAAGAATACGTGATATTTAAAGCTACAAACACATTTAGTAAATCGGCCTATTTAAATCAATAGCTGAATCAGCGAGCTGCAAGTTACAGAAAATTTAGCTGGCGTAGACAGAAGCTGGTTGCCACCAGACAAGACAGGCCCCAGGTCAGTGGGAGCCCCAAAGGACTGACATACTACAGTTTGCAAAGACAGTTGGAGAGACCTGACCTACCTAAGTGACCCCCACCTGTATCCACTCACTCCAGCTGCAGCTGGTTTTCATAAAATAAATGCTGCTTGTTTAGCCTTGTCTACAGGGAGGAGACAGTTGATGAATTTTATAAACGTCACATTATTTAATTTATTTACTTTGACATTTAAAAGCAGTTAACTCAGCTAGCTGAGCTGCTCAGTGTGTCCAGCTCTTCTGATATGACCATGTCAAGTGGATAGTGGATTTTTTTTGTGTCAGATTAGTTCTACAATGACATACGGAGCAAATTTGAATTTTTGCCCCAACATACTATAAAATTACCATTGGACTTGGAAACACCTTCATGTTCTACCAGAAGAGCTCGGACAGGTGACTGTGGAGATGGATGTATGAACATCTCTGCTTACAGTGCTTCCCCCACAGTCTAAGCAGAGTAGACAGGGATACGTTGCAGAAACTGGATGCATGGCTTGATGGATGCATATTCAATGAGGTTGAGATTCGGTCATTGTATAATTTGGGTGGATGTTGCAGCCGACAGTAACTGGTCATTTATTTTCTAATGTAGCGACTTTTGGATAAGTAGGCAGTGCTAAGCTGATGTTGTCAGTTTCATTGAATATACAGCTGAAAACTCATCTTTTTAAACTTACTTTTGGTTGATTTTTATTTTTATGTTTTAGCTTCTGTGAAGCACTTTGTGACTTTTATCTTGAAAGGCGCTCTATAAATAAAATTTTACTTTACTTTACTATATAAATAAAGGAAGCAGATAATGGTACCTGAAAGAAGGCATCCACGTGCTGTTTGGGTGCGTCATTTTTCAAAACAGGGTAAGTGTACTTCCCCATCATGTCATAGATTGCTCTGACGATGTCTGTCATCTCCTGTGAAACAGAACACAGACACCATGAGTTATGATGAATAAAACCTGACATGTGGAAAAAAGAAGAAGTTAAGACAAACCTCTTTGTTTATGTATCCATCTCTGTTGATATCATAGAGGTTAAAGGTCCACTGTAGCTTCTCGGTGACAGAACCTCTCAGCAGGATGGACAGAGCTGTTACAAAGTCCTGATGGAGAACGAAGCAGATATAGAATGACAAACCGAATAAGGGAGGCGTAGGGTAGGTGAGTATCAAAGAGCTGAGATGTAATGAGTGGAAATGAGTGAGTATAAAGCAAACCTCAAACTTTATGGATCCTGTGTGTCCTGTGTCAAATGCATTGAACAGGTAGTGCGCGTAGGTGCTGGCATCTGCAGGAGAAGAAGAAAAAAGTTGCTAATACACTGGCAGGAAAACGTGCAGAGACAAAGACGAACATAAATGCAAACATCACAGCACACACACACACACACTTCACCTCCATGTGGGAAGAACTGGGAGTATATTTGCTTGAAGGTGTCTTCATTTACGACACCACTTGGACACTCCTGGAATGAGAGAGGGACAAAAGGACAAAGTTTAAGGGCAATGTGAAAACTGAACAAGCACAAACGAAGTAAACAGAGTACACAGGAGGGTGTAACAGTGGAGAAATACAAAAGCTGATAAGGCACGGAGATTGGATAAATCCAGACTTGATGATGTTTGGTCATCAAAAAGCCATATTAAAGTTGCTTAAAATGATTACAGTCTAATTCCTGACAATCACCAAAGGTACATCTAATTACAGTTTCTGACTATCACAGCAGGGTGTCTCTTATGAGACTATTTTTGATAAAGAGCTTTAAGCTAAAGAATGCAACCTCAATATAAAATATACTTTACGACAAAATCTGCGAAAGTAGTAAAGAACAAAAAAAAAAACCAAAACAGAGTATATCTGCATTAAAATGGTAGTGTTACAATTAAGTGACAAATGAATAAACTCTCCCAAAAATGCAAAAAAGGAACCTGGAATGTTTAATCTCACAACTTCCTGCATGTTACTGCGTGACCACAAATGCAGACTGTACTCTGGCCCATTTATTTACCTGTGAAAATGATTCACTCTGTCATGAAGCAGAGTCATTGTTACTGAAATTAAATGTACAGACTTACACAAAGAAAACCAGGAGGATAATAAAACCACTTTGTTTCACTAGAAGAAATGTAACAGTGTTGTGTACTTTGAATCCGGGCTTTGGCAAACATTGGCTCAGTATTAAAGAAGAGATTATATATTCTCCGAGATTTAGGCAAACCGGGTTACTGCACAGGCGTGCATGTAGCACCGCAGAGGATTTTTTTGTAAATCAGAGAAGGAAAAAAAAGGTCTGCATGTCCAATATGATGATGGATGCTCATAGTGATCTCCACACTAATTTGTAGCCAGTGTTGGGGAGTAACGGAATACATGTACCGCCGTTACGTATTTAAAATACAAAATATGAGTAACTGTATTCCGTTACAGTTACCGTTTAAAAGGGTGGTATTTAGAATACAGTTACTTTGTTGAAATAAATGGATTACACGGCGGTACTTTTCTGTTTCATATTGTGGCGGGTCAGGCCTGTTTGGGTTTTGTTTGACAGCTACGTTCTATTGTTCAAGCGGCAGCGTTACGGTTGCCATGGTTACAGGGTGACGCTCTCTCTCTGCGTGTTTCCTGGGTGAGAGAGGCCTTTGTTGTTGTTGTGCTAAGCTAATAGGCAGAATGCTACAGGTATAGCTCTAAAGAATGTAGCATCATGGGCAGTGTAGTCCGTGCTGCTGGGAGAATGGACTGCCATACACGTTATGTGTCTGTGAGCGAGGGAGGGAGAAAAAGGAAAAGTACGAGCTGTCATCGAGCAAAAACGGGAGCTGGAAGCACGTAAATATAATAATAACCACTGCAGCCAAGAAGAGTGCCTGACGAGCCCAGTTGTAAGTAAGCTATTAAGACTCGACTGTACACCGTGTTCGTGTTTTCCTCCGAAAACAATAAGTTCCGTTGGAGCAGCCTTTCAATGCCTCTCTCTGTCTCTCGCTAGCAAAGTTGACCCAGACAACAAAGTAAAGCTAGTTTTCGGCTATGAGCCCGACACAGAACCCACCGTATTAGCCAGAGGTCCCTTTACTACGGTTTGGAGCCGCGGACCTTCAGTAACAGTAATAAATCACAGCAATAGTACATTCATGTAGTTGTAAACAGCATGACAATATGTTAAGTAATCCAAAGTATTCAGAATACGTTACTCTCATTGAGTAATGTAACGGAATACGTTACAGAATACATTTTGGGGCATGTATTCTGTATTCTGTAATGGAATACATTTTAAAAGTAACCTTCCCAACACTGTTTGTAGCTATTTAGGTAGGACAGCTCAGTAAAACCCATAGTGTGTATTTAAAGGTAGATGTTATGATATACCTATCTCCCTCTACTTGCTGCTTGCAGTACAGGTTAAAAGCACCACCTCTGCTATCAACCGTGTATATGAGCCAATACAAAGTAAAAAAAATAATTAAAAACTACATAAATACAAATCATTCAAATGTCTTTTGATACTGGGTGTTTTTCTTTGATTTAAAGAGATGTTTTTATTGTTTATGCTCTCATACTCAAGTTACAGACAGTTAAGCAGGAGGAAAGTCGTGATGAAAAAACTGGAGGTGAAGTGTTGCAGTGCACTTTTACAGTCACTTACATTCTTGAAGCCCCTGTAGAGCACTTGGAGCTCTCTTTTACTGAAGTTGGTTTGAGCTTCTAGCTGGTCGAGGCCCTCCGGTCGATGGCAAACCATTGTCATCTCCAAGTCATCATCAGCTTTGTCTAAAGGGTAAAAAAAATATATATATATAGGGGAAAAAAAATCAGTATTAAAGAGTAAAAGGATAGATGTAGACAGGAAGGGAGTGGCTGTTCAGATGAAGAGAAAAGGACAACATTGGCTCAGTGAAGTCACAAGTATGCACCGGGTTTGAACAATGTTGTTGTCTTTACAGAATGATACACACTGTGACCAAAAAGGCGAAGGAGAGGGAGAGGAGAGGATGAAAGATGGAGGTACAGAGAGGTAAAGGTCAGTTTCGCAGCTCTACGCTGCTCCTCTTACCGGCCCTATCATTAACAACTCATTACTGTCCTCGCTGGAGGGGAGGTTGAAAGAGGACACACCACTGACTCTGACTTAACACACACACACACACGGTGGTTATAGGTGAACACAACAATATAAAATTAAGACATTTTCTCTCGCCCTCTTTTAGAGACACTCATTTACACATTTAAACCGGTGAACAATTTCCCCCAAAGCAATCTACAATGTAATAATTATGCATAGTGTTATAACTGTGCATAATTTAATAGAAGTAGTAATAAAAATTCTGAATATGATAAAATGGTCATGGTGCCCCCGTTATGTTATCAGCCCACTGAATGACTGTTATCAGTAGGCGGCCTCCTCCACAAACTTCCAGGCTCAGTAGGAAGTTATCACCACATTTAATGGCGATCGTGCCGACTTGCTGAACAGAATATAAAAGGTGTGGAGTTTTTTTTATTTATTTATTTATTTTTTTAATGCAAAAAGATAATACAGAAAAAAAGCTTGGGTTAAGCTTGTAAAATGGCCCATACTTCACTGTTTCCATAACTTTCTGCAGTACAACTAGCATTAAAATTCACAGCTTACCAGATGGTGAGTCATGCTGTGTTCACATTATTCCATACCAGTTTTTTAAAACATGCATATATGAAGAATATCAGCCAATATACACTCACCAGCGACACAGTTAGGCACCCTTATTCATCTGCTTGGTAACGCAAGTATCAGCTATTTAAACAGATCTCAGTGCATTTACATTCCAACCAAACTATACAGAACAGCATCTCTGAACTCACAACACTCTGGCATTACACAACTGTTGGCGGTGTAATGTCGTAGGGGATACTTTCCCTGCACTAATTGGGCTCCTTATTATCAACAGAGCATTGTTTAAACTCCACCTGAGTATTTCTGCTAACCATGTCCATCTGTTTATCTGACCTTTATGACCAGGGTAACACATACTGTCTCAGAGCTCAAATCATCTCAAATTGGTTAGCTGATATGAAAATGAGTTCACTGTAATCAAATGGCATTCATATTCACTGGATCTCAATTTAACAGAGCGCCTTTGGGATGTGGTGGAGCAGGAGATTCACATCTGCAGCCGATAAACCTGCAGAAAGAAACTATGTGATGCCACCACCTCAATATTAATAAAAAAATCTCTGAGGAATGTTTCCAGCACCCTTCTGAATCTGCGGCTAGAAGAATTAAGGCGGTGCTGAAAGCAAAAGGGAGTCCAACCAAGTACTACCAAGGTGCACCTAATGAAGTGTATCCCTAACAATCTGTATCGACATTTGCCACAAGAATCCAGCCAGGCTCTAATTAAAGCTGAAAAGGGCCATGGAGTGGCGTGATAAGATTCCAGCAGTAGACACTATTAAAATTAACAAATGGCAGAACCTAAATAAATAAAAAAAGATGTTGCTTTTGTTGAAATAATGAGTTGCTGAGTTTAATGAAGGCTGATGTCTTAATGTCTGACTAGGCATCCCATTAAAAGCTGATAAAATCCTCAGAAATGTTTGTTCTTTTCATTTATCCTCGTGAAATTTAGGCTGAAAAAAAAAGGTGAATGGTCCTATTAGCAGAAGCTGCTATGCACTTCCCTGTGTTTGCATCAGTTAAGATCTATGAGAGATTGTAATCACCCAGTTTGTTTTTCATAGAAAATTATGGACCATTTCCCCTTTTAGCACACTAGTCACTATCACTATCAAAGTCACTATTGTGCCGACTGCTGTCCAGACGAAAATTTAGCTGAATGTGTTTTGAACAGCCACAGTGACAGTGTCCAGCACAGGCACAAAGCTAAATCTTTTGAATGGCTCCCATTTAGCTTTAATTGGTGTCACGGGGTGCAAGGTTCACTCTGTCCTTGGTTGTTCACATTTTGAAACAGTAACAGTTTTGAAATGAGACATTTTTATCTGTGTGACAAAACCATTAGTGGTTTGTAAAGCTTCATTACACCAGTCCCTCTTCAGTGCTATTCTCCCAGTGAATGATGGGTACTGAGATGGCATTTCACTGAGCAAGGCAAAGACTGCTTTATCTCACTGCTAAATTAAGCCTGAACTTTTCAGATTTCAGATTCAGTATTCAGAACTTCACACAAAAAACCTAAAGTTTGCCATCGTAGCTTAAACCAGCAGGTTTGAATTCTACAATCAAATACGATATACTGACTCTTTGGCCTGCTGACTCACACGTTTGTCAAATGTAGCCGTAGAGATGCTTTGAAACGGTGAGAACAGTGTCGTGTGCAATGATATTATCTAACGGTGCACATGTCAATTTAAAGTATAAAAGTCACGATAAAAAAATCTAAATAATTTATTACGCGACTCAGTAAGTGCATGCTGAATTGTGGTCTCACATTTTGTACTTTATGGGAGCAGTATGACTTTATGACTTTGTATAACTTATAATGTTGAGTTGTAGTCTCTTTATATAGCTGCTTACCCCTCCTCCCTCAACGTGTTCAACGCACACAAACACAGCTACCTGCAAACACATACATGCACACACGGTCACACATCACTTGAAGGTCATTTTCATCCCAGCAGATCAGACATTGTCAGCGTCACACTGGGGTACTGAGGTGTAGGTTTTGAGGTTCAGGCTCACACACACACACACACACACACACACAGACACACACACACACACACAATCATGTGAATTCATCTGATAGGCCTCTAATGCCTAATCATACCAGGACAGTCACCGTTACACTCCAAGCAAAATAACGACCAGACATGACGTCCATATTATAGTAGTATCATATATAATTACAAAGGGCTCCATTATAGAGAGATTTTATGTTTTAGCATACATTGCATGTGTAAACACGTATATCAACTATACTAAGGTCTTAAAAGAGAGGGTGTCTGATTCTGTGCAGAGCTGGAAAAGCCCTTTAGGCAGAATCTGTGATTCATGGACCTTAATATCAATACATCTAAGGTAAGTAAATTTAAAGAACAAATACCTCACAGGTGAGATGGGGAAGCATTAGTTAACATTCATACACCTTTAAACAGTAAAAATTTCCCCAGAGACTAAAAGTTACACTGATCATCAGAGAGAAAATCTCCCTTGTGGTCTTCATTGACTAAAATCATCTCAGTTTCTTCATTTCATTTCATTATGAAACAAAGTAAAACCAAATGTAGGGATATTTTTGTAATATATCCAGCACTATGGCATTAATATCCATTTTAAAATATGCAAACATCAAATGAACAACTCAGACTACAAAGTTCTGGAATGAATCCCAACACCAGTGGCACTGTTAACATATAGAGATTTCTTTAAATCTTTGGTTTTCATTGAGCTGTGGCTGTATGAGGCTCCGTTTTTTTTATAGTACATGACAGATGATGTTTCTGTACTGCAGCAGAATTATTATAAGTGGGAAAAGCAATGCATGTGCATGAGTCAACTGCAGATTCGCATCATTAAAATGAGCAGGAGAAATATATATATGCACGCACAAGTCCTCTACAGCAGTTCCCTGCTATGAGTAGTTAATGACAGAAGTTCAGAATTCATGTGGGTAAGAGTGCAAATCTGACAACAGAACAGCCAGCAGCAGTTTGCATTTATTAACTGCTTATTTTTTTTTATTTATTTCATTTATCCCTGTGTTCTTTTTGCGTCTTGAGAAAAACTATAACATTCGCTTTGCTGGTTGACAGCCCAACAGCAGTGGAAACACTCTGACTTTGTTGGTTGACTTAAAGGTGGATGATAGTATAATGACTCACCCTCCACAGTGATGACTCCCAGCAGGTGCAGCATTTTGACGGCCCCACAGCACAGCAGAATGATGGCTATAGTATGTAAACTGTTCTCGCTCTGCTCCTCTCTATCCATTCTGATTATTTTCTTCTTTTCTTTGGACTCGCTGTTTATCCTGAAGCTTTCTGTCTTCAACTTTTCCCGTACATCCTTAGCCCCTTCTGGTTTTTATTCCTTAAGATGCTTAACTTTGCACAATAAGGAAAAATTGAACTCCAAACTTTCAAACACTGGTGGTGGTTTTTCACTACAATTCTAAACAAAGTTGGCTTTTAAACTCTCTTTCCTGCTCTCTCTCTCGTGATTATAAACTTTCCATCTATCTTGCTTCCTCCCACAGTGAAATCAGCACTCACCTGCCTCTCTCTGTCTCTGTCTTTTTATCCCCCCATCTCTCTCCTCCCTGGGGCATCTTCCTCTCTTATCCTGACCTTCGCTCTATCCCACACACCCTCTCTCTCCCCACAGAGCCCCACTCCCCCCTGTATTACAGTCGGTGTCCTTCACTCTTTGGGGCTTTACAGTGAGCACACTGTAACAATGATAAACTCACCTTACACCGTGCCGCCATATGTGTTTGTTTTGTGACTGTGTACAAGTTCATGAACAGATCAGGACTTGATTAATGGCTCCCATTAAGACACACAGTCAGCTTCCAACAACAGACGGCCTAATTCACCGCAAAGTGACTTTTCTAAACATACCTTTCATATACCTCCATAATATAAACAGCACTTTGTATAAATCAGTACCTATGAATACACGCACTGAGAGAACATCTATTCTAATTTGCCCTGTGGGCTTTATAAAAATTGCAGCAAGCCTGAATAACAAGAGTATTGGGAACTATAAGAACTGCTATAACCTTTGTGGATCAGCAGGGGGTAGCAAAACCTAACACAGAGAACAGTACCATGATTGCTAAAAATGTGATGCACATTTTAATGTTTAGCTTTCTCATAGAATATCAGTGCAGTGACCAATTTGATAAGCTGAACAAATATTTTTGCTCAAATGCGATTTATTTTAATGCATCCACACAATCACAATCACAGTGAAATAAAGACTAAATTGTAAATTCTGTGCACTTAACAAGATGGCACTCATTTAAAGTCTTTATGTGTATGCAAAGAGAAGCTTCACTAGCCAACTGAGCTGAAGTACAGCCGCTGACTTGCAGACTGCAGGGGGCTCTGCCGTATCAAGAGGTTTCCCACAGAGTTGTCGATTGCAGGTTTGCTTTATTTACTGTTGTGAAATTACAGTAGCAGTGCTGGGGAAAATTTAATTTAGCGACAAGAGTAGAATTTAATCCAATTTGTCAGACATTTGCTCATTAGTATAAATGATTAAGTGTAGTTTAAGTTGTGTTCATTAGCTGTCTTCACTGGGATTTTCTGTTGGGATATTATACACAGGTACAGCGAAAGAACAAACACCCTGCAACACATGTTACACACCAATTCCAAGGTACACTCGGACAGAATAACAAGCTGACACCAGATTATTAGTGGAAAGTTGAGAAGGCGTTTATTTTATAGCAGACAGAATACTAAACAGATTTGAATCTGCTGCAGGTCCTTTCCCCTGCCCTTTAAGCCAAGTTTCTTTGCGTACAGAAGGTTTTGAACAGTGACCAGATTTAGAATATCTCCTCTCTATGGCACCGCGCAGATCCAAGAGCATAGAAGAAAAACCTCAGAACAAAATGGACAAACAGAGCAGTCTATAGCTTGACTCACAGGGACTACTAATAGTACACTGACCTCATTATTCTAAATTTTTGTCATGATTATAGCAGCATAAATATGACAGAGGATAAAGAAATGCATAAAGGGTCTACTTTAAAGGTATAGTGTGTAAAATATTACCACTAGATGTCAGTAGATTGTAGCAAACTGAAATCTGTTTTCTCATTTGTAGTGAGTGTAGGCTTTTATTCCGCTGTTTACCTCAGCTGTCATACGTCTATTTAATCTGCAGGAGGCTATAAAAACTTTGAAAGGGGTCGACGAGTCAGTAAAACTCAGTTCTTCTCAATGACAGCGATGCTGAGGTGAGTTTTTAAGGATATTGTGAAGTTTTCTGTCAGTAAGCACTGTTGTATTTGGTGTTAGCTGCAGTTAGCCTATATTAGCCCCTGTTAGCTTCTGTTTGCTAGCATTAGTGAAACTTTCTTTGAAGTGGCTCTAACAGTGTTGGACTTGGACATTAGGTGAATAAACTCTCATACAATGTGAGGATGTAATCAAACTATTTATCAGAAGGAAAGTGTGATTTTTAGGACACTAGAACACAACATTAGCTGGCATTATTTTAGCTTATAAGGAGCTGCTTTTGATATTTAGCTTGCTTGTTATCAGAGAGGGTGAAATGTCTAATCTGCTGACAATAAATAATTGCATCAGTACTGGGAATGAATAAGCATGTTTATGAATGTTTTTGGGTGTTACCGTAATGAATTCAGTTGAGGAAATGAGGCTTGAGGAGAGGAGGAAGATGATGAAGTGGAAATGGGGGAGGAAACAGAAGTGGAAGAGGAAGAGAATGACATAGTGAGAACGAGCTGATGAAAAGATGCATTTACAAATACTAAATGGCCACAGATAGCTTGAAAGAGCTATTTATGAGTTATTTATGAGCTTTCACAAACTAGCGTCCTCTCCTGCGTATGTCTGATGGCTTAATTCTACATCTAAGTCTATGAAAATATATCAGTTTATTATTAGATGAGATTGGTAGATACCTTTAACACACTATCGTCTAACACTTCACTGAGTGAAGCTGTCATAGGACAGGTATCAATCCATCACAGGGCTTCATATGATATATTAAGTGAAATAATACTTTTGCATGGACAACCTACCATCAATCCTTTGAAGCCTATAACTTCAACAATAACTGAGTTTACTATCAAACAGTTAACAGTTTCCATTTGGCATATGCTCACCATCTTTGTTTACGCTCACGTGCACACACCCACACACAGTTGGCAAGCTCCGCGCAGGCTGTTAGGAGTTTTTACTGATGAGGAGGATGGAGACAGTGTGGAAAAAACAAAGACAGAGCAGCCTTGTACAAAGGTGTTTTCTAATTCTACTAACTACAACTGTTCAATTTGGCACGCATTTCTATTTGGGAATACAAAAAAATACAGCACTTTAACAATCCTGTCATTTTCATAAAAATCTGCCTAAATCAGTAAATATGATTTTTTTTTTTTTTTAATGTTTATCAGAGAGAAAAACAGTTTAATACATTTAAGGAACCAGAGGACTAATAGATTTTGAAGCAAAGAGGAACACGCGTCAAAAACAAAGTAACACACACAGACTTGCTAATTTAATACTAATTCTACTCTACTGTAGCTAATCCCCTTCATCCAAGCAGTGATTTATAAGGTACAGAGAAAATGAATGTGCTCAGTGAGAATCTCACAATCGAAAACATTTGGGACACATCAATACACAGTCACAACATGTACTGAATTACAAAGCTATTATTGATTCGTTTTGAAGCATTGCAAAACAATAAAATAGATAGTGCTACGCTGTGTTGAGCACACTGAATATTTGAAGTAATTGCTACAGTGTTCTTGTTTGGTTCCCGATCAAAGGAAAACACTGAGCTTGAGCATTATGCTGCTCCAGTAAAACAGAAAATGAATTACTAGGAATAGACTGTGTACACGAGCCTGTGTGATCTTCTTCCTTGGTTAGCAGTTAAGATCCAAAGTTACTTTTAAGTTCATTTCGCAATGTAAATTCATTATAACATGTCTACAGATGTAAACTAACATTGAATTTAGGAGATATCACCCAGTTCTACATATCTAATCCCAACTTATTGTCTTTACTCTACATAGGGTTCAAAACCTCATTGTGAGCCTTTGGGGGATTATTATCAAATGTAAAAGAAGTCTTCTGATTCAGGAAACCTCTTTTTAAACATGTGAAAGTGCGTAGTGGTGGAATATATCTGGTCATATAACTTCTGTAAAGTTTTCATTGAACAGGTGAGGTCTAGAAACCTATATCATCCGTGTTCCACAACAAAATCTGCAAACTTAGCAGATAAAGAAAGCCTAAATAAACCCAACCTAGAAAGCAACCTCGAGAACTTCACTTCCATCTGCTGCATAACCTATTATAAGCCTGGGTGTCTGACAGTGACCAACAGCCTGAGCCCATTTCTTTCAGAGCTTGTTCAGAGTGTTAAGCGGTGGCCTGAGCTGCCAGCAAAGAAAGACTACCTGTCACTCTCCCAAACAAGCACTCTAACACAAAAAAAGCCCCTCCTACGTCTGTACACACCCTCTTCCTAAAGCCCATGAAGAGGATTTAATTCCTAACTTTCTCCTGACCACTCCTGCCTGGTATTTAATGCTGCGCTAATTTCTTCTGCATCTCTTCCTTTCTTCTGTTTCCCACTGATTCCTTCTTTCTCCTCCATTTCTTATCTCCCTCCCTCTGCCAAACTCTCCTCTCAGTCCGCCACTCTATCTATGCCATGCTCTCTCTTTCTTTCTAGTACCGTGTCCTGTAATCCTTGCCAGAAAGTATCTCATTTGCATAATCTGAATTAGCCTAATCTGTCATCCTGGCCGGCTAAAGAGGAGTTTCTCTTACCGGCCTCTGCATGGTGGAGGGTGCTTTCCAAGAAAGAGGCAACTTAAATAGCTGCAAGCAACAGCATAAACCCCGGAAAAGCTGAATATATAATCATGTTTCACGCAGTGAATTTGAGCCCTCATTCTGAGACATATTGTTTTCCATAGTCAATATTCAAGACATAAGGCCAATCCTTTACTGGCTTTTCGGTGCTTCACTGAAGGTCCAGTAACTTGTTATGGTTGGGGACACACACATAAACACAGAAAAATACATTTATCCAGTCACATGGGC
The DNA here is from genome assembly GCF_056152115.1 of Neolamprologus brichardi. Taxonomy (NCBI): domain Eukaryota; kingdom Metazoa; phylum Chordata; class Actinopteri; order Cichliformes; family Cichlidae; genus Neolamprologus; species Neolamprologus brichardi. Next base: position 27,779,744 of record NC_142105.1, read on the forward strand.
TAAAAACAAGGCAGAAATCCAGAGTTATTGACGAATAAAGCATTTAAGCACCCGTGTGTGTAAAACAACAAACACTCACACACATAACTGCTTGGATACTGACCTTCAGCCTGCTGAAGGAGGACTGTTTGGATTGCTAAAGTATGTTCAAACAAACACAGGAAAGTGTGTCACTTTTTTTTTTTGGCTACTGTTGATTATGTTTGGGAAGAGGGAGTTATAAATACGGCTCATTTAGACACACATAGCAGCACACCAGTATTGATTTTTGAGTAAACATATGTCTAGACTCCGAATCTGCAGAACCCACAAACACATACGCGCACACACACAGGCAGAGACACACTGCTGGATGCCAAGAGGATGAGGATGATGAGATGACTTAATAAGCACTCACACCAGCTAATGGGAGTGTGGGTGATGCAGAGAGGGAGCAAATGAGAGAAAGAACAGCAGCCTAAAAGTGAGAGGGATGGAAAGGAGCGGTATGGAGCAGATTATGATGGTGGTGGCGGCATGCGAGAGTGTGGTGGGGAAAAATTAGAAGAAAGTAAGATGAAGAGGGATAAATGTGGGAGGGAGAAATGGGGGAAACAACTGGGAGTAGAAAAAGCAGTGGGAGGATGTGAAACTGCAAAAAAACAATAAGAGGAAGAGGTTCAGGGGCTGGTAGGGATGAAGCAACTAGCAAAACAAAAGAAAGACAAGAGGGAGAGAGAGATTGACAGAAAATAAAAGGATAGAGTGAGATTGAGACAACATTGCTGCAGGGAGTAAGTAAGGGAGGCAGTGAAAAATGGAAAATTCACCAGGGAGTGGAAAAAAAATGCCAGGTGAAAATTCTTCTGGAGAGATGAGTTGTCAGAGGCCACAGCAATAGATGAGGAGGAAAACAGGAGCGAGCCTGCCAGACAAAACCATGCAGACAAGACAGTAGGAGAAAACTCCCACCAGAAAGAGCCTGTCAGAAAAAGGAAGAAAAAACAACTTGGCAGAAAATCAAGGAAGTTGAGAGAACAACACGCAGCCTTGATGAAAACAGACAGTCCAGACAGGCATGTAAATATTCAAGCAGGTGCAGGACACGAACGCGGCGAGGGTATTTTCTGTCATGACACAGGAGTGATGAGCTCATGCGCAGAAGATCAATCATGTAGAAATTTAATCTCACAACATTATAGCCATGCACTGTCCCCCATTTTCAGTGTTGTGAGGATAAGTTATCTTCAACACCACAGAAAGAAACGGGCGCCTGCATACATACAAGCCCCGCCGCACTAATCCCGGATAAAGCTAACATGTCAGAGCAGGAGAAAGATGCTGAAGTAACAACAGCTGAATTACAAACAATTCTCTCCCCCTCCAACCCCAAATAGCTTCACAGCTCCACATCCCATTCTTTTTTATCTCTTCGCTGGGTATTTGTGGAGGTAAAAAGACTTGTTTTCATTTGCAGCAAGAGTCAGATTTCATGCGTTTCCACAACTTAAGTGCATCCACAACCACCTCATTTTTCAAAATAGCAACAAATTTACGCCTAGCTTTTTTTTTTGGTTTTGAACACCCTTAGGGAAAAGTGTTTGTTTGAGCTAGTGGTGGAGTGGAAGAGCTTATTCAAAAGATGAAGCCAGCCATATGCACTGATTTGGAAAAGGTCCTGCTTGGACAGAAAACTGATAACAGTCTGTCTCGACAAATAAGTTTAAATGACTATTAATAGGGGGTAGGGTTGGGGATTTTTTTTTCCCGTCTGGCACTGATCTCCTGCTTACTGTGCCCATTCATTGTAGTAGCCACATTAGATTTGTAAGACTTACATAAATGAGGTTTACAGGATTTCTTTTTTAGAATGAGTAACGAGGGAGTAAAACATTTCTTACAGGCAACAGGTTTTCATACATCCCGCTTCTCGCTTCATCTGCAAATTTGCATCTCTCACTATCTGAGTCTCTTTCACGTGGCCTTGACTTACTTAGGAAAACCCCAATCTCATCAAAAAAAAAAAAAAAAAAAAAAACCCAAACCCCACCCCACCCACCCCAAGCCCCACATCTTTTGTTGCCATGGTTACGGTGCTTCCAAGGTAACAGCAAGACAGAAAAGCAGTGTGTGAGCAGAGTGACAAATACCTTCGACATGTGTGTGTTTACCAGCGTCGAGGCTCGCGTCTGAGCATGCAGCCAGACAGACAGACAGAGCAGCACGCGTGCGCACGCACAGACCAAAAAAAAGAGAAAGAGGAAAGAGCCAGCTCTCAGATTCCTCCCTCGGTTTGCTGTGTCAAAAAAAAAGATACGCTCAACAACAATCATCTGCGTGCACAGACACTGCCTGGCTGAAAGTTTGTTGTAGAATAAACAGATCCACTTTTTTGTTTCCTCTGGGAACACCTGTTGGTCTCTACATTTCTTCCTTTCTCTCTCTCGACAAACCATCTGCTCCCCTTCTTTCGCTGCATCTTAACTGAAATACCGGCAGTTATTAATCTTCGCTCTGCAGCTTTTCGTACCTGCGCTGTATACATTGTGCCGGAGTGAGCGTGTGTGTGAAAGCCACAACGACAACACACTGTCAAAAGTTTCACCGCCCGTATGCGTGCATCCATGCGCGTGTGCCGATTAGAAAAAGAGAGAAAAAACCCCCCCACATTATGTTTGTGTTTTGTGTGTGTGAGTATGTCTAAGCGTGCGTTCATGTTTGTGTGTGTATTCCCTCACCCCTGGATGGCCTCCTCTGCTTGGTCTGCATGGTCAACGTGCCCACCACAGCCCCCATGTTTGCCGCCGTCGTTGTGGAAACAAGTGCGTCTGTGTGTTGAAGTCTGTGTCTCTTCGTCACGTGTTTCAGCGGCTAGAACGCACACGCACGCACTCCCTCGCCCTCTTTCCTCCTCTCATCCTCTCCTCCTCTCTCTCCACCTCCTCTCTCAATGGCTGCTCCAGGCAGAAACCCTCCTTCCATCATCCCCTCTTTCATCCTTTCACACTCCATCTTGTGGCGCTCCTCCTCTCTTTCTCTCTCTCACTCTCGCCCCCTTTCTCCCCAAACTCCTTCACTCCCTCCCCTCCCTCCCCTCCCTCCTTCCCTCCCTGCTCCTTGTTTTTCATTAGGGGCTGTAGTTGCCCTCCCTCTTTCCATTTCTCTCCCTCCCTCTCTCTCCATCTATCACCCTCCCACCCTCACAGCGAGGCAAGAGCCCAAGAGGAGCATCAGTGATTCAGTATGAAATCGCCAGGATGTTGATTCACTAAATTATAAATTAATATTAGTATACCCATTGACTTGTCAATGATAACGCAGCATGAATCACTCTGAACAAAACAACAAACATGCCCTGTTACATCCGCACACCTAAAAGCATCTGTTTCCTTCTGCAGGAGAACAAATATGCAAATAGATACTTGCTCAAACACTGACTGGAGAGGTAAATATGAATCACGGGGCGAAGGGGAAACACGTGAATGTGACGGGAATTACGAAGAGCCCTGAGCTTTGCTTCCTCAGCATTGCGCTTTGTTCACGAAAAGGCCACTTTAGTCCATCAGCACCTCCGCTGACTTCATCCATCGCTCTTGTTAATCCATCCTTACCCACGAGCAGGATGGATAAAGGGATGGAGAGTGAGTGAATGAGTGAGGGAGCGTGTGTGTGGTGGCAGATTGGCTTCACGGGTCAGGAGAAACAGCTGAAAGTCAAGGATGTGAGAAAAGAGAGAGATTAAAGTGAGAGGAGGCAAAGGATGAGAAGAGTGAGATATTTAATATGGCTCTAATAGAGGGATCAAGACGAGTGTCAGATAATATTGCAGGAGTGTGTGCTATTCCCTTTAAGAGCTGCACACACAAAGATGAAATCACATTTTCAGACAGTCACAGATGACAAACCAAATGTGCTGCACATGAAAGACCGAAGACTGTAAGCAGAAACGCCACTTTATGAAAATACTCAGAAGTAAAATTCCAAAGAGTAAATATAATTATGTACAGTTTTAGAGTGAAATCTTATTTACACTTTTTTACGGTCCTCGGTCTGTGACCCAGCATTTTGAGTTTAGAAGTTTCACTTTAGTTCTTTGATGTTTGACTCTTAGTTTGTGGTATTTTGGCGTTTCGTGGTATAGTTCGTTGGTGTTTCTTTTTTTACTTTCTCAGGCGAGTGGTTAGAGTTTCTTTGGATTCTACTCTTGTTTTAGTTTATTTTACATTCCCTGTGTTTTCTGTGTCTCGTGTTAAGTTTTACCTCCCAGTGTCTCCTCATCAGATTTAGTTCAGCTGTATGTTTCTCCTCAGGTGTCTCCACTCCAACCTCATCTCCTCTTGTGTATTTGAACCCTCAGTTTGTTTGTGTTCTTTGTTGTATCCTCCATCATGCTGTGTGCTCCCTTGGTCTGTGCTTCCCTGTGACTCAGAGGATTTCCTTTCCTGGCGCGAGCCCTGCCTCATTTCTGTAATTTGTTTGAAAGGTTTCAGAATTAAAGCTGTTTTTTGAGTTTCTTGTCTTGCGAGCCCTGCGTTTGGATCCACCGACAAAGTCCCATCCAAAATGCCATAGTCACTCCATGGCTACTTTAAACCTGAAGTCTACAACTTTCTGTCAGGTGGTGCTGTGCTGGACTGCACTGCATAATGTGCATATCTTTTGTTTCAGCCTACACAATTTACCATACATAAGGGATCGTTACACAATATCAGTTGATAGACTGGTCAAAGTGTAATCCGCCTCTCACCCAGTGTAAGGTTGGATAGCGTCTAACTCCGCTGTGTAATCAGATTGAATCAAATTAGACAAACAGTTCAGAAAATACTTGAATGGATGGTTATTAAGCATCATGAGAAAGAGTAACTGTAAATTTTTGTCCCAGCTCAATCAGCAACTCATCTGTGGAACTGCAGAGGACGAGGTGAACAGTTTTATGTCCCAAGGAATCAATAATCTGTCACTGGTATCACCCATCTTCGCTGTGATAAAGATCCCTCACAAACAGATGGAAACTTCGGAAGTCTTTTGCAGAACTTTTTTGTAGAACAGCTATAGAAAGCATCCTCACTAGAAACATCACACCCACCCCATCCCAGCCTGTTCACCCTACAGGCCATCTGGCAAGTGAGACAGAAGTTTTGTTACGCAACCGCGTTATATAATGATAATTAAAATGGATATTAAACTGGTGACATCGATCAATAAAATAGCCAGTTATCATACCTGTCAAATGACTGTAGAGAGCAGAGGCTGCGAATCCTACATACAGCTCTCGCGTAATCGTCCCTGTGCTTGTTGATGGCAAGAAATACAGAAATGAAGCTTCCACTAGGGCACGACATGTAAAAATTACACTATTAGCTGGTTATGGTTTTCTTCTTCGTCTTCTTTGTCGATAAAATCTTTTTTTCCTCTCTCACTACATGGGGGGAAAAAAATATTGTTTAGTAGAGATGCAGTTGTTTCCACAAATGTTTTTTTTAGTAAACGATTTGGAAAATAGTCACAGTGTCCTTTTATATCAAGCCAGCAGTCCGTAGTAGTAATGCCTCCGCAAATGTGGCAGCAGCTTCAAAAACGGGGCACTTTTTTGCCTGCCGATGGTGAATAATGAACAAAGCGAGACTGTTAGGAAGCCATATGGGCAGATTTAGCAGAAAAGATTTAGTTTGGTGAGCAAAGGAAACTGCAATCTGCTTTTGTAAAAATGTGCACATGCATGCGCTGATTTCTTCACAACAGCTAGAAAGACAGAATGGACAGCAGTGGGGTGTAATGCTTTCACCCTGCCTACACACACATGGGAACACACATATGGTTACTCACACAAAGAGGTACACATATACACACACATACATTTTGCACATGCATCTAGCATGGGCAGAAAGACTGTCTGATCATAGGATGAGGTCTCTGTGGATGCTAGTGGCATCCAAATGACATGCAGTCGGCACAGTAGAGCATAATCATTTCCTGCCACACACACACACACACTGCTCTTCCGCTTTGCTTGCCCTGCTATATAACTGACTGCCTGAATTGTGCCTATAGGATTTTACAGGCTATCAGAGTTATTCCCTTCTATCTTCACTGCAGCCTACTTCTTCTTTAGCCTTAAACTATGTCTATCCATCTCTCGACACCTCCTTTTCTATGAATTTGTCTTCCGGCGCACAGCCCTCGCCAGTACACCTATATCTTGCCATCTCTCCCCATAAATCTCTGCGCTTGTATCAGCCTAGTGTTCCTGTCGTTTCAAACAGTGTTCCCAGCTTGTTCCAATCTCAAATCTCCGTCCCTCCCTATCTCCCCGCGGTCTCTGACAGGCCTGTTTCCACACGTTGACAGAAATGTTTCTCCATCTAGTAATCATTTCAAAGTCTGTCTGTAGAGCAGAGAGAAAGGAGTGAAAGGTTGGAGTGTGTGTGATTATTTTTATGCTTGTGTGTATAATATTGGTACAGAACTGCCTGGTGTTTCCCTGAAGGCATGTGACTGAATGGCTGCAGACTGTTTTACAAGACCCCTGTCAGACTTTAAAGGAAAGATGATATGAGACAGAAGCGAGGAGAGAACAGCAAGAGCAGGAAGAGGTGTATAAAATATCTATAGATATATATATATACTCTTTCAAAACTGCATGTAAGGAGGAAGGAAAAAGCAGCAGAATTACAGATGGAATCATATTTGGCAATAAAGGATGAAGAAGGAAAAAAAATCAGGAGGAAGAAGCATACCAGAAGAGCTTCCAGCGGGAGATTAGAGTGCGATGCAGAGAGAGAATGAAAGAGTAAGAAGTGGGTAACAAGAGCCAGGAGAGTGGGCGAGTGGTATTGCAAGAAAGAAAAGGCAGAGGAGAGCAAGTGGGACATGCAAACATCACATTTCCAGAGATGAGGACGGTGGAACAAAAGAAATTAGGGAAAAAACCGAGGGAGGGAAAATAGAACTCTGAAGATTTTGATTAAGATTCAAATGCTTTTGGAAGCTTTAGAAAATCAAGCGAATAAAGTCAAATCTGCACATTCAGACCCACCTCAGTGCTAACTTGCAGTGGGAAAAAAAACCCCTAAAAACACCTGCTTCTCCACATGAAGGATTCATCCCAAGAGTTATAGATTATGAATCAATCACGGCAAACAAAGCTTTGGCAATTACTCATCAGGGGCATCGCGGCTTTGAACAGGGGACATGTCTATTAAGAAAAATCAATACTAATATCTATCGCTGTTGAAATGACTTCTCGCACAGACGCTTCCCTGTATCTTTATTAGCAAATGAATCCTGAGCCTCTTACAGGCGCCCATCAAGGAATGAAAAAAAAGGGAATAATTAAAGGAGGCTCTGCGATTGATCTGTTTTTATCAAGGGAGAGGGGTAAAAGCAAGAAAAACAAGAGGGATGGAGGATGGTATGCAAACGAATGGAAAGCAAGGAGGAAGGATAGACATTAAAGAGAAGTAAAGCACAAAAGAGTGAGACAAAGCAGAAGATAAAGTGTGAGTGTGGCAGATGTTTAAAGAAGATTCAATGAAGAGAGAGAGAGAAAAGTGAGCAGAGGAAGTAGCTTAGTTGAGCTAAGTTGTTATTCTTACAGCTAACTGGACTGACGTGGGATGTGAGGTCTTTGTAAACATGGCAAAGAAAGCAGGAATAGGAAGATATTCGTATTTGACATTGAGATGTTAGAGGAGATTTTTTAACCTTCAGTGAAAAAAAAAAACAAGATTTGAGGTCAGTCTGGATGTGCAGCTAATGCTGACAGCGTTTCATTGATTAAAATAGATGACGGTCCATTAAGTGATTGATAGTTAATAGGGAAAGTACTCAATTTTAAACATGGTAGCTCGTGTTTATTTCTTGCCATCTTGGGTATATATGAAGAATATGTATCAAATGCATGACAGCTGTGACTCACTAACCCGATTAGTATAAGGTCACTCTGAGGTACTTGCAGTTAGGGCATCCTGTCAGAAAGGATTTAATTTTACTTTACTTGCAGTTTGGTTATGTTCAGGCAAAAACAGGAGCAGCGTGACAGAAACGGTAGATACGGTAGATGGGGGACGTTGCTTAAATGTGAAATAGATATACAAGCATGGGATAAAATCCTGCTCCTTCCATCTAAAATCTCTGTTTGTAACCGATTTAAAGAACTGCAGTACAAAATTTTGCACAATGTGTATATTTCTCCGTATATTTATAGTAAGTATAATATGGGAACATCTCCAAACTGTCTCAAGTGTAAGGTCAGAGTGGGCACTAGATTCCACTGCTTGTGGGAATGTGCTATTATCCAGTCATTTTGGAAAGAGGTCTGCGCCAATATTAGTACAGCCATTGGTCATCAGGTGACAGAAAACCCATTAATGTGTATATTGGGATATATTCCCATCTCACTGGTACAACATGAGCATGTAATTCAGTCACTGTTAATGTTGTCCAGGAAAAGCATTATGTTGAGATGGGTGGGGGCTGAGCCTCCCTCCATTTCTCTATGGAAGTCGCTCATCATTGAAGTTATGACTCTGATCAGGCTGGGACACTATATTGATGGGAGCTCCCGAATTTTTGTGGACAAATGGAAGAAACCACTGGAAGCACTAGGAGTAACCTGTAAACTGGATCCTAGTGGACAACAATTATGGACATAATGTTGTAATATTCTAGTGCTGTGTAGTGTTATTATTTTGGATGTGAACCAGTCTTGTATTTGTTGGGGAAAAAAGTTAAATAAAAGTTAAAAAAGAAAAAAAAAGAAAAAAAAAAAAGAAAGAAACGGTAGATACAGGCACGTATGAGAATGTCAGTGATTGTAACGATGTCCACCATATATTGTTTTCCTTGCAGAGTTTATTTCATCTAATAGGTAATTGATTCTGTTCATCCTATCTTAGTCTTCGCTTCTCGCTGCAGTGCAGCTCTTTATTTCTCAGAGGTCGCAAAACAAACTCTGAGACATGGGTTCACTTGGTGACAGGCGGTCTGTTTGTAGTCTGTTTTTTCTCAATTCTCTGCTGTTCCACTTAAAATGTACAAGAGATTTGTATTTATGTTATTTTAACCCTGAAGCAGTTTCATAGTGCACTCCATAATATCTGCACCAATACAAAAACACTTTCTGTAGCGCTTGGTCTGAAAGCGTATGTGCTAAATCTAATTTTGGATTCATTTGCCAAAAAGATGGAACACAAGGCGTTGCCTCTTTGCTCTTTACTTTTTACAAACTAGCCTCAGTGGACAGATTAAGTGCCTGTATTGCTACCAAGTGATGACTGTTATCCACTGAAACCAGAGCAACTTTGATCTGAATATAAATTCACGTTCTTTTGGCATTAAATGCGACGTTGGCAACATTTGCTACTCTCAGTATACGAGTGCCATTTCAGCTGTCATATTAATTTATCTCAAGTGATGTGCATCACTGCTGTCATATCTGTGTATACAGACTGAACCATATAGTCAGGACTAAGTAGCTATCTATATTCATCATCTCCATTTCTCTCATTGGCGCCGGTATTACAAAGGCCTGGAGGCAAGCACAAGGCTGAACGGTCTACAGAGATAAATTGCATGGATAATATTGTTTATCTTTGAAGAACTATGCAAAGCATTTGCCTGCAAATATTATGCAAATGAATTATCCTTATATATACAGTGTGTTGATTTTTTCTTATATAATATAATGCCTGAATGTGGGTTTAATTTGGAACAGCGACAAAGAATCTTCAATTATGGTCACATTTTTTTTAAAAAGTGGAAAACATGTTTGCTGCAAACATCTGCACGGCACAAACTTGAATGTAAAGAAATATGGGAGCTGAGGTTCTATGGCAGTATCGCAAACGCATCATTGCGCCTATAAACAACACACAGACACACATGTGCTTTGGGCATGAGATTAAGCAGAAAGCTGTTTTCATGATGCCATGTGCCTAATAAGGCTCTTTTGCTGTCGTAATTGGCCCTTTTGGTCTACTTCTTTTGATGTCTGGGGATGAGAGAGAGAGGTGGAAACTATAAAGCCCATTAAAGAAACAGAGATCCTCTCTTCTCAACCCTTTAGCCCTGCAGCAGATGGAAACGTTGAGCCAAACGCACTTGTTCTCCAGAAGACCCACATGCACAAACGCATTATATTTGCATGTATTCTACCGCCCCGAAACTAAAAGCCAACATGATTAGCAAAACTTCAAACAGCTGGAGTGATCTTAGAGTAGGACAAGGCTGTACTGTGCAAAACTCAGAACACAAAGAGATGCGAGGGTTCGAGAGAGCGAAAGAGGAAGGAACCAAGAGATAAACAGCAAAGCTGGACGAAAAGCCATAGATCAAGAAGGGAACTGTGTTGCGAATACAAAGGGAAGACTTGAAGGGACTAACACATGAAAGACAAAATGAGAAGGTGAAATGAGGTGAAAGTGTGCAAGACAAAGAGAGAGACAGGAAGAGAAAGAAAATTCACTTGACAAAGTGAGCGGGCATAGAGAACTGAAAGCAAAGGCAGAAACAAATGGAGCAAACAGGAACGGGAGATGAATCTGTTTGCAAAGGTGCAGCTTTTGTAGTTTATAACCGCTGGGAAATATTTCACAGGAAAAGAGTAGTTTGTGTACAAGCAATGGATAAATGTCTTTTTTTCCCCAGGTGAAAAAAGACACATACAGATAAATGCCTTAATCCCAGGCTATGGCCATATGAGCCAGTGAGGGCAATTGCTAATAACTCAGCCTTCAAGCTTCCCTTGTGGAACAGCTATGACTTTATGTAGGCCACAGCATTAGTTTGACTTCATTTAGAAACCCACACTGAAAGCAAAAACACCCACTTTAGTTGTGTAGTTTAGCAACTCGTTTTAATTCAGTTCAGTCAATGCATCACCCCAATATGTGCTGGATAGGACTGTAAATGGACTGCATTTATCTAGCTTTTTAAAACCAAAGTGCTTTACAGAGTGACTTTCATTCCCCATGCACAACACAATCCTGGCCATGGGGAGCAAGCAAGCTTAATTTCTTTCTCAAGGGTACTTCAAAACAAACAGGAGGGGCTTGGGATCAAACCACCAACCCAATTAATATCTAACCAGTTCTTCTTCTGGATACATGACTGCTGGAGAGCAATGAATTAATTATAGGCTACATTATCAAATGGGGCTTTCACTGCGCATCTCTAAGATAAATGCCAACATTAGTAACCCGTGTCCTCCTGAAAATAAACACAGTTTTGCAACCGGTTTTCCAAGTCAAAGGGTTTCGAGTCTCTTATGCTTTGAGTCCTAAACTAATTTAATATTACAAATGTCATATTGAATTTTTAAAAAATGTAATGGTGAGTATGTGTAGGAAATGATGTGAGTTTTCTGGGTTTTTGTCCACAGCATTATCTAAATGTGATAACTGGAGTTAACATCCGTTGGCACTTGCTGGCATGAACTGGATCCATCAAAAGTGGCAGAAAAATTTAGCTACAAGCAGCGATGAGGGAGCCGAGAAGTTAAGCAGGGTGCAGGCGCCATCGCAAATGAATTATGATAAAAGGGTAATGGGGAGTGCCGATAACAATAAGTCCCACGTCTATATGCCACACTTGGTGCCGACAAATCAAGGTTGCCAAACAGGAAGTGACGCCATTATGACATATTGACATGCCCTCAGTTTCTGTGTGGTGGGACATAGATAAATATAATAGTTTTTTACCCTCTTTGCCACATATGGTCATATGGTTTACTGTATACAAGGTCATTGAACTCCAAAGTAATGGGACCATTATGTTTCAGCTCCATATTTTTAATAATGGAATTTGCTAGTGTAGCTTTGTACGATTCACAGTTTAAAATAATTCTTGATATCTTATTTTGGGGCTCAGTTCACTTCTGTCTGAAATAAGCACCTCCTCTTTTAAGCCAAAGGTCTTCTGATTGGATGTGCCTTTCCAAACAGGATGTGACAGCAAGTGAGTGGCATTTCTCTTAGTTAGAGCTGTGCGTCTGTGATGACCATACTAAAGATATCTGCTCTCACTGACATCATACAGAAGCAAGAGTAGAAAAACATAGTCTGAAACAGACGAATTAAAACAGTCTGAAGCCAGAGTTTTTGCTCACAGAGATCATTTGCAAATACACACAGCCATTTATTGTAAAGCTATGCATAGACATGCTAAAGAATAAAGGAAAAACCTAGCAGTTATTAGATTTTGATTAAATATAGTATAGTGTTGGCCAGGCTGTACCATTCTTTTGATCTCCCTTTGACGTCACTATACATTAGCAAGCACTTTTAGAAGGTCAATCTGCCTTTTCAGAGTGCCTTTTCTTGTTCCAGTGCTTTAATTATACAATATTTTTAAACAACGATCGGTGATCAATCTATGCACAAAGTCAGGCATCAATACATGAAACAGTTCCTGAGATGTGTTTGTTAACTTTGGCTCCTGATTTCAAATGGACCTAACAAACCAAAAATCCACGTGATTTGTGGAGTTTGCACTGAAAAAACCATCTTTATCTATTTATTTATTTTTACTTATATGTAAACACCTACTAGGATAAGATTTCTTTTTAATTCAGATGAAAACTAAGTGACATATTACTATACTATTATTTATTTAAGAAAAATTAAGTTAAAGCAGTGTGTGGGAAAAACTGAATATACCTATGACTGTACACTGTTGACTGAACCAGAGCTTGTTTAACAACCTTTAGGAGCAATAACGTTTTTTAAACAATTGTTTCTTGTACGACTTTAACAGTCTCTCACATCCCAAACATTTTCAATTTTTTCAGCCATTCTTTTGTAGATTTGCTAATAGTCATGTTGCATGACCCAATTTGGGCCAAGCCTTAGCTAACGGCCTTACACTTGACAAGGACTTCAACTCAGTGACTGCAAGGTGTGGCTGCAAAACAAGCCCAAATCATCAGCCCTCCAACACTGTGCTTGACAGCTGGTACGACGAGTTTGTTTTTTCACAAACACTGCACTGTGCATTTTGGCCAAACTCTTCTACTTCAGTTGTATCTGTCCAAAGGATATTGTTCCTGAAATCTTTTGGTTTGTAGCTTTGTAGTAGCTTTGCAAATGTAGGCCATACTACTACGTATGTTTTTTTTATTAGAGCGAAGAATGCTTTCTCCTGGCAACCCTTCCAAAGAAGGCATACTTGTTCAGACTTTTTGCAATTGTACCATCATGAATTTTAGCATTTAACAATTTCAGTTTCTCTGGATATTGCACAGTCTGACCTTGGGGTGAATTTGCTGGGATGTCTAGTTTGGAAAGACTAGCACCTAGGGATGGAAATTGATAAGAATATAGCGATTACGATTCCATTATCAATATCACTTATTGATTTGATTCCTTATCGATTCTCACCAGCTTCGCTTTGAGAGTCACCATCTGGTCAGATGTTTGCGCCTGTTGGAGGTATTTCCCCTCTTTGTTGTGATCAGTCTTAGGGTCATTACTCAAAAAAGTAATTATTATACAGGACACTTTTGTTTAAAGTAATGCATTAGATTTTTTAATTACTCCTTCTACTACTCGTTACATTACTTTCATGTCACTCTGTAAAATGACCTGAAATGCGTTGTCTCACAATTACAGTTTCACAATATAAAGCTCTGGCTAATGTCTTACACACCAACACAAATCCCTGTTCTAATGAGGACACACATATAATCTTCATCTTAGTATTACATAAAGCCTCTTAGTAGAACAAAAAGTTTACAGCACAAAGAAAAGATGAAAACCAGCATGAGGAGACTTTTAAGTGATCGTCATAGTGATTCTATTAAAGAAAGATAGAAACTGGCTGGAGTCTGACTGCTCATCAGTTTGTTACCTGTTAAAGTTCAGGGTCTGGCTGCTGGGCTGGGGTCGGCATTCACTCAGCTTTCACTCTGGGTTTTTGGCTAGCTTAGCGTTAGCATGCTATCTGTGCAGATGCTCGCAAAGAGCAAAGTTGCGTTAGCAGCATAATGAAGCTGTTTCTGTCCTTGATGCAGTTAGCACTTTATCATTACACTTGTTTTTATGGGCAAAAAAAAAACTAAATAAAATAAAATAATAGTAATGTCCATATCCACGCTGTAGACTGTGTCACTGTTTTCTCCTCCACACACAAACTGAAATCTTGTAGTGCAAGAACTGATAAGTGAGATTGATAGGAAGGCAGACTAACAATTCCAATAGAACTAGACTACAGGGAACCAGTTCTCAATTCCCATCCCTACTGGCGTCTGTCTTAAATGTTTTCCACTTGTAAGTAGTCTTTCCTCACTGTAGAAAGATGGACTTTAACTTTGTTTGGAAATGGCCTTATAACCTTTCCCAGATTGATGGGCAGCAGCAATTGCTTCTCTCGGATTATTGCTGATATCTTTCCTTCTTGGTATTGTGTTAACACACACCTGAATGCACCAGACCTGTGCACTGCTTTTATAGATGTGATCAAACTTGGTAATGATCAGTTAATCAAGAACATTTGGTTGGCATTGCCGAACAACTGAGTTTTGACTTTGTTGTTGTTAAACATATAATAAGACCAGATAAAGGTCAGATTTTCCTGATATGAAAACCTTAAAACTGAAAGATGGTGTCCTTTCTTTTTAACATAACTGCATCTTTATCTTTGGCTTGTTTTTGGCGTTTGAGAGCTCAAGATACAGATGTAAGATTCGGTGAAAACAATCGAGGTTCTGTTCCCAGTCGGTGGGGCAGACTTTGCAGCTTTTTAGTCTATGGTTGAAGGGGCTAATACAGACTTCCTGGTCCTCCAAAATAATAAAAAATAAAGATAAAATTATTAGTTCATAACATTATTCCCCTCAGTCAGCAATGGCACTAAGAGAAGTGAGTTGCTGAAAAGTATTGTTTCTGATTTTGTCCTGTCAATTTAACTGCTTCCTTAAATCCACATCTATAATTTTCATCTAAAGTTTGAATCCTCAGCTAGTTAACTTTAAGTCCTTCTCAGCTGGCCATTGCCTCATGTTGAGTTGTGATCAAGGGTGGGTCAACCTTCCATGCAAAATGAATCCTGGCCTGCTTTCATTAGGGCACTTTTTTTTATCACTGCAGCAGATGGCGAAACACACACGTTCAGTGACACACACATTGCGGCCCCCTGAGAAGCAACCTCGCCTCCTCTCTCAACTTTTCTCAATTTTTTCTCTCCCACTTTTACTCATCTATCACTTCCGCCTCACACCCTCACAGTGGAAACTTCAAAGTGGCTGCTATTTAGAGGTTACCCTACATCCTGGTTGCTTTGTAAGCATTGTTGCCTTCCCTAACGAGTAAATGGGCTGCGTTTGAAATGGAAGTAGCTACCACGAACACAAAGTATCTGACACGCATGTTCATACTGTAGACTGCAGAAAACAACCAACCTGAAAATGTGCCTTGAGTATCTCTTTAGCACATATCGACTGAGAGCTGTTTCCACGCAGGAAAATGAGGTGCAGGTCAGGCACTGAAATAAACAACCCACGCAGCATGCTATATATGTTTGTATTTCAGGAGCCCATTTATGGGGTCTCTAAAGACTTTTCTCAGCTCTTCTTTGTCTGACTGCACTGTTGGACAGGGAAAACACTGAGAATATAGAGCTGAAAGGCATTTTCCTGAGGGACATTCACAGCATATAATTTACATCATTTACATCCCCTCCGGTGTTTTTTTCTTTCTTTTGTCACAGCATATGCAACATGCAGACAGTTTTGCATGATCTCACTCCAGTTAATGATCCAATTAGAGATTTCCGAATTTTATCCCTCTGTTTTCCTCGCCGAGATGTGATTTGGCTCCCGATTTTCCAGCCTCTGCTGTGTGCATTTGAGATGCAGCGCTGTGTCTGTCAGCGATAGCCATCAAGGTTTAAGGTCAACAGATGCAGGACAGACCACGGCCAAAAGCTGATGGATTACAACGCTTTAATTTACGGCACAATACCACAGCCACCACACACACAAAACGCACGATTCTTCACACACGCCTACATTTTCAGCAGTCAATTAGGTGCATAAATATTTTCTGTGGACAAAGAATACACATACATACTGGGTACAGCATGCATGTGTCAAGTGTCAGCACCTGTCAAACAGTAGCGTGGCAGGAAAGAGAGTGGGCTGGTTTGGAAAGCAGACAGGGGTAAATACCATCACCTATTATAGACATGCCCAATGGCACAGTTGCGCGCACACATGCACGCACACGGACACATGTATATTGTTAAATCCACAGTTCAAACAGAGGACAGGTGGCCTGGAGCACTCTAAAGCAACAGTGAATAACAATTTCTCTTTTTTATACAACTTCTTATTGCAGCTTACAGCACATTCATCCTAATACCGTAGTGCACTTCTTGTGCCATATTCACCACTCTGAGCAAACATATATGACTCCACCACTAAAGCACAAAGACGCAACATGATGGATGCTGCTCACAGTAACATGCAAATCCTCACATTCAGGATTCAAACGTGTTCAGTGTGTGCATTTCAAATACAAAATCTTACCTTTGTGGTAGGACACTTGCTTGGTTTGCATGGAAAAGGTTCCCATCACAAGACCCATGTTGACTTCTGGCTGCTGGAAGGTTGTGCGTGCTGGCGTAAGTGAGTGTGTTTATGAGCGCGCGCTGGTCTGCCTGCCTATGATCAAGGTGTGCTAGCAAGTATGCGTACAGTAGGTGAGCGCAAATTTGTGATTAAGTTAGTCCATCAGCCAGCTGTATGTGTAGAAGTACAGATATCACTTCTCATGCTGCCTCACACCCACACAGCTCTGCCGCTTCTGCTCGAGGGTGTGTGTGTGAGAGAGAGTGTGAGTGAGAGGAGAGAGAGTGGGAGAGACAGAGAGAGTATGTGTGTGTGTCTATGTATGCGTGTGTAAATGAAATAAGCGGCACACATCCACTCTCAGGCTGCCTTTGTCTACCCTGCCACTGAAGCTGTCTATTTTACATCCCTTTCTATCTCTTTGTCCACCAGTCCCCAGTCACCAGACTGTCATCCCATCAATTCCTCTGTGCCTCTTCATGTATCTGCCTCTATGTCTCTGCTTCTCCCTGCTCCCGTTTTCTCTCCCGTTCGTCTGAGTCGCTCTGTCTCTTTGTCTGTCTGGTGGGGAACGGGGAATTGCACACTGTTGCACAGGAAAAGGCAGAGACGGGAGAGATGGGGCAAGAGAGGAGGACAAAACTCAAGAGAGGGCAAGTGAGAGGAGGAAGAAGAGATGAGGAAATTAGGAGGAGAAAGAGGAGAGGGTGAGGAGAAGAGGAAGAGGAGACAGAGACAAATCAGGAGGATTCACAAACAGCAGGGGAGGCAAAGTGAGGAGGCGAGAGGGTGGGAGGGGAAGACCGTGAAAGAAAGAGATGGAGCGAGATGAGGAGTGCAAGAGGTGAGGGGAGATAAGGGAGGAATAGACTGATCCGTGCCCCCCTTTGCTATTCAGCAGGCAAACAGTCTGAGTGTGGAGAGTGCATTCGCTGCTTTATCGCTACATGCACAAGTGTGGCAGGTGGTGTGTGTGTGCGTGTATGCGATTGTGTGCGTGTAATTATTCTGCTCGCGGGTGGGTCATGGACAAAACCCTCTACGTGTGGCACAGCTACGTCCTCAGAAACGCTGCCTCGCATTTGTCAGCGACTGCATCGACATGCTGTATCAGACATGTTTTTGTGCTCAAGTCTCCTGATGAACTCGTCAACTACACACACACACGCACGCACACACAGAGGCCACACACCCTGCACAACAATACACCCAGGAGAGCGATGTCAGTCTGCAAACACAGTCCAACTCATACATACACTCCTTACTCCCATCAATCACGCTTAACCCCTTGCTGCCCTCTGTGTAACACTGGTTGTTCAGATTGGCAGGCTGCGCTGATGCCACTGATGGCAGCCCTTATTGAAATTCCTCACATGGCTTTAGTTAAGAAAACAATTTACAGCCGAGCCATCGCTGTGGTTGAGCTGAGGCCATCAAGGCCAATGATAAAGTCATTAGGGCATAGCATTCATTAAAGGCTAGCTGCAGTAGCCTGCATGCTCAGGATCAATGCAGAGTAAAACAAGAGAGGGAAGAAGGCAGTGCAAGAGACTGAGAAAAAGAAAATTAAGAGCAGGGTAGTGAAAGGTGGATAGACAAAGAAAGTGAGAAAAATGAGCACTGCAGGGCAGGAGTATGTGTGTGCGTGAGTGAGTGCGTTCAATGGTGAGAGACATATTTTGGGTATGCAAGAGCTCACACCTCCCCTATCCCTTTTCTATCTCTGCAGAAAGGAGGAGATCATACATGATTCTCTTATCAAAATCAAACGCTAAAGAGGAAAAAAACATTTTGCACATGCGTGCACGCATACGCACAAACGCTGGCAAACACTCAGTGCTTACAGCAAGTAAGAGCGGCAATAAATCAACACAGAGAAGCAGGTCTTTGAGTACACACTACAGCAATGACACAAAGACATGCTGATTAAATTCTGAAAGCCCGGCTGAATAGGCGAGATAAGGGAGCGTGATTTGCTGTAGTGATGATGTTTAACTTCAGTGAAGGGGTTACATACACATCCATCAATGGAGAGAAAAGCCTTTGGTTGATCAAACACTTTGAAAACCCAGTGGATAAACTGAAAACGCTCACAGGGGAAAAGCTGAAAAACATGTTGTTTTGATCAGTCTCTGCGAAGCTGACATTTTCCAAATACCAAGTTTTCAAACAACACAGGCTGAAGAAAACAAGCTGCAATTACAGAATGGAATAGAATAGAAAGTCAATTCTTAACCTTGAAAATAGTTGGAAAACCTTGGGCAAAAGCCCCTCAAGCCTTTTACTTGTGTGCCTTTTACTTGTTTTTGTATATATTTATTTTGATTGTATATAGTTGTCCTGTTTGTTATTTATTCCTGCTGTCTTACTTTTCGTATTTTATTCCAGAACAGTTAGTGTGGAACACCCACAAGACATGTATAATCAAAATAAAGGACTATTCTATTCTATTCTATTCTATTCTATTCTATCCTATTGCAGTGAGAATGGTTTGTCCTCTGGAACTAAAGTTTCTCAAAAATCTTTGAATTCCAAAACCCAGAAACAGTGAGAACATCTGCACGGGAAAAGCTGCAGCATCAATCACTTCTCCAATGACGCAAATGCCTCCATGTACATGTTCAACTCAGCTCAGTTAGAACTTTAAGAGTTATGACTCCTGTCTGTTGGAAACAAAGACAATATTACATTGTTTCGGAGCAGTCCACAGATGGGAGATGGATCATCGAACTGCTGGACTTGCCTGCTGCTGGCTTCCCTTTTGTAGCAACCAGCAGCAACTATAAGCCATCTGTACCCAGCAATATTTTCAGTGCTATTATAAAATAGTATATGAAAGTTATGAAAGTGCATAAGTGTCAGAGGGTCTGGGCAAATCTTGTGTTTATTTTCAGGTTGTTTTGAGTGTGGAGGTTTGATTTTTAAACCTCAGAACACCAACACTAAGTGTTGCCTTCATTCAGTCACGCTAGAGTAAAACTAGGACAGACATCTCCATGCAGCCAGGAAAAATTAGTGGTTTCCCAGTGATTGCATTGAGTTTTTTGTGCATTTGGAGATTGATTGGAAGTAGTTGAGGTGACTAAACTTGGCAGTCAGAAACTTAGCATGCAGCAGTCTCAATTCGTGGGTAACAACTGGCGATTGCAAGGTGACGGTAGAGGTCGCCTGGTGAAAGCCAACCTGTCTCCGAGCAATTGTGGTCCAACTTGGACCGACTATGAGCACTCTCACACAGATTAGCAAAGGTCTGCATATAACTGAAGCCTGATTTGATGTGATGTGACTTTGTAGGGACTTGACTCAATAAGATTGTTCAACCACTCATCTCAAGTAACTAACTGGCTGTGTTTTGTTGCTATTCCTATGTAAAAGCAAGGTTGCTAAGAACCTATGTCATTTTGCAGTCATGTCACCATCGTGCAGCACTTTAAATGAAGAAAGTGAAGAAATACTGGCCTCAGACAGCATCAGCCAATTGTGAACTGCTGCCCAAAAGAGGTCATGACATCGACTGGACAGGGGTTAAAGTCATCAACCAGGCGTCAGCACGTTAAATGGTGGCAGAAAAATAATGACATTTACTTTCATAGTCAGAGTGGTCGCTGTCACAGTTATTGTAACCACTTGACAGTTATTCCTGAGGCAATGCGATGACACTTGTACATCTACCATTTCTCAATACGACAGTAGCATTGTGGAAAATGAAACAAAAAAAAAATACAATGTTTGTTTTGGAGAATGAGAAAAGAGTTTCAGACCCACCAATTATATATGACTGCCTCCAGAAACTGCAAAAAACAGCTCTCTGATTTTACATAGGTAGAATTAAAGTCTGGTTATGTTAAGCACAAAACATTTCTTGTTTAGGAAGGCACACAGACTGGGTTAACATTGTGTTATTCTTGGGGACCCTTTGTAGTCATGTGAAAAAGGAATAATTAGTGTGTTCAGGTAGGGAACAATTATCACTATGATTAAACTGGTTACACAAAGCTGTCTGTGTTAAGGTAATGATGCTGCTGTCATTCATGTAAATTAACTCGGGTAAAAAAACACTGCAAGGCCAAGAAAAAATTCAGCTAAGGGAAATGGGTAAGAACGCTCCCATGGACTGGAGGTGTAGTTTCTGGATAAACTGAATGGTCAGTTTTTTCCATGAGTCAAATTTTTTTTCATCCCTGATGGTGCAGGCATATTCCAAGATGACAGTGCCAGATTTCATAGCGATCAAATAATCAAAGAGTGGTTCGCAGAGCATGAGACATCATTTTCACACATGGGTTCACCACCGCAGAGTCCAGATCTCAACCCCACTGAGAATCTTTGGGATGTGCTGGACTTTGATGACTCTCTGACCATCAATACGAGAAAAAAATGTTGTGACAATGCATAAGCTTATTAAAAGATGACATGAATAATTCATGCAATCATCCTTTAATGATCAGCTGACCTGCTGATATTCTTTAAGAAATGGAGCTACTGTAAATCATCACCTTTGTTTAAATACTTTAAACAATAACAAACACGCATTAACTGAGCCATTAGCTTTCTAGTCATTTTAATACAGTGAAACTAAAATAGCACTCTAGACTGTTTAGTTGCAGTCCAGTAACACTAACGGCAACAGGTTCATCACATTAGGCCGAGTGCCAAACCCTTCCAAGACATTAGCTTGACATCGTGTGTGCTGCTACTCAGTCCTGTCCAGCCTTCGTTGGATCGTTCTGAGTGCCAGCCAACCCTTCTCTCATCATTTATTAACCATTACACAACAGACCTTTTATGGGATTGAGACGGCAGCCTGGGTGAATGAATGGAGGCAAAGGAAAAGTACATGGGGTTAGACTGTGGAGTTGAAAGGTAGAAAGCATTTGACAGCATACAGACGGTGTTGACAAGCACAGAAAGTGGTGAACAGGCAGTGAATAATAAATTGGCTGGTTAGCTGCTGTCCGGTCTTATTAGATGAAGGCTGAATGGAATCTGTCATAGTGATAACCGCACACAGGAGAAGAGATCAGGGCAGAGAGAGAGGGAAATGCAGAGGGAAGGAAAGAGTATAGGAAGTGGCAAGAAGACAGCAAGACAAACAGGAGCAGATATTCTGAAGACCAGATGGGAGTAATTCTAGGAGGGAGGGCCGAAGGGGTGTAGGTGAGGAGGAAAAGAAGGAGAGCTACAGACAGAACAGTTAGATGCAGTATTAGGATGCAAGATTGAAGACTGGCTCCTGACAGGCTCAGTGACATCTGAGTCATCAGGACAAACAGATTGATTTACTGAAGTGAGAAGCAAAGGAGACGAGCTCAACGATCCTGCCAGACACGGGAAAGACGTGTAGCGCCACGGAGAGCAGACTATTTCTGCAGCAAAGAGACAATCGTATGTTGGTTTTCCTTTAACAAAGCCAAGCATGTGTTAGTTGCACCAACACAGACCACAAAGCAAAGTGTATAAAAGGCCCAGTGGAGTAATTTGGTTGCTATGACTATATCATACCGCATAATCGTCATCATCAGGATCATTTCACCAAAATCATAAAAACACAAATAACCCCTATTAAGACATGCCATTTTTTTCCTGTTAACTGGAGAAAATTCATGACTTTGATTTTATTATTGTTCATTTAAAAAAAATCATGCTAGCTAATATCTGCTGGTGTGCTCTGTGTCCAAATAAAAATTCAGCATAAGTATCTGCTGATTTAAGCTGCTGGCCACACAAAGCAGGATCTCTGAAAGTCTTCGAGTCACCATAATCAATCTTAGGCTATAAATCGATCACACGTGTGTGAGAAAGGGGTCGATTGTAGCGGTGAACGCAACAGGAATTATCAACAGCTTCTCTCAGTTGACTTGAGCATTCAAAAAGCATGGTAGGATAGTCATATTGACTGTCTAATACTATTACATATAGATATATATATACTATGTGGTATTTTAGATGGGCATTGCTTATGTATGTAAAAGCAACATTGTGTTGTAGCTGGTTATTAGGAGCTGTTTTAAACTGTTCTGGGAGGTGTTGCAACTGAAGGTGTTAATGGGAGAGCATTTAGCAATGACAGAGACTGATATTTACTATCAGCATGATCATGAGCAGTTCCTACTAAACACTCATCACTTCCCATCATTTAGGTTCAATCTCAGTTTCATCAGTCCAAAGATTTTTTTAAAAATTATGCAGGATCTTTTTGATGTTTTCCGGCACTCTAACCTGCCCTTTCTGTTTTTGCAATGGATGGTTTTCACCTGCTTGTAAACTCCCCATATTTCCATTCATGAACTGATCTCTTCATAGCAGACCTTGGCAATCATACGCCTACCTCAAGAGTGTTCTTGAATTGACTACATTTTCTTATTTCTGTCATTATCTTTTTTTTCCCCCATGGTTTTTCCACAAGTGCTGTTGAGCCAGCCAGTACATTTATTGTTTAAGAATTTACCAAACTGTTTTGGTTTTTCAACACATCGAAGGCCTCCTTCATTGCATCGACATGTCTTTAGAGCTCACATTGAGCGCTCCAGTGAATAGCTGCCAATTCAACAATTAAACTCAACTCCAGAAGCTTTATCTGTGTAATTAGTCATGGCCTCACCTGGATGTGAAACTGTTTTTTTAGTCATATGTCCAGTTACTTTTAAACCTCTGAAAATGCAAAGCTATGTATAAAAATGACTGCCTTCCTAAATAATTAATGCAATACTTTTGTTAATCCCCTTGAGTTAGAGCTGAAAGTCTGCAATTAAATCCCATCTTGATTATGGGAGTTAAAATCCTCTGTAGTGGTGTGCAGAGGCAACTGTCCAAATACTTTTTTATCTGACTGAACCATAAGTTATCTAAACCGTGCTGTTAATCTCAGTAATCGTGCTTACGAGCACCCCAGCTCATCACAATCAATATCAAAACATCACCTTTGAATGGCTCTAAAAAACAAAATAATGATTTTGAAGTTTTTTCTATTTACTCTGGTTATCTTTGCCTAATATTAAAATGTATTTGATGATCTTAAACATGTATGTGTAACAAAAACAATGTATATTTTTCAAGCCTAAAAACAGCTGTAACCGCGTTGTACTGTTTGAAAACAACAAGAGCCCATGTTGGTGAATCTTTGCTGCTTTTAGACTCTCTCCATGACAACAGTCTCTCCTCAAGGCCATGGCTGCTGTTTTTCTGTCCCACAGTGCATCTCTCAAAACAATTCACCGCCGTACGCCACCCACAAACTTTATGTCACCTGTCAGAACGTGAAAAACACCATCTAACCTTCTTCCCCCCCGAGTCGATACACAGATGACACATTTCCGAGGGCTCTTTAAGCTCTGTGCAGCTTGACGTGAAGTTGCACAGGACATTAACACTGAGAGATGCACTAACACAAAAGCTGTTTATCCATTTACTCTTAAGCTTGGCTGAAATATTTTCTGCTTCATTTGCCATAAATGTTTTGCAGACAGCGTCACCTTGCCTGTGGGTGTTACTGTTCTCAGACACATTCAGCCTTCACTAGCTGGCCTGCTATTCCTGGAAGCAGATAGTTAGCAGATGAGTGTATTCAAATGTGCAAATAAATATAAAATTGACATTTTTGTTGAAGGGAATCAGGTCTTATTTCTTTACTTCATCAGTGGCCCAGTGGTTTATGTGAACTGAATGCAAACAACTCTATTGACTTATTGACTCTCCCCTTCTGTGTCTCGTTCCCTTCCTCACTGCAGATGAAAGTGATGGAGGTGTTAATTGTATGCAGCTTGGGGATTGATTACAGCGATTTGGGGGGGAGAATGGCGTCCCCACCTCAGAGAGCCTTTTTCATAAGAATTATTATGCATTATATTTTGTATTAAATATTCGCAGTGTCCCCTATGGCACATTAAAAGTGATATGACAGCATTTTGGAGCTAAGCAGCACGCGCGCACACACACGCAGTTCTAGAGCACACTCAATGAGATAAGAGCACACACGCATCAATATCCAAATCAGAGCATATGTGCACAAACATGCACAGGGGCTTATTTGCATGTGGAAAAAAGTGCAATCATGTGCACACCCTCATCCATCTTCTCATTTTTCTTTCCTCCTTGCTCTTTGTTCTTATTTACTCTTTCCTCCTCTTTTCTGAATACAAATACGAGCCAAGTCGCCAAACCCCCCCCCCCCACCACCACCACCACCACCACCACCACCACCACCCCCAACTCAAAGCAAGAGGGAGCCTGGAGCAAATATCTGATGGAAAAAAGAGGAGTTAGTGAATATTTCATTAAGTACTTATGAGGAATGCACAGCTGGGTCACTGTGGCTGACAACTGTGAACCCTGAGTCTGAAAATCCGCCTCCCCTGTCCATCATGCATCAGCCATCAAAGGAGAAGCTGCCTCGTGTGCCAGCACTTTGAGATAGTGAATATTTAAAGCTTTAAACACTACATTTTTCTCTAATCTGCTCTGACAATGTGGGAATGTGTGGTTACAGTAATCTGGAAAGGAAAAAGAGAAAGAGTAACCTGATGCCCTCTGCTGTCCAATCTGATAAACACAAATACAACATATGGATATTACTCATAAACATTGTTGAGACAACGCTGGTCTCTGCGATTCTTTTGGTCCTGGTAGAGATCACGCTGAGATGCTGCCATGTTTTACACAATCCTTTTATTACCCATTATTCTTACAGATGCATCTGGAGATCAGCACACTGCATTCCTATGCTAAAGGATGATCTAAAGAACTCCACGCAACAGTTACAGTTATAACCTCTGGTCTCCTCCCCCCTACAGTAAACACCCCCACAATGGAAATACACTAGTACAGTGGCCAAGGGTGCTGACACCCTGACCCCCACCTCCTTTTACGGTAGTGCCCGTTTGCCCATTGTCTGCTCCTCACCCCCAGTAACTCTTGCTACTGTCTTGGGGGAGGGGGTTGATTGTCCTCCTGCCCTGTACCTCAGTTCTTTGTTCCCATCCCAGGCCTATTTTCTATTTTGTATTCTTACACCGAAATATTATAATGTTGAAAGAAATCACAAACTATATTCTCTTTAACTGTGATCTATATGAAGGAATCTATTCTCAACAACATGAATACATAGGTCTCTTTAAAAGGTCATTTCTGGTCTTCGTCACCTGATATTATTAGCCATTTATAATCGGGGTACTAAAAATCATGCTGGGTTGTTCTCATTAGTGAACACCAACATCTTTTCCCCTCCTGTTTCTAAAGCACATAAAGAAAGACTGGATTCAGGTCACGAATTGGGCTCAATTTATTGTGAGAAGCAAGTAGTTTCAGGGGTTCTTGCCTTATTCAGCCTGCAGATAAGAAGGGATTTTTTAGTAGTATTTTCTCTGCATGGCTGGGGATTTTCAACCAAACAGGGTTTTGTTTGCTGATGACTCCCATCAGGTGCCATCGCATTTGCCCAGACCACAGCCGAGTGCACATTTCTACATCCAGGCAGGTTGCTTTTGTATGCCAGGAGGAAGCACCAGAGGGCAGGCTGCATGAAAAGAAAAAGTGAAATCAAGCAGGCTGTTTACACCCCGGAGCTGCTTGGCAGGATGTTTACAGGGTTTTCAGAGATGACAGGAAGCAGAAGAGAAGTTTATGCAGAAAGTGACTGACAGGCAGAGATGAACTGAGAGGGAAACCAAAGTGATGAAAGGGATTTAGTCTTTACAGCCTGCAGCTAGAAGAAAAAAGCAGAACTTAAGAGAGGCTGAGATTTCTGGGAAGCAGAAAATTCAACTAGTGTGTTTTTTTTTTTAATTTAATAATTTTTTTTATGTTATTTGGACACTTTTTTTTTTTAAACTGACAAGAAACACGGAAGATAAAGGACTCTGGCTAAAACGAGACAGGCAGCATCAGAGATATATTAAAGTTTCTAAACTCGCTAGAGCAACCCAGTTAGCACGTTTTTTAGTAGAATTTGAGAAATAGAAACTTTTTTAACAATTTGGTCTGCAAATAGTTAAATGATTAATGATGTTAAATGATTCCCTCTTATTGTTCTTTCTATGGAGACTTACCAAGACACAACACAGTTGTTATGACTTACTAACAAAATAGTTGAATTAAGTTTAAATAAAGGATGACAGTATTGAATTTTTAAAAAAAATACCTTTACCTTAAAAAAAAACAAAAAACAATTTTTATCGCACTTCATATTTTTCACCTAGCTGCCCACTACCCACCTGCAGTAGCTCCACACCCACAACCAACAGTCTACAATCATCATATTCAGTGTATACACTGTCCATCCATTCATCCATCATTTTCTGCCACTTGTCTGGGTTGAGCATGGTATGTGATCGCCCCAGGGCTTTGTCCCTGCAGGACATTTCTGAAACACCTCACCTAGGAGGCATCCTCAGCTTTGATTTCGTTCTTTCTGTCACTACCCAGAGATTGTGGCCATGGATGGGGGCAGGAGCAAAATGACAGCTCTGCTTTTACTCTGAGCTCTCTTTTTACCAAGACAGACCAGTAGAGTGTCCCCATCACTGCAGATGCCCCTTTCACTCTCCCCTCAGTCATGAGCAAGACCCCAAGATACTCAAATTCCTTCACTTGGGGCAGCAGCTCACCCCCGACCCAGTGTGCAGATGTTACCAAACTTAAAGGTGTTGATTTACATCCCTGCTGCTTCACACTTGGCTGCAAAAGGCCTACTGAACGCTGGGCGTTGTGCCGAGTGCACATTTCTGCTTAACAGTTGGTGTTTGAGCAGGACAAACTGTTGTTAGCACAGAGATTTGCCAAAAAAACATGACTCGGGTTCAGATCTGGTGGTCTATTCTTCCCAATCACACGCCTCCAGGTCACACTGTCATCGTCCACCTAAGGACAATGGAGTCCCCAGTAGGACCATTAAGAAAACTGAGCACATTGAACTGTCATTCGGTGCACAGACACAAACATAGCTGAAAAACACAAGAGATACCACTTATTTACAAAAGCTGATAAGGGACATGAACACATTTCCCCACTACTCGCCAAACTGCAATTACTGCCCATTATTTAATGTATTCTAGTTAGCCTTTCTAAAGCATTTAATACCTTTACTCCAAATTACATAAATGGGGCTCTGCTAACTATTATAGGGGATCTACAGTTTTGCTGTTAGAGCCGGCACACTGTCCAAACTGAACCTTTTCTTGTGAGATGGCACTGGCAGCTCTTTATTGTCCTATAAATCTAATTTTAAAACATTACCTTATTGTAAAGGTTTTATGAATGCTTGAAATGTGGCGAGGCTTTATTATCATTGTATTGTGTCTATTTTTTTTAAATTTTGTTCCAATTTTATGATCTCTGTTTTTATTTTGTTCCAATTTTATGTTCACATTTTTATTTTTTGTATCAGTTTTATGGAAATAAAAAAGTGTCCATTTTCCACATTGTATGTGAACTATTATAAATCTTTAAACATGTTCAACAAATTATTTACACAATGAGCTGCTAATTGTTTGAACTGCATAAATTCATTCTTAGCTGATTTTTCTTTACATCTATCTAAAATGTAACAAGCAGTATCTCATGTCTTTAACGTCATGCATAATGTTTTGCCATTTCGAGGTCAGCCGTGTCAAAGAGCTTAAGTGACTTTGATGAACTTAGTTCTTCAGAAGCATGTTTACAGGTCTTAAAGCTTTAGGTATTATAATTTAGTTAGTAAGAAACCTGACTTCAGCTGCTGTGTAGCTCAGTCTGATTTAGTCAGAGAGCTTTATGGTAAAAGAGAGAATTTTTAAGCAATTCTGCTCCACTGCCTGTCATAAAAGTCCTACTCAGATGTAAAGGACAGATTTGCATATATATTTTATTTTATTTTATCCCAGTCCTTAATGTCCCTTTCCTGTCTTCCTGCAGAATAACAAAACACATTTGTGCCATGAATTTCAAAAAAGGGAAATGGGATTAGCAACATCAGAAGCATAAATCCTTTAGTGAGCTTTGCTGCCACTGATTTGATGACAACCACTCATGAATTTAGCGATTTAATGTAATGTTATTTTCTCCCCACCATAAACTCATATTTTCCCACAGGTACCAGCAGATGTCAGTGCTGCTCTGAAAGCCTTTACAGAGTTAAATCCTTAGCAAACCCGTGTTTACAATTCATTTCAATACATTTAAACACTTGAAGTATTTTCTCTTTCCAAAGCCATGCTGCTACTGGTTAAAAAAAAAAAACTGGTATAAAAATCATGTTACCAGTGAGAGGACCAAACTATTCTGTCCCCCGCAGCTTATTACTGTCTTCTTAAAGTGTCCTAAAATGCTGACTCTTAAAGGTCATCTGAAAAGAGCCTGTAACTTACAGTGAAGTGTTGAAAATGCTGTCAGGCCTCCTGGCTGCAGAAAGTAATAACCCTAGTCCCCTTTTACTATCAGCATCTCAGGAAAAAAAAAACAGAAAAGGACTTTGCTGCTATGGATGGACAGATGGTTGCATGGATGGATGACTGGATCAATATCTCAGTAGGTGATATGTTTTACTTCACGGATCACGAATAATTCTTAAGGGAGAGTAAAATACTGATCTGATCTTTTGATCAGTGGAGCATTCTTGTGCAGAGGTAACAGCTGTAATTCTTGGTAGTATTAGTTGCTCTTAAAGAAGGAAAGAGAAAATAAGCACATGGAGCTAACAAGCTGTGGATGCTTATAAGTTGAGAAACTGTAGGAGACATTACTACACAGTAAAAGTCCCCCAATGGCAGTGCATTGGTTTTTTGGAGTTTACCCTAAAATCACCAGCACATACAGTTATTTAAAATTCTGATCTTTAAAAAGAAAACAAATATTAGAATTTCAGATACAATTAAGCACCATTAGCCAAATGAGACTGCATTACATTAGACTCTACTTCCTTTTTCTCCAAATGGCTTCATAACCGTCCAGTTTACAACTATCCAGTTTCTGATGCAGACTGTGAAAGTGATCTGAAATGGATCCCAGCACTCAAGGAAAAATATTTCAGAAAATCAAAGCTCAAACACGAAGCCTAGGTGTAATTAGTATTGCAGTGTTCATAGTGTTCATCTGCCACTTCATATCACATCTTCTTTTCATATTCAGTTAACACAATGTGTGCGTATGAACCCTTTGCAGAGCCAGATCTCTGGTTCTTGCAGCTCATTTCCTTTTTGTCTGTGTGGTTGTTGTACTGGCTGTGTATTTGTGCCATGTGTATTTTTTTTTTTACATATATGTGCTCATTTGTGTATGTTTGTGATTACTTTCTGCTCGGTGTGCATTTTATTTCCTGTGAGCATGACAGGGGAGCACTTCATGTTTGCTGCTGGTTGCTCTTTTTGGTTTGTCTTCTAAAGACTGATTTGTTATGCAACCAAACCTCAGCAGAAGCTCCTTCATGACGTTATGAGTGTGTGAGACCTTGAGGGCAATTCTACCCACTGTGGCTGAAAGCTTGAGCCATCCACAGACATGTTTGTGAGTGTGTGCGTGCATGCATTTGAGTAAGCCTATTGTGCATCTACTGTACGTGTGTGACTGAATTCTTAGAAATTTCCCATCCCACCAGAAACAATTTCAGCTGGCTCAAAGAGTATTATACAGTAAGTGTGTGTATGTTTGTGTGTATGCGTGCATTTGAGGAGGCTTTTGCGTGTGCCTTCAAGCAGCTGCTATGCTGCAAACAGTTTCTGAAGCACGGCTCTGTGTGCCTTTTGCCTGCACCGCTTTCCTGCTTCGGCAGTAAAATGGATCGCTTTAATGCTGCACACACGCGCACACAAAAACATCAGGCCACTAACATGAAGACACAAGAAACATGCAAGCACATACACACATATTAACCACTAATAAATCACAATAGTAAAGCCCTTCGTTTCCTCTCGACGTGTGCGTGCAACTCCTTTCCCCGCCGCTGCCACACCGACGCTTTTTATTACTCACATTTATCACAGGAGCACACTCGCACACACTCTCTGTTCTGTATCAACTTTATCTCTCCTCTCTATTAGTCGCTTACTCCCTTCATCTCTGTCTTTTTCAGTCCCCCCCCTGTGGAGAACATACTGAACAGAACGAGGTCAATAGCAGACAAGAGTAGACGCCGCAGAGAGTGAAGAAAAGAGTTGCACGAGCTGAAGATGAACGATGAAGTGGACTGAACTTTCACTTCTGATTGTGTGCTAATAGGCTTTCCTGCAACACTATCACTGTCTGCAGCACCCACTTTCTGAGCAAGCAACTTGTGCAAATTCAAGAACTTAGAAATATAGCCATGGCTCAAGCACATACGTACCTTTGATGAGAGTCCCAGTGACCAGTTTGTGAAGGGTCACAGCAAACTTGACAAGACCTTGTTTGCAGCGTTTTGCACACCCTGTCATCCTGATAGCGACCCGGGATGCAGCAGGCTGAGCAGGGCCAGAGCAGGACAGGGTCCAAGTCAGCACCACCAGCAGCAGCACTCTCAGATCAATACAACTTCTTCTTAGTATATGTATCCAACACCGGCAAAAGGAGGAGAAGATAGAGGCTTACTACGTCGCCTTTCGTCTTCCTAAGCTGGAGGGGAAAGGAGAAATGGTGATCTCCCTCTGTTTTTCTCTGCTTTCCCTCCCCCGCTCGTTCTTTGCCTTCTCCAGCTCACCTCTGTGCGTGTCCAAATTAGTGAGATGTGCATTTAGTGAGAGTGAGAAAGAGAGGGAAGAGAAGAAGAGAGAGAGAGAAAGAAGGTGTGTCGAGGAAGTAAAATTTGGTGTCCGAGTAAGACAACTACAGCTTATTAGAGATTCTCTTACATTCCAAGTTTCCATGAAACTTCCTTCTGCGGACAGCCCGTGGCGTTGCAGTAATGAAGCAGTCTCATGAACTCTTCTGTCCTTCTTCTTCCTCTTTCTTTTCCTCCTCTTTATCAAATGCGTTCCCCTTTAAGTGGGGAAGCAGCAATACACTTTCAGCACCGGTGACAATGGACAGCTCCCCACCACGCAGACCAGACACGCTAAGCTTGTTCTGCTTCTTTCTGTAGGCAAACACACGCGCACACACATGCTAACATGCACACACACTCCTCCTTCAACCCCTCCCACAACCCTCAGAACACATGAAGGCACTTGGTCTTCGTCCGCTGATGAAATGAGCTTTGTCTGCAAACACCCGATTCAGCATTTATAAATATTATCACCAAAATTAGAAATAGAAATACTCTGTGATTTTAAAAGGTATTTAACTTGACTGTGTTTAACATTTTTTTCTTTTCTCTTTTATATTTTATAACTATTATTATTTTTGCTTTTACTCAGTACGTGTAAATTTAAGCGGATTTCACATTTAAAAACCAAATAAACAACTTAATATAGAGTCAATCTCTGCCTGTCAGCGGCCATGGAGCTGTCACAGATCAACGTTCATCCAATCCAGTCTATGCTTTTTCTTGAAGCCCATCCCAGCTGAAATGGGCTGAGAGAAATGATGCACAGTAGACGCAGAGAGACAGTAAACCATTCACATCTACACCTTCAGCCCATTTAGAATCAAAATTAACTTCTGTGAATGTCTCCGGAGTGGAGGAGGAAACAGAAGTATCTGGCGAAAAGTCAAAAGAATGATGTCCTACTCTGACCTGCCTAAAAAGTAGTAACGTCAGTATCTAAAAATACTCTGCAAATAAAATTCCTGAATTTAAAAACAAAACATATGTGTGTGGGTGTGCGTATATATACATTTAAAATGTAAGCAAGTTTAATCTTGATGTTTTATGTCTCAACCTTTACACAAGCTTTTACTCTATTGATTCCTTTGACCTCAATCGCAGCTCATCAATAGGTTTTCAGCCAGACAGCGAGCATGCTAATCATTCGATCCATTTGTACTTAATAATAATTGTTACGGATCACATGCTTTTGACCATTACCATGGCCCCTGATTCATCCTTACTACACTTTTCATCGCGCTATCATTGTCATCGTCATTATCTGAATGTGGCACATAACTCAAGAGAGATGACAAGACTAAAACAGAGAGGAAAAGTTAGAAAAAAAGAGGAGCACATGGGAGAGACAGAGGAGGCAGGGAGATAATCTTGTAATGTCTTTCTGGGCTATATTTGACTCCAAATCGTGTATGGCTACTGGATCAATGACTGGAATGTAAAATACTGAACAAACAACAATAACAGCAAACGGATGGGGGGGTGAAGAGAGGAGAAATGAAGAAATAGATACAAACAGACACCTATGGGGGGAGAAGGCAAGCAATGAAACAATAAAAATGCTAATGAAAGGAATAAAAACAGAAGAAATAGGGAGAATTGATGAAGGCGACGTGGAATGAGCTGGGGACTTTGCCAAGAGATGGAAGAGGGGAGGTGTTAGCAGGAGGCGGGATGTAAAACTCAATGTCCCGTACCATCTCAGGGTTATTTGCTATCAAACTGAAAGGGTCTGAGAGGACTGGGATCGATGCTTATCTTCAGTTTTGAAATGTTCTGGCTCACACTTTCTGAAAGCAGTGGAGGGTGGGATGGAAAAACTGACATGAGAGCAGAGAGAAAGAAAAAGAAGGAAGAAAGAGGAGGGGTGGAAGGAATAAAAGAAGGTAAAAAGGCTAAGCAGAGAAGGAGGAGGAGGTGGGGGGATTGTTTTCTCAGGCATCACCACTGTTTCAGCTATTAAGCATGAAGGAGATTACTGTGTTGGAGAATTTGCATAAACATGCTTCTCCATTACCGCCCCCATTGTTCATGATTAATAAGATTAGGGTTGCCTTTGCGCACAGATTCAAGGATGTAATAGCAGCTAATTGCTTGTCTCTTCCCAAATTAGAAGTTGCCTTGTTTGATGTTTGTTTCAACATGGATTCACTCAAAGTGATGGAGCTCTCATTTCTTTGCCTAGGAGAGAAAACATACCTGATAGGCACTGTGGATGATAAAGAAATGGAGAAAATTGAAAGGGAAGTAGAGAGAGAGAGAGAGGCGAGAAGAGAAAAATCTGGCTTGAAGACAGAGTTTCATGATCCACGGCGGCAATAAAGCACCTCAAAATGAACTCAGAGAGGGACCAAATGCTGAAGAAAAGACACCAGGGTAGTAATATACTGCTTATTTGAGAAAATGGTAAAGATGTGACTAGAAAATGAAAATGGTTTGCAAGCAGCTGGGAAGAAATAGAGATGCATAAAGAAAATCAGTAAACAGATCTGAGAGTGCCCACAGGTATGCAAATGACACAATGGAAAAAGCTAAAAGAAAGAGAAGAAATATAAGAGATGGAAGCAGTGAAGTGAAAAGAAAGGAGGAAAAACATGGGAATATGAGGGAGATGAGACAGCAAGAGGAGGTGGAGATGGGCTGAAAAATGAGTGAGACAAAAAGAGAGGAGATTGCTTTGAACGCTGTAGATCTGTCAGAATTGAATCAGAGGCGGCCAGCTGTAAGCTCTGATAGTGCTTTGCCTCTAAATATACCGGGCTGTGAGATGGACTGATAGGGCAACAACAACAGACACAACAGAAAATAAAGCAGGGTTTTCAACCCATGACTGAAGAGAAATGGGATGCAAAACGCCACGTACGTGTGTCCGCAAAGAATTACTTCTTAGCAGTGTGCGATTTTGTGTGATGACAGTTTTAGAATACGTAAGTGTGTTTGCATAATATGACAATATCCATGCGAGTTCCAGTGTTGCCAACCCACATGCCTGCATTGGCATACCCATTTAACAGGGTTGATATCGCATCCATGTTTGCTGCCGCATGGCAACTCGACTAAACAACCTTAAGCGTCAAGACCCATCTGCCCTGACACAGCAACAGAAGAAACCCTGCTTTTAGAGCTCGTCTTTGGGTGTGAGCAGCAAATGCTGCCCTGGAGGTCTGGAAGTCGACTCCAAACCACCACCCCACACTTTGCCCCGGACACTCAGGGTGTCAGTGGCAGTTATGGAGTGACAACGTCCCCTCTGGGTGAAATTACAACCTCAACACACCATCCCTCCTCTCCTCTTTCTTTTCTTTGGCTCCATTTCCAAGAAACCCCCCTCAAGACATTCTGCTGATGACAACTGCTTGTCAGGATCACAGCACATACACATGCACAGCTTAGGACACACTTATGTACACACACAGTCCTGCAAAAAGGAAATATCCCCTGCAGAGCTCTCTCTCTCTCACACTCTGACACACACACACACACAAATACACAGAGAAAGCTCCAGATATGTCTTTAAGCATCACTACAGAATATTCCTGAGCCCAGCTGTCTCTTATATTGACACCCCTGAGACAAGTTGTGCATTCACACTTTTTAATCTGCAGTTCCTCTTTCTTCATCCATCTCTCTCCACCATTGCATCTCTGTAAACCCCATGTTGGCCTCCATGGGAAGAGTCGGTGCTGAGGTGGGCTTAGTTAAGAATGGATCAACAGAGATCTCACGTAAATACGACCATAGGCCCACGCCACTACTCTGAGCCTTTGCATCATGCATGTTGGAGAGTGTATTAATAATGAAGGTGAGTCTCCCTGGAGAGGGTATGGGCAGCCCTGTGGGTCCAGCCCAGCTCTTTAATTTAAAGGCAAGTTGTGTAAAAGTATCTGCAATGCAGTTTCCATTTAAGCTCCTTTAGTTGGTGCACTGCAGGACTTCAGGAGACCACATTTGTCTAGGAGTTGAGTCAAAACCAGCCATCTAGGAGGCAACTGCAATGGGACTAACATGCAATACAGAAAATATGCCCCCTAGTATTCTCTGAAGAAAAATGATATCAGCTGAATGATATGAATTCTGTTTTTATGCATGGAAACAAAACCTTCTTGGGTTCTGCAAACTTAAACTGTACACAAGCCCCAAATGCATTTCCACTCACCACTTTCAAATTATCTAAGTTTTATTGTGCTATAATTACTCATTATTGTTATATTGTTCATACACCACACCTCTGTACCTGGCCCTGCACTCTGTGCAGCTTGGGCAGGAAGCAACCACTCCCCAAAACCATCCACACCCTCCCAAGTTTGATAAGCAGTTAAAAATAATTAGGTTTCATACAAAACATATCAATATCTAAAACATTTAGGTCTGTAACTAACATTCCTACTTCTTAAAGAAAACTGAAAACTGCCTCAACAAGGCTATCAAATTTCAAGAAATTCCTAAAATGTGCTTTCCATTCATCTTCCTAACTGCTTATTTAACTCAGGGTGGGTGGAAGGACTCTCTGGACAGGTCAACATTCAATTACAGGGCTAACGGCAAGAAACAGACAACCATTCACACCTACAGCCAATTCAAAAGCACCAGTTAATCTAAAAAGCACGTCTTTGGGAGGAAGCTGGAGTACATGGAGAAGAACATTCAACGATGTCTAGAAATGCCTTCTTCAGTGAATGATATCGAGTTATTCAAAGGCTTTATTAGTGCAGGAATAGCTTGCAGTATTATGGTAAAGTATTTCAGTGTTGTACTAATTTAGACTGGCACGGAGCAGACTGTGTTGTCCATGCTTGCTGTAATGTTAGGTTAAAGACTGTAACTTAAAGACTGTAAGTTAAATAAAGTGTTGGGAAGGTTACTTTTAAAATGTATTCCGTTACAGAATACAGAATACATGTCCCAAAATGTATTCTGTAACGTATTCCGAATACTTTGGATTACTTAATATATTATCATGCTGTTTACAACTACATGAATGTACTATTGCTGTGATTTATTACTGTTACTGAAGGTCCGCGGCTCCGAACCGTAGTAAAGGGACCTCTGGCTAATACGTCGGGTTCTGTGTCGGCTAGTAGCTGAAAACTAGCTTTACTTTGTTGTCTGGGTCAACTTTGCTAGCGAGAGACAGAGAGAGGCGTTGAAAGGCTGCTCCAACAGAACTTATTGTTTTTGGAGGAAAACACGAACACGGTGTACAGTCGAGTCTTAATAGCTTACTTACAACTGGGCTCGTCAGGGACTCTTCTTGGCTGCAGTGGTTATTATTATATTTAAATGCTTCCAGCTCCCGTTTTTGCTCGATGACAGCTCGTACTTTTCCTTTTTCTCCCTCCCTCGCTCACAGACACATAACGTGTATGACAGTCCATTCTCCCTGCAGCACGGACTACACTGCCCATGATGCTACATTCTTTAGAGCTATACCTGTAGCATTCTGCCTATTAGCTTAGCACAACAACAACAAAAAGGCCTCTCTCACCCAGGAAACACGCAGAGAGAGAGCGTCACCCTGTAACCATGGCAACCGTAACGCTGCCGCCTGGAACAACAACATAGCTGTCAAACAAAACCCAAACAGTCCTGACCCGCCACAACATGAAACAGGGAAGTACCGTTGTGTAATCCATTTATTTCAACAAAGTAACTGTATTCTAAATACCACCCTTTTAAACGGTAACTGTAACGGAATACAGTTACTCATATTTTGTATTTTAAATACGTAACGGCGGTACATGTATTCCGTTACTCCCCAACACTGGTTAAATATGCTCTTTGGTTTCTAGGATGAGGATGATATAAAATGCAGTTGGCTTAATCAACAATGAAATCCAGCTGATCATAGTCTGCCCCAAAAAACTCTACTGGGCCTCAAATTATGTGATTTACCTCAAAGTAAGGATAGACCCATTTTCCAAACCCCTGACAACAGGGAAATTAAAAATGAGCGTGTGAAATTAATAAAAAATAGTATGACCTAAAAGGTGAAATAAATATAAAAACACAAGTTTTAAACTTACCCTAGGTAGAAATGTTTATTAAGCCACTGCTCTATTCACTCAGTGCAAACAAAGACACAGTCCCCCCCACCTCCCTTCACCTAGCACTATTTCTGCTGAGCATGAGCGATGACATTCTCAGAGGAGCTTCCAAATCTGCCGACTACAGCAGGTGAACCTTGCTGCCCCTAAATGCTTCTTCGCTTTTTGGTGTTGTGCCTGGATTGTAATGAACAAGGAAAGCGGTGAGATGTGGTAGGCAACTTCAGCCTTTCTCTGTGTGCACATCAGCATCATCCACTCCATTAAACCTCTGCTGAAAACTGTCAGATTTATACACACAATCAGAGTAGGAGCACCTTAGCCAACACAATGATGGTTTCAGTGCCTGCCATCTAGTGTTGACTGCGGGGAAAGATTACTACACACCCGATCAGTGAAGCTTGCTGTTCTGGAATAATCACATAGCTCCAAAATATCTCTTGTAATAATCCAGTAGGTTTTTTAATGGCTTATTTAATTTAACTGCCAGCCATTAAGGGAGCGTTAAAGACTTCAATTTACCACAGAGAAACTGGAAATCGCTTAATTCAGAGATGTGTCATACCTTTCGAATTCTAAAACCAAAACTGCACATGCACAGACAGAGAGACAGTAAAGATAGACTGCATATAAACATTTATTCTCTGCACAGCTGTAAGGAATCAATGG
Organism: Neolamprologus brichardi; assembly: GCF_056152115.1. NCBI lineage: Eukaryota > Metazoa > Chordata > Actinopteri > Cichliformes > Cichlidae > Neolamprologus > Neolamprologus brichardi. The sequence continues at coordinate 27,817,704 of NC_142105.1, forward strand.
GAAAACAATATTATCAATTACTGATAGAAAAATACCTTTGCTGCACCATGATCACTCTGCACCCGTACATACAGTTAATAGTAAAAAGAACATAGTATGTGTGTTATAATTTAAAAAAAATAAAATAATGCAAGCGTGCAAACATGACATCTATTAGGTATGAAAGTGTCACTCATACAAAAAGACATACAGTGTGTGGTATATTGGCATATTTTTTTTATAATCTCTACAAAAAAATATCAGTGATAATCTCTTCTTTAAAATTTCTTCTTCTAGATTTCAATACTGATTGTGTGCAAATTTTTCAAACTTAAACAACATCTGCCATCTGTGATTAAAGAAGTCCTGTAGACCTATGAGGAGAAGGAAACAGAGAAGTCTTTGGAGTGAAACATCTTTTCAAATATTTGGCTTCGTGTGTAAAAATCAAGTACTGTGAACTTTGTGTACAAGGTTGTGTCAGCACATTTTACAGCGTGTGTTGCTGTCAAAAAGGCTTTTCAAATACTTCATGTCCCTTTAGGCAGCTGCTCAGGTCCACAGTCCACAGAGACGGTAATATGACAAGCAGTGTGACACATTATCTCCCTGTGTTTAACACAGTGTAAAAGTGCAGCAGAAGCAGACATCCCTTTGTCATTTTTATGTCTTGTTTGACCAGTGTTAGTAAATGTTGGTGTCACAGGCAGCATTTTACAGTATGATTCAGCTTGGCTTCATAAACATTTGCACTTAGCAGTTTTTCATGAGAAAACTGGCAATCGCAAGCACAACGTCTCGCTCGTTTAAGAAGTCCAGCAGATGAGACTGTAAAACAGAAAGGTCCTCCAACGAGGATCGACCTGCTTTTACATGCACATTAACAGAGCCGAGGCAAGGATCTTACACAGTATTTTGTATGACATCTTTAGTTCATCATTTCGAGGTTTAGTGGCCGACCACAGGTCACCGCATGATCATAGGCTGGCAATAACCGTGTGAGAGGAGTTTTTTCTGATTGGTTGACCTGAGCCTGACGTGGAGCGGTTATCCAGCAGTGTGACTGTGTCTCAGTCGAGGCGGAGGTGAGGGCGCTCCCTCAGAGGCCTGCAGATATAGATGTTTCTGTGCTGAAGGACGGACACACACACAGGACACGCAGGACAGAAAGAAATTAGATTATCAAAGTACAGCCTTTTTAGTGGTATATTGCGGAAACACGCAGGACACAGGAGAAAATACTTTAATTGAATTTTGTTGTTTTTCAAATGTGAACACATTAAACACACATTAAAACACATTAAAATGAAAATATGTATATACTGCTCAAAAAAAATGAAAGGAACACTTTTTTATTAGAGTGTATCATCAAGTCAAATTAAACTTCTAGTCAGGGGGCTGTTAATCAGTTTCAGCTGGTGCACTAGAGGCACAACAATGAGACAGAGTCCAAAACAGGAATGGTTTTATAGGTTGAGGTCACTGACGTTTTTCCCTCCTCATCTTTTCTGACTGTTTTTGAGCATTGCATTAAGCTGTGGTCAGTGATGGTCTGGGGAGCCATATCCGGGGAGGGACGCACACACATCTAAAGGCTAAGCAACAGCATCCTGACTGTGAGTCCATATCAGGATGAAATCTTTGGACCTATTGTCATATCCTACGCTTGTGCAGTCGGTCCTGGGTTCCCCTGGTGCACAATCATGTCTCATGTGGTGGAAGTATACGAGCAGTTCCTAGAGGATGAAGGAACTGATACCACTGACTTTCCCATGCTCACCTGACCAACATCCAGTAGAACACCGGACGTGGTCCGGATCATTAGGATCTAATGTGTTTTCAAAGTGATTTGCTTTCATTTTTTTTAGCAGTGTACATAATTATGTTACAAATGCAGCTATAGTGCATAAAACAATCATTAATGGCACAAACTCACTGAGAATCTGCAGTATTTCTACAGAGATTCAAAAAAATAATAAAAAAAAACCACTAAACATATTAATATGTAAACCTGGTGAAAACTGCTATAATAATCTTTGGACCAACCTGCTGATCTGAGCGTCTCGGTGGCTTCACTGTGGCTCCGTTCTAACTGAGGTCCGAAACACGGCGTGTACACTATCTGAACTAAGTCCATTAGATCCCAGTGTCTGCACACTGATGTGAACAGGGACACTCAGGTCGATATTTTCAAGAATACACTGCACAGACAGAAACAAGACTTACTTTTTGTGCCCTGCTTTCATTCATACTTTGATTTACTTATTTATCATGACAGGATGGATTTTGTACAGCTGTGGATACCTTGGTGCACGCTGAGCTCATGACAGATTTGTGAAAGTCCCCATCAACATACACCTGAGAGATAACGAGACATAATGAGTACAAGAAAAACACATACAAACGAAGATAATCCTATGTATTGTTTACCTACCCTGTAGCCATACACAAACGTGCCATTACTGCATCCCAGCTCATCGAGCGGTGGTCTCTCCCAGCCAATCATAAGGTTGCTCTGACCCACTGTTTTGATGACCTCAACGGAACGAACCTCGGCTGGAGCTTCTGGAGGGGATTGGACACAGAAATGTCAAGTACAGTTATGCTCTCTGCTGCTTTTATTATTCACTAGTTATTACTAAACCACACCAAAACAAACACAGATAGCAGGACTTAATATATCCAGAATTTACTATTAGTTTACTAAACCAAGTGGTGTGAACAGTACCTGGCTTTGGTCTTTTTCCTAAACGAGCGGTGAATGTTGTGGCAAACTTGTTCGATCTCTCAGGAGAGCAGTGAGACAGCTGACTGGACTGAGAAACTTCAGGGATAGCACCATCCATTTTAGAAGTCATGTTGAAAGTTGTAACTTCAGGGGCAGTTGATATTTGAGGGGCAGTTGCATCTGAGGAAGTGGCTTTTGGATTAGTAACAGCAGAGTCAAAAGTAGCAACCCTCTGTAGAGAAGCTTTTTGTGCGGCATAGGATACATCAGGGATTGCGGTGATTTTCTTTGTAATTTCTGAGGATAATGTTTCATTAGTGCCATTACTTAAAATGGATTTGACATTGTTTGCAGCCGGGGTGAAAAGAGTAAAGTTAGAAGAGCTAGAAAGAGCAGATGTGTCCCCTTTAAGGTGATGGTTAGTAAAGATGCTGGGACTGAAGGTTGCATAAACTGATCTAGATGCAACTGCTTCAAAAAGTGTTAGTGACTTGTTAGGGGCAACTGGTTTAGTTGTTACTACTGGAGTGTGTGGAGCTTGGCTCATAGCTGTGGTGACTGTGAGAGAGTTGATCTGTGCATTATTGAAACTCAAGCTCAGCTTCTTAGTCTGAGAGGCTTTGTTCAGGTCTGCAGGAGCTGACAGTGATGGACTCCTCCTGGGGTCCTGCCCTCTTCCTCTGCTCTGTGGAGCCTTGGGATGGAGACAGATATTAGAATTCATTAGATATATAAGATCTGATTGGATTTGACCTACCTTACTTTATGTGGAAATAACTTCTAAATCAGTGAAACTTCAAAGGACAAATTGTAGATTAGAGTGGCTTTTATTTCATATCAGAAAAAAGCAAAAATCTATATCAACCTTTCTGTATAATTCAGCACTAACCTATATTTTTGTTACTCTATGTTAGAAAACTCCTAAGTGTACCTCAAAGCTGCTCCTCAGGGTCTTCTGTAGCTGTTCGTGGAGGTTAAGGATCTTCTCAGGACTACTCAACCTCCTCTTTGGACTGGCAAAGGAGACAGAGGAGGGAATGGTAGGACTCAACAAGTATCCAGTCACACTGGAGGCACAGAGGGAGGACTTCTCTTTCTTTATCTCCGGATGATGAAACACTAATTTCTCTGGTTGACTGGCTGCTTGTGGCGGTCCACCAGCAGAAGGAGACAGCTGTGGCTGGATCGAGAATAGACTGTCTTAGACTTTCACTGAGTCTAAAATTTCTAATATAAAGTACAGTCTTTGTTTGATAATTTAAGCACTGGCACACTGAGGTCATGTTAGCGTTCCCTAACAAAGAATATTTCAGAGAGTTTTTGCTCTATAAAAATTATCTTTCACTGTAAAAACATAAGACAGACACACTTTTCTGTAAAGGAGTGAAAGACAGTGAGAATAAATGCAGGCCTGGCAGAAAACATACAATAAATAACATAACACAGAAATCTGGAACTGAGGTTATGTTATTTTTTTATAAAAAATATTACAAATTAAGGTTTTAAAATAAGCTTTGATTAATTATATTTATTTGCATTGCCTCACCGGCACTGTATCAGTGATTTCTCGCTCATTTGGTGGAAGAGCAGGTGACGCTGACGCCTGGACGGTGGCTTGCTCTTGCACTGGTGAGGATGGCACAGATGAGTTGGCGTCTTTCTTTAGCGATCCTGTGAGTACAGGTGTGAATTCACTACCGCAGTCTTGATGATTTCCTGAAGATTCAGTGGAAACTATGGAAATTTCTTTCCCTCTGCCCTCTACTCCAGCTTCAGGTGTGACTCCAGTTTGTTGATGCTTTTTTACACAGGTGGATACAACCGGGCAGGTCCGATCAGTTATGAATTTACTGGTGCAGCTTTTATATTTTGAACTAAATTCAGGAGTAAACCCACTAGCGTAATCCCAGGTCTTTGTGTTATTTTCCAATGTGAATGCTGCAGTGTACTCCTGCAGAGCGCCATCGCTGAGCAGATGCTCGACCTGCTGTGTGAGGTAGGGGTTCATACAGCCTTGTCTCTGCAAGATCTTCATCATCTGATCTAATAGGCTGTTCCTCTCCTGACACTTCACCACTAGGCAAGACAGCTTGGCCTGTTATTGGACAAAATACCTGACAGTCAGAACGAACCACTAAAATCTGTTGAGCAGAACCTGAACATAAATCTAGTCTTTATTTCCTCACCTTTAAAGGCGGTATATCCAAGTCTGTCTGGCTTTTCCTTTTCAGCAGCGCATCATACTACAAACAAGTAAAATTATAAACATGGCAATTGTTCATTAAGTATAAAGAGAGAATAGTTTATTACTTAAACTTAGCTGACCCACCTTAGCTCTGATGTCATTGTAACGTACCCTGAGTGAGACAAGAACAGTATTAACGTCATCCCTGCTGCCTTGTCCTCTTTTCAGAGCTATATACTCCGAGTTCAGCTCCTCTAGAGCAACAGTCTGTGGGGTTTTACACACACACATCACATCAACACACACACAGACGACTTATGAGTAAAACTGTCTCCAGCCAAGAATTAGAATGTGTCAGTGTATTACAGTCTAGTACAACATATCAGCATCGTGATAATGATTTAAGTTTAACGCTAATTTGTTCAACACATACGGCCACTTAGAAGTATTTTATGATGTATATAAGAATCTAAATAACAAAGGCATTTTGGCATTCTTACCTTGGCTTTGAGCTGAGCTGTGAGGATGTTATATCGCTCCTCTGTTTGAGTCTTGAGTGACAGCGTGTCAGTCTTCTCCCAGAGCAGGCCTGTCAGTTTGTTCTGCAGCTCCTTCACCTGCAGCAGAGACAGCTGCTCTTTAGGTCTAACGCTTAAACTTTGTGTACAAAATTAGCTGAAAGGCCTCAGAGACAAAAAACACACTGAATGACTAAAATTCTTGATGGATTTTCATGTAGTACAGCCACGTCTAAATTATTCAACACCTGCAGTACCTGACTTCTGCTTTTTAATCATTTCACCAATTGGTGGTGAAACCCAATTAAGCTTCTGGGAACTCTAATACAACTATATTTGATTCAACTGTGAAGCAAATGTAATTGTTGCATGTGCGGGTTTAAGATGAGTAACAAAGAGGAGGGACAGAGTTCGAGGCAAAGACACACACTTGGAAAAAGGTGCAAAAGAAAGAACGGCTTTTCTTTGAAGGGATGTTTGAAAACAGCAGGTGAGAAAAACGACTATTTCTGTGAAGGACTTGAAGGGCTAGAAGGAGGCGAGAATAAAAGTATCATCAAAGACTATAAATGAGTAGACTTGAAAGGCAAAGGTGTAAACTTTGGAAACTTCAGCACACTCCAATCTAAACCAAAAAGAACATAAAAGTCGACTCGAATGTGCAAGACAAAATGTAAATAGGACTTTAAAGCTCTGGTGGTTTTTCTTTATGGTGTGATTAAACTCTATTTCTTAAAAATTAAGTCCAGTGTGTCTGTTTTAAGAAGTATAAAGTAAGCCGCTCCTGTTGTGGAGATGCTTTGTGGCTGCAGGAACTAAACTTCACTGTTACTGGCATTTTGTTTTTCTATTGAAGCGCGTAAAATTAAAGCCCTGTGATCAATGCGTTTTCCAATAATCCAGTCAACCAATCTTGAAATGTCCTTGGAGACTCAACCAGTTTTGTTCGAAAATCAAATCTTCTTACACTAATTATATAAGTTTTGCACTTTTTTAACATGTAGAACATGTTGCAGATTTAGGGTCTGGTATCATTTTGACTGTATCTGTAAATGAATACCTGGGTTGTGAGGTTGTAATTTTCCTTCTTGATTTCTTCCATCTGATTTTCAACATCTGTGAGCTTCACTGCGTTTTCAGCTGCTTGGCTCGCCTTTCTCTCCGCCTCCTCCCTCCTCGTTTCTGAATGACGCAGTTCACCCTGAAGCCTCTTGATCTGAAGATATATACAAAATGAGGAAAGTGTGGTTTTGAAACATATATTATGGCTCTCTAAGAAAATAATATGATGACAAGAAGGATGAAAAAAATCTGCATAATACAATTTTTCTAAACTAATAACAAACTCGCTTTAACCCACCTCTGCACGGCTCTTGTCCATTTCCTCCCGTGACCTCTTTAGCTCTGCTCCCAAAGTTTCAATCTCTCTCATCAGATCATTTTCTTCCTGCTATAAATAAAAAAAATTGATGCCTCAAAAATCACGCTGAAAAACCATGATGCTGAAAGGATATTCTGTAAACTGACACAACAGGTCCTGACATCATGCACAAATGCACTCCATTCTCAATACCTGTATTAAGTTTCCACCATGGTTATTAGTCTGGCATCTTTGTGTAGCATAATCTGCAGTTTCAGCAGGAATCTCACTCTTCTTCGTCAAACCAGCACTGCTTGAGTTCAGCATCTGCTGCTTTTGATTCCTCTCCTCTGTTTGTTTTTGGATGCTGAGACTTTGTAGGTTGTCTCTTTCTTCCCTAAGGTCTTGAATTACCTGCATTATCTGCTCTTCTGCTTGTTTCAAACAACTGACTGAATGTTCAGTTCTTCTTTTTTCTTCCTCCAAGCTGCTTACTGACTTCATCAACCTGTCGTGTTCTTCCTTTAAACTGGGAGATATTTGCTCCTGGTCTCTCTTTTCCTTCAGACACTTAAGAGAATCGGTTAGTTTGTCTCTCTCTTGTTTCAGATACAGCACTGTCTGGCTTAACTGGTTGCTTTCTGTCTGTAAACTCTGCAGTGACTTCATTATTTCATCTCGCTCTTCTTTTCCACTTGAGAGAGATTCTAATATTGCCCCTTTATCTCTTTCAAGTGCAGATAAAGACTTGGTTAGCTGCTCTTTCTCCTCTTTTTGGCCGCTTATGGACCTTTTAAAGTGTTCTCTTTCATCTCTCAGCCCACAGACTGCCCTGCTCAGCTGCTCTTTCTCTTGTTTAAGGTCAGCCAGAGCTTTAGAGATGTGGTCTTTTTCCTCTTTCAGTCCCCATACTGTCCGAGTTAATTGCTGTTTCTCTTCTGTCTGTACTTGGACTGACAGAGCTACTTCTCTTTGCTGTTCTCTGAGTGAATTTATGGATTTAGTCAATTCTTCTTCTTCTGTTTTGAGGTTCTGGACTGAATTGGTCAGCTGGGCTGCTTCATCTTTTTGTGAATCAAGATGAAGATGATTTTTTTGTGAGCTGCTTTTTAGTAAGTCACACAGATTATTATGCTGACTACCAGATACTGATCCTGTTTTCATAGAGTCAGTTTCTTGATTGAACATCAAATGTGAAGCTTCTTCTCCTTGGACTAACTTCTGCTGCAGATCCATGATGGTGTTCAGATCATCCTCAGTCTTCTTGGTGAGTTCTGAGATCAAACACCCCTGTTCCCGGTTCTCCTGCTCCAGCCTGACCTGATCCTCTTCTAGCTGGGAGATACGCTCCATCAGTTGGGTTTGCTGCTTTGTGATGTCATCCTCTTTGCGCTCAATGTGAGCCAAAAGCTCCTGGATCCTCTCTGCCAATGCCCTGTTTTCCTGATTCAGGCTTTGGATAAGATCATCCTGGGCAAGAGCAAGAATGTTGCCATCTTGAGTAGGAGATGACCTGGGTTGATCATTCCCACCATAAGTAGAGGGTGTGTTAATCTGTACAGAGATACAGAGTTTGATCAGTGATATACTGGATGTCTTTGGTGGAAAATAAAAATGATAAGAATACTAAACCACGTGTAAAATACCTTTTCTGCTGAAGACCTCTGCTCAGTCTCTGCCTCTAGTTCCTCTGCTTGCTTCCTGAGTTGTAACTTCAGCTGAGCATTTTCCTCAGCTATCTCCTTTAGCTGACTCTGTGTGTGCTGCAGAGCAACCTTCAGGTTGTCACGTTGCTCCTGAAGAGCTTTAAGATCTCTATCTAACCCCAAGCTCCTGTAAGCTTCCCTCAGGGCATCAGATTCCTCACTGGGGCTCTCTTCTAAGTTTAAGATCCCGTCAGAGCACCAGCTTCCAAGTTTAAACTCATCTATTGATTCTGTAGTCAAGGAAAGTGACTTGAAGTTGGCACTGGATTCAGACCCGTAGTGACACAGGTTTACAGGATGACTTTTAGTTCGCATTTTTGATTTAACTGCTGAGGAATAATGCTCTGTGCTGCTCTGTGTGCTCTCTGCTGTCGCCTGGTGGTGAACAAGTGGAACCTCTGATGAATAAGGCTGCACCTGCACAAAAACCACAATTTTAAGATATTTGACGAGACAAAGTCGATAGAATAACAACAATTCTTATAACAAAGAACTGTAAAGTTCCTATGCTTCCTTCAACTATGGGAAATACTGATAATTTTCACACTGCAAAACATTTTAATTAATTAACAATTAACACTGGTAGCCTGTCTAAGTTCACAAATAGGTGATAATAAGTGAATACATTAAAAACAGCAGTTTGTCTCCAAACCGGCATCAGTAAGTCGTATATGTTTTGATATTTAGCACAGTCAGACTACCTAATTAAGTTATAGTATTATAGTAGTATATTATAGATAAACAGACAGACAGACAGATAGACCGTTAATATAATATTAATAATATTAAATATTAATATTACTTGGATTCTACAAACCTCTCCTGAGCAAGCCACTGATGGCTGTCCCGTGGCAGTGGAATATGAGAAAATGTTGGCAGTCCCAGAATTAACAGCCAGACTGGAGTTGGGTGTGCTGGTCTCAGGACTCAGGCATGCGGACGATTGGCTTGGTATGTGGTTAGCCGAATCCCTGAGGACCTGCTGCAGTCTTAGGTTCTCCTCTCTCAGGTGTTCAAGCTCCTCCAATAGCGAGTTCTCAGATAGTTTCAGCTGATGGATCTCTGACTTCATCTCATCCACGCTGCAGCTGACGAAGTGGTTGCTCTCCTGGGCCTCCTGGAGCTGCTCCATTAGTCTCTTCCTCTCAGTCATCCTTTCCTCCTCTCTCTCCAGGAGTACTCTGAGATCCTCCTGCAGGCTGACAATGAATCCTTGTAACCTTGCCTCATTTGAGGACTGTTTTGTGTCACTGTTTCTTCCTCCTCCTATGCTGTTCTCTGCTTTTCCCTCATCGCCCTTTTGCCTTTCTTCTCTCTCAGTTCCAACATTTGGCTGCCATTTCTTTCGCCTCTCTTCCTTGGTCTCCTCTTCTCCTTCGCCCTCTCCCCTCATGGAAGATAGCCTGTCTTGTTCTTCCAAGCACTGCACAGTACCACCAGTGATTCGGACTGCTCTGATAGTTGACATACCAGTGGCGGCACTCACAGTCATGTCAAGTAGCTGCTTTTCTAAAGTGTAGATGCGATTCTGCAGGCTCTCCTCTCTCTCCCAGGCCAGGCTGAGCTTGTGTTGGAGTTGGGTTTTAAAGTTTTCAAAATACTGGGCCTGTCGACTCATCTCTTCCTCTTTGGCCTTCAGTTGCCTCTGACAGCGCTGCAGTCGCTCCCTCCACACTCGCTCCTCTCGCTCCTTCTCCTGAGTCTGAGAGAGACAGAGAACAGAATCTTGCTTGATAACATCTACATGCCTGAGCTGAACTAGTTTGTGTGCTAGTATTTGTAGTAGTAACAGTCTTAGCTGTATATGATATCTATAAGACATATATCAGCAGCTGTATTTGTTTTACTGTACAGTGGCAAACTAACTACTTTAAATAAGTTTCCATCATTCAAACTTCTTAAAGATACCTAAAAGATAAAGTGATGTAATCTCAACAAAGATGATAAAAAAAACTCTATGCTCACTATCACACTAGCATGTTGTTGTTGTTGTTTTTTTAATTTAACCTTTATTTGACCAGGAAAAATAAGACTAAGAATAAAAATCTTGTTTACAAGAGTGTCCTGGCCACAAAAGAGAGCAGTACAATCATACACTTCATACACCAGACAGGCAATAAAAATAAAGCAACCAAAAATGATAAACTTCAGTGTCAATAAAAATGAATACCTTAGTGATAGTAACCGTCTAATAGGAGCTGCAAATTTGAATGCTCTTTTTCCAAATTCAGTGCAAATGTTTGGTATAGACAAAAGGAATGACTCTTGGGACCTAAGACAATAACCTCTAGACTTTTTTGACTTTTTTGAATCTGTAGGTAAAAAAAACAGTATATAACAGTGGCTGAGTCATGTAGTATGTATCTGTTTTGACCAAATAAATGCATAAGTAAGTAAGTAAAACTTTATTTATATAGCACCTTTCAAGATAAAAATCACAAAGTGCTTCACAGAAGCTAAAACCTAAAAATATTTTTAGGTTTAGCATAAAAATGGCCTGTAAGTGAATTTATGTGACTACTCAAGGCATGTATAAAGTATATAAAGTGTGCTACTTGCAAAATATATTATAGCAGTAAAAGTGTTAAACTATTAACAACCCAGCCTTTAAAACTTTGCATTTAATGGGAGTTCATTGTTTTCATAGGTAAAATCGGATATTATTTTGTCTATCCCCAGTAAACTGCACAAGCCTCTCATTCATATCTGAAGTACATATTACTCCCATCTTCTAAAACTTGCATATTCAAAGCTGTAAATGTATTTTATATTTTCTACATCAGTGACCCACTGAATCTCTCAGACAGCACTCACCATGGTCCTGACCTCTCCCCTGAGCATGTGGAGTCTCTGGTCCAGCCTCTGGGAGTGATGCATGTTGGGGAACTGAGAGGCAGACGCTAGCTGATATAGCTGCAGCAGGAGGCTCCTCTCTGACGTCTCCAACTCTCTGATCCTTATCAAATAGCAAAACAAGATCGCATTACGTCATCTTAACACCGTATAATATCATATAAATGAGCTTTTAAACGTTAAACTGTCTCTGATTAAAAATAAATTCATTCAGTTTTATCTCCTAACATGGCAGTAGATGCAGTGAGTAGTTTTCAGAGGTGCACTCTCAAGCTTGCATGCAGTGCAGTCAGGTGTGTGTGATACGTGATATTATGTTGGCCAAAAGTGAGCGTACGGTAGCAGATGTGTGTGTCACTGGATCCCCTCTCACCCAGTCTCTCACCTGTTCCTCAGGTAGCTCTCAGGCTGGACGGCTGAAACCGCTCTCTGCTCCAGGTCCTCCACTCGATCACGCAGCACACGCAGGTCCACATCAGCTCCTACAGAGTCCTTTACCATGGCAACTGAAGTGCATCCGGTACCTGCTGAGTCTGACGAGGTCATGTGATCCTCCATTGGGTCAGCTTATTCCCACTAAGTTAATTTCACCTGCAGCACAAGAACTGCCGGTGTCAAACTCAATTCTTAAAAAAACTAAAACTCATACACGTTTTCACACATTCATTTGGGCAGCTTGTATGTTTCCAGTTAACAACTCTGTCACATTTGTACAGACTATAACTAAGACAAACACAGACACACACAATAAAGATACATGCACTTAAAATACAGTCATGTATTATTCACACTGTCAACAGCCTGGAAGCAAGTTGTTGGACACACAATAATCTATCAGGTTACGCCTCCTTCTAATCATCCACTCCCATCCTGCACCTCCTACTGTACCACACTGGACAAACATACAAAAGTTTTATGTCATGCAATCACTTCAGTTCAACAGTTTGTGTCTGCACTGATGATTGCTCCTGGATATAGTGTGCGTTGGGTAATATCGTTGATTGAATATTGTTTGAAGATATATATGAAAAAACGTGAACCTAAACATTTCGAGGGACGGTCCACTCCAAAAATTAAACAAGCACCAATTTTTCTCTTTTGCCTGTAGTGTTTTTTATTTATCTATTGTTTTGCTCTGAGTTATCCTGGCCTTGAAGTATCAGCTATGGATATTCGTGGCACCTCTTAAATATGATGGAAACAGAGGTTTCGTGGTAAAAAAGTACATTTGCTAAATATCTCTTTTGCAGAAATCATGATTGCAATGCTAAAAAGACATCCACAAACCAGATTCATATTGAAAGTCCTTAATACCAAAAATGAGGTGCAGAAAGTGGCATGCAACTACCCGTGACACGAGGTTTCTGCTTATAGCACCGTGACAGGATGTAAACATTAACGGTGTCCCACTCAGCTGAACCGTTATGGTAGCTATTTGCATGCCCCTTCCACCTGGCAGTGTATTAGTTTAGCTCAAAAAAGAGTTCCTACTTGAAACTATTCACGAAAAGGTTTTTGAGATTTCTGGCAATCAAGTGTGGCAAATGTGTAACAGTGCAATTACTTAAATCAGTGGTAGTGTTATTAGAAATTCAATCATTTACAGACTTCTTGTGATCTAAAAATAGACAAAGTCACAAAACCTTAATCGAAGCCATCCTTGGTGACAAATTTGCAAAGGAGTATTTCTGAAAGGTGAAGTGAAACAACAAACCTGTTTTTGCGTTTTCACCGTTCGTTCCTTTTCAGTGCGTCAAGAAACCTCCAAATAGTTCAGCTTCTGCTCGGCGAACTTAGACGCACTGCTGTTTCCTTAGAAACGGCACAGACGTTGGACTTTGCCAAAATCCTCCATATCCAGTTGGCGCTCAGCTTGTTCACCCTGTCAGTCAGCCTTGTGCTTTCATTCTTCTTCTCCTCTCTCCATTTGTCCCCTTCCATTGTCCTGCTTGGCATTCCTTCAGCTGAGGCTGTGGCTATTCTTGCTTTTGTAAATCGTCTGATTCAGATTTTTCCCTCGTTAAATCAAAGTGTTTGCTTTACAGAGGAGTTGGGGTTTTATGTTCCAGGTCCAAGGATCACTATAACAGATGTTACTTATAAATAAATCTCACTTTCTTCTCATGTATATCTGGTTATTTATTACATTTTCAAATATGTTTGCATTCCAGTCTTCTGCAAAAGTGCACATTTATCAAAAAGGCCATAAGGTTTAGTTGAACTGTCTACAAATGCATAAAAAACAATTAGGTTTTGTCTCATCTTCGCTTGCCACCACAGCACCTTAACACCTAAGAAAAAGAAAAGAAAATTTGAACTCTTTCCTAAGAATTATTGGCAGGCATCAAAACTGTGCCGAATTCTAGTAATATACAGTTACTTCTACCTGATGTGGGTCCATGGGCATTTTCATTAAGGCCAAAGAATAAATGCTAAAGAGAAAAATAAAAAGAGGAACAAAAACTAAAGGAACACAAGAGGTTTAATCAACAGGTGAGGAAAGAGAGAGAAGAAAAAAGTGACAAAGAGTTTAGAAAACACCACCGCACAGAAGATGTCATTGATACCTTGCACTAATAAAAAAAACAAGTCAAATTTGAGTGTGTACCTTTTCCTCTATTTCCTTTATTTGTCTCTTTTGCAAGTCAATCCTGTCCTCCAGCTCTCTTATTCTCTGCAACAAAAAGACACAAGTGGTTAGCTCGTGGCCACGCGAAACACATCTGATTGATTCTGACACAATCATTTCCTCAGGTGCAACAACATTTCATTTCATTTCTTTATTTGTTTCACACATGGTTCAACAGGTAAGTTAGACTGCTATCAATCTATTCCTGCAGACACTCCAAATAGTCTTCTGACTTTCCCATCACGCCATACTGTCTCCATGGCAGCTGTTGGAATGAGCTGCCATGGCAACTGACGAGCAGATTTAACAGTGACACTGTTTGAGACTTAAAAGCTGAGTGGTTTCATCAGTGACTCGGTTCTTTGTTCCTAACATATTAGTTTAAATAGCTTTCCACTGTGAGTGCTCACTATACAGTACATAAATACAACTGAGGCAGGCAGGCATATTTTAAAACAAATACATGACATTTTGAAGTTAATATCCTGCGCAGCAAATCAATCTGAGGTGGAGGTGAATGCTCCAGTTAAATATCACTTCTTAACTACAGAGAAATTGGAACGAGTGTTAATAAAAGCCTCACTGTGGGGACTTATTTATAATAATAACTGTGGGGAGTTATTATTATAAAATATATCATAAATTAAATCAGATGCATTTCTCAGACCTGCAAACATGTTGATTTCTAATCGGTTCATTAGTTTGAGCATATTAATTAGTAAATACATTAAAAATGTGCAGTAAGTACGGTTAGAGGATATTTTGTTAGTGAGTTAGAGTACATGTAGTGTCATGTAGTCAATGGATAACACAATGCCAAAAGCCATGGGTAAAGTATCGAAAGGGCTGCTGAGTGGAGGGATACTGAAGGAGTCAGGGGATTCAGATCACAATGAAACACACAAACACTCACACAAATCCAAGGTCATTCTGTCTCATCTTTCCACTCACCCACTTTTACATATGCACTTACAGATAGAGTTACAGGTAGCACGTACAGGGATACTGCATCTTTTTCAAAGCACCAGAGATCTGGTGGGGTTAGAAGTTCCAGACAGGTACCAGGGGTCAGATTCAGGGAGGGCAGGACTCAACAACCTGACTGGGTTTGTTTTGAGCCTTACCTGCTGGGCCTGCTGTAGGAGCTCCATGCGCTCCTGTAAGATTTGACTGTCATACTGCCGGCTCTGCCGGAGAATCTGACGCCGCAGCTTGTCCACGGCTAGCCTCAGCTCCTCCCTCTGCCTGTCTGTCAGCGACTCAGCCACCGCCTGGCATGCCGGCTGCTCCTGCTGCAGAGCGCTATACAGCGTGGCCTCCAACTCCTCGATCCTCTGCACAGCCAGCCACATATACACACATACATGTATACACCCACACATACACACACGGACGTGCACATGCACATGCAGGAACGCACACAGGCATGCACAAGCACAAACAAGGGAATACACATATGCACACAAACACACAGACACATACACACAACACTGTGACCATGGCAGATATGGGGAACACTTTTCCACTTTACATTGAGGGCTATTCAACCTTGGTTTTTACATGGTCACTTGATTTGGTTAACAACACAAACTGTGCTTTTCTTTACACATTGTTCAAACAACAAATTCCAAGTAAGAACCAAGATCAGCCCAACACAATATCAAGTGGGACTATAAACACAAACCAACACCAAAACTGACCAAGTAAAATGGTTAGAATTATATGGCGAATGATCTAAGTGTTAACTTCTGTTATCTGGCTTCAGTCTAGTTAAATCAGTGGAAGTGGAGAATGCTTTAAGATTCATGCTTTTAAAATATATAATTAAAACCTTATTATTAAACTCACTCTTTTAACTTTCTCCTGAGCAACTCTAAATAGGATATTCATAAATGAATCATATCATACTTTCTCAAATCAAGAGAGAGTAAATCTGATCAAGGTTTAGGTCATAAACAAGTGGCCGTGTATCCCGGCCAACTGAGTGGCTAAGATTATCAAAATAATTTAGACTTCAGTGGTAAAAGATGCAGTATCCCAACGCAATGTAGCAAATTTTACCTTGATGGAGCATGTTGCATTTGTGATGGTTAACAGGGTCCTAGATGTTTATCTCATGCTGAAATGATAATGCTGCACCCCTGCATTCCTGAATTACTTTATCATCAGCCATTATAAGTAAAAAATATACACAATGGTAAGCAGTAGATATGTCTGTGTTTATATGCAGGTAAAAGCACGCTGCGTATTATTGCTCCAAGCTTCGTACCATGTAGGCTTGGTCCAAGGCCTGCTTCCTGTAGTCCAACTCCTCCTCAAGGAATCCTTTCTGCTTACTAAACAGCTCCTGCAATAAGATGTTAGAATCTATAATGCAGGGCTTGGTAGAAGGTAGCATGTTGTACATAGTAGTATAGTTATAATTACGTATTAGTCTTGATAAGTTCTTTGACATAATAACAACAGGAGACTATAATATTAACACACTGCTTTGAATATATTGTAGAAAGCTGAATTTTATGCATTTGTAAATAAGTTTCTCACCTTGTCATTTTCCAAGTCGATCATCTTCTGCGTGAGGGCAGCCTCAGTGCTGTCTATCTGCTTCAACCACTGCAGATGAAGACACAGAAAGGTGTGGGATTCACATTTTGCTTCTATAAGATTCATCTAAATCGTAACCGTAGCTTGCCTCCACCAGTGTGTGAATGCGAGAGTGAATGAATAGTGGCATTGTAAAGCGCTTTGGGTACCTTGAAAAGCGCTATATAAATCCAATCCATTAATATTATTATTATTATAAATTAAACAAAAATGAGTTAAATGAAATGTCCGTCTTTATCTTCTTCTTTTCTATCTCACCCCTTCTCTAGCATCTTCTTCTGTTGCACTGACCTTCTGCATATCCTCCTTCACCACCTCCATGACTCTTCTATGTGGTCATTCTCATTTATTTCGTGCCTGGCAGCTCGATCTTTATCATCCTTTTGTCCAATATATCAATCTGCACATGTCCAAATCATCTCAAGTTTGCCACTCTTACGGTGTCTTCCAATCATAGCAGAGCTAACAACAATCTGTTTTACTCTTGCTGCTATTCTTCTCTCACAAATCCCCCCTGACACTCAACTCCACCCACAACACTCTATCTGCACTCTCACCTTCACCTTGTGCACTGTCCATTGCTCGGGATGTTTAACCCAACCAAGGGGTGTGGCACAAACCAATGTACTCTTAGTACCAGCCCCATGCCTGGATAAATGGGGAGGGCTGCATCAGTGAGGGCATCCAGCATAAAATCCTTGCTATATTAAATATGCAGGCTTGAATGAAATGGATTTGCTGTGGTAACAGGGTGTTATAGCAATGTTTGTCCACTGTGTGTCAGTAAAGAGAAACTTTCCACTCACCTTTTCACAGAGTGAGATCACAGTCCCCGCTTGGATCACAGCCACCTGCTCTTCATTTCTGAGATTCTTTAGAAAATACAACATCGACAAAGACTCATTAGAAATTATAAGACTAAAGTGATTTTTTTACAGAGGCTTTTGGAGCTAAAGTTAAACTAACAGTGGGTTCGAACTCACCCCATTATCTCCCAGAATATCCAACTTCTTCATCAGTTCAGGAATGATTACATCCTGCACAAACCCCCAAAACCAAATCATCAAGGCTGTTATATTAACTGTGCAGGTATTCAAGAAAGCATATAGAAAAAAGGTTCTAGTTTGTTTGTTTTTTACTAGTGCATTCACCTTGACTCCCTCCTGGTGGCAGTAGCCTTGCAGGGCACTGCTACTGTTCTCAGGGAACGCAGACATGTGGAGATTGAGGGCAGGTGATCTGCGCTCCCTTTCCTATGTATGCAAACAATGTGTTAATATTCACACATAATGTCAGCTATGCAATTATTCATTGTACCACGGGCAGTTCTGATCAACAAAAGGAAAAATAAATGGTGGTGTAAGTCAATGACACTATGCAAAATGGCAGGGAATGAGGGATTTACTTACATGACAATGACAACATGATCAGGATCTGCCAAATGAGGGTGGTGAAAACCGATGGAAAAGGGATCAAAGAAACCAAGCCAACAGAATAACATGCTGAAACTCTAAATTAAGCCAGTGACGTGTCATTTTCCAACATTGAGATACAACTGCTATTTAAACTGATGGAGAGTGGACTCCATCAGGGTGATGGGACTTTAGAAATAAAAAATATCATCTTAATAGTATGGTATGCAAATTCTTTTTTCTTTTTTTTTTTAAAAAAGGAAACAAAAGCATAATTCCATGGGATCCGTCCTCATTTTGTTCATATACATCAACTTTCAAATTGTGAAAAATACAACAACAGAAAATTGGGATATGCATGCAAAAATGAGACAAAATGAGGAAAAATGGGAGTGGATGGTGAATTTAAATATATTTTTATTTACTTAAAAATTATATTCTTGACAAAACATTTCTTCATTGACAAAAATATTCAATTTCAGTAAAGGGTAAGGTACACAGCTGCCATGCAAAACAAGGAAACACAGATGCATACAGTGACGAACTGAGCAGTGTGTTTAAGGCTATGTCTGTCTGTCTGATGAGTCACTGTATATAGGTCTTGCGTCTGGAGCTGAGATTGTTGTTGTCACCTCCTGGTGACAGTATGATGTTGGCACAGTCTCTTACTTCCAGTTCAAGGACTCTGAATTCCAGCAGCTCATTTTGGTCCCGAGCATCCTGAACCTCAGCTTGCAGCCGGGACTCCGCCTGCTGCAGCGCACTCATCTGCAAACACAACAGATTCGTTACACGTACTAAACACTATGAAATGTTTCAAAGTCTTGTAAGTAAATATTGAGGACAGTGTCCAGGATGCCAAAAGTCTGTTCACTGTGCACAATATGTAATAGACTGTATAAAGAAGATGGACAAAGCCACTCTAGCTGCAATGCTTTGTCAGTTTCTTGCAATTTTGAAACCATATATAAAAATTGTGAGTGAATCTGACTGTGAAACTGAGAGGCACTGCACACTTGTACTGGCATCAATCAAATAGGCCCACTCTTACAAATAATATGTTTGAGGCTTATTTTCTTATTTTAATGTGGGCCAAAGTTTTGCAAAAGAACATAATTTTATATTAAAATAATTACCTAGTGATTAAGTCCATAACATCATCTGGAAATTGTTAACTTAGATCACTGATCAAGTGAGCTGAGGGTTATTTCCAATCGACTTCTATAAAGCCTGACTTATTTTTTGAGCCAAAGGATCTGCCCCCTCCTGGCCATTAGACAGAATGCAGACTTAAGGAACTGCATTGACTTTGCTTTCTGTGTCTATAACTACAAACTTTACAGCACATCTTTACAGCTGTTACTCTCATGCATACATTTTAAATTGTGTATTTACTTTTAGTTATCTTATAAATGTTATCAATTTTTGAATCAACTGAGAGTTACATAGATAATTATCTTTTAAACAGGTACATTAACTAACTCTGTCACTATTTTATCAGTAAAAGTTTTTATTCTGCTTATGTTTATACAAAATATAACGTTTTCAGAGGTGGTTAATAAAGAACACATCTGATCATGAAAATCAGGTATTACAACTAGTACTGAATACCTTGATATAGAAGGCTAATCTAATGTACCTTCTCACGCAGTTCCTGGTTGGTCCTGAGCAAGTACTGCTTCTCCTCTACCCACTTTGAATCCTGCCATAACAACCAAACACAACATGAGCGAGAAATGACACTGGCAGGAACAGAAGAGGATTTAAAGGATCTGCAATGACATAGTGTGATGAACAAAACTCCCATCCCTCAAACTAGCAGCTTAAAAGACACAAGCAAATGCAACACAGACACAAAAAAGATAGCACAGGGTGGCAGGAGCACAAGTTTATTGATGCAGACAAATGAAGCCCAATCAGATAACCAAAGCAAAAGAGCTGCAATCACAGGCAACAAGAGTTCACAGCAAGATGAGGACCAAATGGCAATCTGAGATGAAAAACAGCAGCAAAGCGAGTCAGAATACCAGCTGGATCAAGCTACAGTGGAACAGGCAACGTGCAGTAACTCAATGAAATGCTTCACAAAAAAGTAAACAATGTGTCCTGATATGAACTCATCATGATAAATTCAGTGATCCTCTCACTACTTTCTTTAAGCAAAAAATCACATCACATCCAGTGGTTTGGCTTACTTCTCAGACCAAGATGCCTTTCGTACACATCAAATAACCAAAATCAAGTTGTATTAAGTGAGTATTTTCATGTTTTAACAGAAAGTTATATACTACCACATGAAGATCTTATGTGTTAATCTATACAAAGCTAAAATGAATCAAGATGGTTGAAGTGTTTTATCTGTGATGAGTAACTCAGACACAAGTATTTAAAATAAAACACCATCATCGGTAAGGGTAGGCAGAGGGTGAAGGAGAGAATGCAGGCACAGCACTGACATCACACATGCAGGAAGTGACATCACAGGAATCTGCGGCAGACCTGGTCAGCAAAGCGCCAGCCAAGGAGCACAGCAGCCAGACAGACATGCAGGAGGCCCAGTGAGAGCAGGACCAGTGAGCTTCTGTCCCCATCCACTGTCTTTATTACCTGCCCCCGCTCAGCCAGGGCCTTCTCCAGATCCACGATCTTTGCCTGGCAGCTGCTGAGCTCCACCTGCAGCTGCTCACGGGTCTGTGGGCGGGGAAATGAGCCATCAGCGACTTAAATCCAAGTACAAAAGGAATGAACAGAACAGACTGAGAAAACCGTAATGAGGATCTATGCTCTAAATATTTTCTTGAATTGGAAGTTAGACTTGTACGTAGCACATTTGGAAGGTGGCAGCAGATACGAACCCTGGCCTCCCTTTCTGCATCCAGAGACCCCCCAGTCTGCTCCTGCAGGAGAGCGTAGGCCCGCTGAAGAGCCTGGTACTCTCTAGTGAGCTGACGAAAACGAAGCTCTGACTCCTCACGGGAAACGCTCTGCGATATCAAAGAGCGAATGTGTCAAATTAACACATAAAGCTTCGCCCTTTACTTTTTCATAATCACATATATTAATCTGTAAATTACTGTTAACTTTCCATCTCACTTTCTTCTGATTTATTAACTCAGGAATTATTTTCCACATCTTGCAGCTGTTTAAGATGTTAAGATATTTCTTTCAGTGGACACAAAAGGACTTTCCCACCTCTTCCAAGTCCTCCTCTGGAGTTGCAGGCGTGCGGTCAGTGAGGTCAGTGTTATAAGAGGTCAGTGAGGAGGTTTCAGAGTCTATCGACTCCTCATCAAATCCAAAATATGTCTCCACAACATGCCTCTGCAGAGAGCAGTGGAGGGGGGAAAAGGGTTAAATCAACCTCAGCTCTACACATATCTTATTCTGCGTATCAGCAGTTGGAAACAAAAACAATTATTATCCAGAACTATACTGCATCTGATTTCAGCTTAGAAAACTTTTAAACCATATATTGATGTCATCAAACCCAAAAGAAATCCAATTACGTTTGCAAAGTAAGAGGAAAAATGACTAAAAGTTCAAACTTTCAAAATCTAGACCCTGTCATTCAGTCAGTAATCTCATTTTAAACAACTTAGACTGAATGACTGCACTGACTGTTTACTTTTTTTTTTTGCTTTTAACTTTTCCAGACTCCAAAGTGCTTACCATCATGTTTATAAGTCATTTCCTGGCAACCAGAGAAATAAAGGCAGACCAGGGCACACAGGCAAATGAAAGAAGAGAAATAGAGGATAAAGAGGATGTACTCTGTCATGTTGCTGCCAGACCAAACAGTAAACTACAAATAATATCTTAAATATACATCTATCATATCTTCAAAAACACCAGTAGATCGAAAAACTGAAGTGCAGCCCATAAAGTACAACAGCTTTTTTTGTCACTCCTAAACAAAATCTAAAAAGCCGACAACAAAGACTCTGGTTACAATCAAACTCCTACGAAAAAAAACGGTCAGCGTCTGGGTTTGTCCTAAAAAGGAAAGCCAAATTTCCAGGTGCAAGTCCAAAAGCCAAGCTGCTGTGCCCCAATTCAGTGCTGAACCTGCCAAGCTAACAAACTGGTTCCAGGAAGAGAGGAGGAAGAAAATAAATGTCATGCATCTACAAACTCCTCCTCCTAGCAACATCGCAGACTCTAAAATGTCCCCTGATGTATTAGCCCAAACATGCACACACAAGTACTTAGCAATTATTTCTTTCAAACTCTGTCACGTCAGCCAATTAGATATCGTCATCCCTTTAAGCCCTTTTGCACAGATAAAAGCATGAAATGCTGCACACAGCTTGCAGTTTCTAGTAACACTATCTAATAAAGGCCAAAAATATACTCACATAAAAAAATCTATAATAAAAAAAACCCAAAACAAATAATTCTCAACTAGCTGCGTGTATGCTCACTGTGATGGTCCCAGCAGTGAGGGATGGTGTCATAATTGTCCCCTGAGCCCAATTAAACACAAGCACACAAGTGAAAACAATGCTCAAGGATCAGTCAACCACAGATAGGGAAGGTGCTTAGTTACACACCACTGGATTAACAGATGTGTAAAAACACTGATGAAAACTCACTTTCGGCAGCTTGAAAGGTTTCTTCCTGTTCTTTTTGCTCATCACCAATCGATCACGTTCCTAAAGACACAACAGATGAACATTTTAAAATTCTGACCCTTAAGAGAGCAATCGGAGGCATCTGTGGCGGCACGGGATTCACATTGCTCAATCAAAACGTTACCTGCCATCATAAAAAATGTTTTGTTCAGCAGAGTCTAATTTAGTTACATTTCTTTTCTATATTTCAAATTAAATAAAGTCACAGCATTAAACTGTAAATTCGAGAATTTAGCAGCTTCTAATAACTCAAGCTGTCAGACTGACAGTGTCAGTGAATGTAAAGAAGATAAGAGGGGAAACATAGGCAAAAACTAAAGACTAGGCCATTCTTCTCAAGGTTTTTTGTTTGTTTTTTTTAAAAAGCATATAACCATTGATCCTTCTGACATGTATAAGTTGCTCCCCTGATCCAGAGGGGTCAAAAACACAGAGAGAAGCATAATGTTTCAGGGTTAGTACTGTCACAATAAACGTCCCCCTTCTAGCCATGGCAATGCAGATGATTTTATTATGTATTTGTATATTGTTATTGGCACACTTTTTAAAAAATCCACTGACATATTATGGATAAAATATAAAGACAAAAACCTTTATACGCTTCCACACATGAAAAATGATATTATCATTTGCAGAGCCAGAACTGTTTGCTGATTTGTCGGCATCGGCACTCAATATAGGCCGATTAATTTAAAAAGTAAAGACGGGACAGAAGAGCAATGTGGAGTGCTGATGTTGCACAGTTTGTACACCAGAGGGCAAGTTGACTGTGGGAAATAAAAATGCTTGGAACAGGTTTAACATAGCAACCAGCTGATCCAAACAGAACAAGCAGAGCTTAAATGAGTAAATAAATAACTACAGATAAGAAATATTATGTAAATCTGTTCATGTTTCATGTGTCTGAAAGAAAAAGAAAAAAAAAGATTTTCAGCTGATATAATGGAATGAATATACGATTTTAAATCACTGAATATCAATATCGTTACTTCTCTTAATACTCCTGCATTTGTCGGGGTGTAATATTATACCTACAATAATAATCTTGTGCCATAATGTATTGCCAATACATTAAGAGATATTATAGTGAGAGCTATCTAAAAACATCTAACAGACGAGCTGACAGAGTAATGTTATCTGAGTATATACTGTTGTATGACCTTATGTGTTAACAGGCATGTAACCCTGTCCTGACCTGCGTGAGCTCATCAATGATGCCGCGTTGCTCAGCAACTTGCAGCTTGAGGAACTCTACTTCCTGTTCCTCATGGGCGTGGGTCAGGTCGGTCAGGGAGCTTGGTCGCTTCATCTGGGCCTGAACGGACTGCTGCTGTGATGGTGGCCGAGAGGAGGAAGCTTTCTCCTTCTGTAGGAGGAAAACAGACGGAGACAAGACTAATTATTTTTCATGCTATTCATCAAATGACCAGCAGAGGTCCTCTTTCCTTCAGAGAGCCCTAAAAACCATAAAACGTCTTGACTAGACTAGATAAAACTATAATATCTACTACATCCTATTACTACTTTTTGATTTTATCTTCGGGTATTAAAAAAAGAGGGAGTTAAGAGTCACCAGAAGATGTTTAGGAAGACATGTTGGTTGCACTTACCATCTCAGCATTCTCACGGCTCAGGTTCTTGAGTTTCTCCTCCATGCGCTGCAGTGTTTGCAGGAGGTCATCATTTTTCTTGGACAGCCGCTTATTCTTCTCAAACATGGGCTTCATTTGGCTCTCTGCCTCTCGCACCCGTTTCAACTGAACAGAGGAAGGAAACAGGGAGGGGGACGTTGTAATCTTAAGTGTCGCCACAGAATTTCCAGCTTGACTAGGACAGTCAACATCAACAGTGAGGAAGTTAGGAAATATTCGGATTCAAGTTTCTTCGACATCCATACTCTTCATGGTGTCTAAACTTATGCGAATTATAATTTAAAAAATGTCTGCATGTATAATTGTATGTTTATAATGACTGCACACGTGTGTTTCTCACTAGTTCATTCCTCTCATCGGCCAGTAGTGCATTTCTGTCCTCCAGTTTCCTGATGACTGAGTGGAGCTCTGCAATCTTCAACTGGAACCTCCTCATGTCACGCTCCTCCAACTCCTGTGAAGCCGTGGGGAGAGGAGAAGAGGAGGAGGAAGACAACAACTGAAAAAGGGAGTACATGCGGGCAGGCATGCAGGTAATGGAGACGGACAGTAAAAAGGAGGTGATGGCAAGAAAGATGATTTGGCTGTTCACAGAGTGAATGTGTATGTTAAGTACAGTAACCATGTGATTTATGAACTGGTAAATTGACTGGTACTTAAGTAACGCCTTTCTAGTCAGATGAGCACTCAAAGCACTATCTACTACATCTCTCATGCACCCAGTCACACATTTATACAGCGCTATTTATATATAATGTTTGTCTGTAAAGGCAACTTAAGTATTCCTTCAAAATTGATTTTGTGGCGTTGGCTGGAATCAGGAAAAAGCTGCAGAAACAACAACGTATATTAAATTCTCCATGTACGGCTCACAGATTCACAGATGTGCCAATTTCACTTTTTAACTCTATGGCATCTGTTATTAATATCAATATTATCAATTGCACTACAAAATCACAATTCCACTGTGATTTTTTTTATCACTTATTTTTCTTTAAAAGCTCCTCACCAGAAATACCTCACATTGTGCTTACTTTGTATAAAATTTGTAATATAAAATATAATATAAAATATTTGTAAATATGGGAAATTTTCAGAACATATAAAAATATCTTAAGCATAAAATACTGACACTTGTATACCTGGTTGTTGAGCAAGTCTGGGTTTTCTCCTAGTCCAGGCACCACTTCTCTCTTCGGGCTACCATGGTTGTGTCTCTCGGCTTCTCGTACCTGACCCAGCTGCTCATCCAGGGCTTCCTTTTGGAGCTGAAGCTTCTGGGCATAACCAGCCTGTAACCCCAGCTCCCTCTCCAGAGCGCACACCACCCGGTCCTTTGCCTTCAACTCATCCATCTAAAGGAGTGAAACAGAACTAGATTATAGTCGTTATAAGGAGTTAGTAAATAGGTTTTACGTCTAACTGACTTAACTTTTTAAGACCTTTTCCAGTCTTTTCTTTTTCTATTACTCATGTTATTTATTTTTATTTTACTAGTTTATTAATGTTTTTTTTCTGTTTACACTTTATTGTCCCTCCACTGCGGTTATACCAGAATGAATCAAAAGGGGAACCCTCTCACTCACCACACATCACAAACTCACATGTAAACCACCTCTCAACTCTCATTTATCATCTTTATCTAAGCAGCTGGAGTCCATCTCTTGTCTTATTCTGTCTGGTCTTATTTTTCAAAATAAAGCACTGAAAATATTGTTCTTATTGTCTACAAAAGTGCAGAGATTTCTGAGAAGCAGCAGAAAACTCAGCTTCGATTAAATCTAATCATTTCACTCGTTTCACCTCCAATATGTGAATATTAGTTCATATGTACAATGTTCTTCTTTATAATTTATGTATGTACATTGTGCACTGCTTCAGTGTAAGATGGCGTTTGCTGAAAGCTGAACAGGAGACTAACAGTGTTTTTGCTTTTGTAACACTCTGCTTTAGGTTTGATTAATTTATAAGCCTCTGTTCTTGCTCTGCATTCATGCAACCCCTCCTGACAGTTGTTACCACCTCTACTTCCCTCCGTATTTTGTTCTTTAATGCCGGTATTTCCTGCACCGCCTGCTCCCCATCAATAAGCCGTGCTTTACTCTTTGAGTTTCCTCACTCAAGCATTCCTTTACTAACAACAACGCCTGTTACTGTAGCCCTCCTGTATGTAATAGGGTAAATCAGTAACTGCAGCAGGTACACAGACATTTATACTTGCAGATAGCACCACATGGTCAAGACAGACATTGCGGCAATTAGCTCCTAACCTGCATGCTACATCAGTGAGATAAGCCCCGAGCTGGAAGTGAACTTTAGTAGAAGGAAACCAATCTGTGTAATCTGTGTCTGTGTGTGTGTGGGTGGGTGGGTGTGTGAATGTGTGTGTTATTCAATGATCTGGACAGACGGGGACTACAGAGTTAACAGCTGCTGGGTTCGTGAAGCTAATCTATCACAGGCATAACATGCTTAGTTTATGATGCAGTGTAAGATGTGTCTGCTTATTGCACACAGTACACCTCCCTGTTTTTGCACTTCACTAATAATTAGCTCCTTGTGATGCACATAAAGAGGCACGTTTAATCTCCAACTATAAAATCAGTGATAACAGGGAGGACTATTACACTTTTAATACCCCAATAACACTTTCTTAATCAGCTTCTTAGCAACAGAGCACAACATAAACCTCTATTTACCTGAAAAAAAGTTAAAGCTTATGTAAAGGTAGATTTTTGTGCCTGTGTCTTTAAACCAACAGGATTTAAAAACAATGAGGAAAGTTGTGAGGCCGATCTGCTCTGGTTTTTTAGTATTTAATACTTAAGGGTGATTATTTATTGCTTAATTAATCATGAATAATGGAGTTATTTGATTAATACTGGGCTTTGTGATTATGATGTTGCCAATTGAAATTCAATTTAAAGTTAAACTTAATTCATCTTGGCTTGACAGTTAAGTGGATTCTGATAAATTACTTTTAGAAAATACTTTTTGTCACCAGCAAATATACCTTCACCAGGCTTATTATTTATGTGTTCTCACCAGCCGGCGGATGTCTTTCTCACAGTCGCGTTTAATGCGGTGCACCTCGTCCTGGTGCTGTTGGTAGGCTGTGCGGAGATCAGCTGCTTTGGCTTTATCAGCCTGAAGAGCGTTTGCATGAGCCTCGTCGGCTTGCTTCCGAGCCATTTTCTGCTCCTGAATCTGAAATGGCCCCATGCACACATTTTAAGATTTATATACACAAAAACAACAAAAAGAACATCAGCTGTGTATTTGTAAATACTTGCCCTTGTCCTATTAATAAGTTTAATGACAGATCTAGGCATCTAGGTAGGCTACAGTGAAACAATAGGTTGGCAACAGGCTTTTCCACCCTGCTTCCTGTTTTTCAGGACCAAATTACAAAAGTGTGCATAGTCCCACAAAAACACAGACACACACACACACACACACACACACACACACACACACATACATAAAAAGGGTGTTTAAACACAAAGTGCACTCGAAAATCAAGTCTGCAATACTCATTTTACAACTTTGTTAGATCATCATATACCCTATACATGTTCTACTTTCCACAATCTGACATGTGAAAAAGTTATACTTGTCACCCCTGTACCTACTAAAACCTACCTCCTGCTGGAGCTTAATTCTCTCCCCATCAAAGGCTCTCCTGGCTTCCTCCCTAGCCTCTGCAAGAAGGGCATTTTTGAGCTTGTCAGCAGCTCCATCTCTCAGTGCATTCACAAGACCCTGCAGCCTCTGAACCTCAGTATCCCGGATCTTGATTGTTCTAGCCAGCTCGGCTTCATGCTGCCGTGCCAGAGTCTCCCGTATGGCAGCGATTTCACGTAGCTTTTCTTCATGGAGTTTGGCACGCAGGTCAGTGAGCGCTACCGCATGCTTGTGTTGCTCAAGTTCGCGAGCCTGCCGCTGCTCCTGGAGCCGCTCGCGGAGTTTGCATACCTGACAGAAGGACATAATGCAGAATATAGATTAGAGTACCCCTGACAAGTAGCCATCAGTATTTAAATAAAGTTTGTCCTGACTCTATTGTGCATATTTCCATATTTTTACTCTAAGTCCTGGCAGACTAAAACAAACTAGCCACGAGGGATGGAGAGATAAGCACAGAGGAGGTTTGTGTGTCAGTGAGCAGACTGGAGTAATAAACTGCCTGGAGACCTTTTTTAAGAAAAAGAAAAAAAAGAAGTATATGTATTCTGTTGCCTCACAGCAACAGAATAGCCAAACTGCACGCCAGGTAACCCTACTGTCCTATTAGAGATATTGCTTCTTTATAAGTGTGCTTACATGCTTTTAAACATTGGTTGCAAATAATTTATAAATAAAACTGGCAACCATTTCTATCCTCTGTTTCTGCTGAGATGGTGAAATAGGGGACGACTTCTCAACCACATTTATTAACTTTAAACGCATGTTCTCAGCTTCTTCCACCTCCTCTTCTTCCTCACCCTCACCTTCCCGCGCTCCTGCTGTAG
The DNA here is from genome assembly GCF_056152115.1 of Neolamprologus brichardi. NCBI lineage: Eukaryota > Metazoa > Chordata > Actinopteri > Cichliformes > Cichlidae > Neolamprologus > Neolamprologus brichardi. The sequence continues at coordinate 27,846,472 of NC_142105.1, forward strand.
CTCTATCTGAAGGTCCATGATCTTGCTCCTCAGTTCCTCATTGGTGGCCGGCACCGAATCAGCCATCACCTCCGATTTCTCCGGCTTCCGTCCCTTCTTAGACGGTTGAGCCGATGGGGGTGTGGTTGATGACATAGCACTCGAGCCGCCCAGTCGGGACGGACATAGAGTGCAGGGTGTGATAAAATTGAGGAGAAAATCAGTCGCTGCTCCTCCTCCCTACAAGGCCCTGCATCATCATCATCATCATCAGGACGTTGAAAAGTCTACATTGTTGCTAAAGGTTGCACACAGTTTCTACCTGAGAGAGAGACAGACAAGCAGAGAGGAAAAAAAGAAAAAGTGGAAAAAAAAGGTTGAGTCAGGGTTAAAATCTGGGTTACACAGAACTACTCAGTACAATACTCCGGGGCTAAGCAACCAAATAATGACGTAATATAGCCTGGGGAACACAGACTATTTTGGGGAATAACATTTGCACTCTCGTCTGCCACCCTTTTCTCTCCAACATATACACATGGGCCATTTATCACCATCCTGGGCTGCAGTCCCTGGGTTGTACTTAGCAGCTCCACAGTGCATGAAAAAGTGTCTGGCTATCAAAGTTTCAGCATCTCACAGTAGCCTTCTTCCTTTCTGTAGATTAAGAAATCTCTTCTTTGCTTTCACGAGTCTTCAGGCTGCAGCTCCCATAAATCTTTCCTACCTGTTCTAAACTAATGACATATCACTACTTTTTCATCACTAATTTGACTATTACCAAAACACTCACACAGTGCTCTAATGGCGTTACAATTCACTAATTTCACCTCGTCCATGTCTGCCTGCCTTTCTATTGCTTTCTTCTTGTCTTCCCATTATTGAATAGATTATTGTTTTAAGCAGATATCTTCATGTTGTCTTGCCAAATATAGGCAGAAGCTGCTTGCATTACTGTCATTTGATTCCTCCGCTATATTCACAGCACAATATAAGAGCCTCAAAGTCTCCTTTCACTCCCTAAACATACAGGATATATTAGAATAGGACAGTCACTAACATTATTTTCGGATTACAGGAGCCACAATGTCACATCTTGATTGAAAATGTGATTATTAAATAATCAAATTAGCTTTTCAAATCAAATATCACCTTTGGCTAAACTGCAAAAAAAAAGCGAGGCATACAGAAATAAACATCAGCGAATTTTAATTAACGACTGAATATCTCTTATACTCCTACTCACTAACCAAGGCCAGGTTACGATAGCAGCTATTTTATTTGCATATTTTGTTACAGATGTGTTACAGTGGCACACATCCTCTGAGCTGAAAGCGGACTCCTCTAATCTCTTCTCAGAGTGGATTGTAACCCAGTAACCTTCCAGTCATTCTGCTAACTATTAAATAAATAATGCAACAATGAGGAAGCTGGAGCATTAAGACCGCAGGTGCCTCCATCTTTCTCTACGTACACATTGCCCCGCATTCATACAACGTACACAGATGGCAGAAATAGTTACCAAGGCAACACTTGCTCTCAAAAACGCCTCTCATAGCAAAGGATGATGGGAAGAAGGAGCCTCACGGTGGATGTGAAAAGCATACAGTTCATTATTTGTATAGAAGCTTCAGATTTAAAAAAAAGAATACGTAAGTGCATACATGGTTTTGTTATCTGGTTGCATCTTTGAGACGAGGTTGACTGAGAGACAGAAATGCGTCGATGCTGGAGGGCGAGGAAGCTTTCTTCCACATGAATTTTTACACAGTGTGCACAGATGAATGCTGGGAACCAGTGGGGGCAGGGAGGGAAGGGAAACGGAATAACAGAGAAAAGGTGGAAGATTAAACCTACAGTAGAGGTAAAGCAGTAAAACAGGAAGGAAATTGCATACTTCTACAAAAGAAAACTAGCTCTTACTCAACTCCCCTCTGTCCCCTTAAACTCCCCACCCCCTCTTCATCTATCCAGCCTTACATAAGGGCATGGCGATGTTACTGATCTCACACTTATTCACACAGACAGAGAAAGCAATAGAGGGAGGTCATTCACAGACAGTCTTAAACTGAACAATTAGGGACAGATACAGCTGACACATATTCACACAGCCACCAAAAGTCCTCTACCCCATTCACAATAGTAACAAACGTGTATTTATTTGCAGTAGCGCAACAGACAACTGACACACAGGCAAGTGAGGTGGAAACGTGCACGTATAATTTATGTGCAGTTTCTGTGCAAACAACAATAAATGGCTTCAGCACACTTTCTACTGTTTTCAGCATGTTTATGCATGTCAGTGTTGTTATCAAAAACCAGGTGTGCCACAGCTGAAATGGCTGAGAGGCATGACATATGGTTTCCCTGTTTTTTTCTTCTTATTTTAAGGAAGCACAGATAGACCCATAAGCACATATCACGCTTGACTGTTCGTGTACACTGAGTTAGTGTAAACAGGAAGCCGAGGGTTCGTTGCTTGTCAAAAATACTACAGAGGAAGAAGCACACGACATAAAGCGAGATCAGAGATTTCTTTGCCTCGATCAATGATGAGATGAGATTGCGTAACGTCATAGCAGCAGAAAACACAGATCTACTTATCTGCCGCTTTATTAGGTACATTTTGCTAGTACTGCACTGTACCCCTTCTGGCTTCAGAAATGCATACATTTTTTGTGGTATAGATTCAACAAGCTGCCAGAAACATTCCTATGGAATTTGGTCCATATTGGCATGATAGATCACACAGTTGCTGTAGATTTGGTAGCTAAACATCCATGATGTGAATCTCATGTTCCAGGACATCCCGAAGGTGCCGTATTAGATTGAAATCTGGTGACTGCGGAGGCCATATGAATACAGTGAACTAACTGTTCAAGAAACACGATAATGTTTGATTAGTGCTATGTGACATGGCGTGTTTTTAGTGTGCCATCCTGTTGTTATGCTGGAGGAAGCACTGTGGTCATAAAGGGATTGACATGGTCAGCAACAATATTCAGATAGCCTGTTGGATTAAAACAGTACTCAGCTGGTAGTAAGGGGCCCAAAGTGTGCCAAGAAAATATCCCTCACACCATTATACAACCATCGTTGAATCTTTCATACAAGGGACGATAGAGCCATGCTTTCATGTTGTTTATGGTAACCTGAATGTTGCAGCGGAAATCAAGATTCATGAGAACAGGCAATGTTTTTCTAACCTTCTAATGTCCACCTTTGGTGAGCCAGTAAAAACTGTAACCTCTTGATCTTAAGGAGCACCAGCCAATCCCAGAGGAAATTATGTAAAGACTACATGGTTTGGTCTTCTTCTTCTGTAGTACATATGCTTCAAAATTAAATGTGTTCTGCATTCAGAGATGCTCTTCATCACACCTTGCTTGTAACAAGGAGTTATTTGACTTCTATCAGCTATCAGCTTTAAAGCAGTCTGACTATTCTCCTCTGACGTTTGACAATAACAAGCCATTTTTGCCCAGAGGACTGCTGCTCACTGGATATTTTCTGAGCCATTCTTTGTAAATGCTGTCTGGGAAAATCCCAGTAGATTAGCAGTTTCTGAAATACTGAATTACCCACACGTAGAATAATTAAAAGTTTGTGACCACAGATATGGTATTTTATATTGTTTTTGTGACTCACACAACTCAGGAAATGCAGGAAAAAAAACAGGCATCTCTGCTCAGAATTTCCAAAGGTCTGATGAACATGGTTGATGTAATAATAAACCATAAAGTGTACCTAATAAGTTGAGTGTGTATCTTACAAATACTAAGCCAAGATTTCACCTGAGTCTAAAATATTTGTGCAGCAACTACAAGACATCTGCCACCCACAGTTGCCACAAAGCCTTCTGGAGCCACATCATGTTCCCAAGCTGGCAGCCAGGCGCTAAATCTCAAAGTTTTATAGATCATTGAAAGCCAGGAATGTTATATGTGAAACTGGAAAATTTTATAGGGGCACCGAGAAGCTAAGAACCACCTTTAATGTTCCCAGGAGCAAACAAAAACCAGCAAAGATCGTAGACCTTAAATTACCTCGTCCACTCTAAGTGTAAACTGTTTGTGTAGCTTACACTGTGATGGAAAAGGAAGCAAAACCCTTCAACAAGAGAATTCACCAGACAAAATTAACAGATTTGTCTTCAATATCTATATTTAGCTAATATAAACCCACATTCATTCTGAATAAAAATGTCACTATGACTCATGACTTCAATCATAAGTCATATTTTGCAACACGTTATATGAACTGAACAATAAATCAACAAAAAACTACCTTCAAGGCCTTTTTAAGTGCAGTGAATGTAGCTCTGAGATCATCATCTTGAGCTAAATCACTATACTATAACTACAAAAAGAAAAAAATTCCAAATGAGGAAATGTTTTAGACTGTAAGATAATAACTATCGTGGCTCAAGAGTTGGGTGTTCGTCTTGTAATCGGAAGGTTGCCGGTTCAATCCCTGGCTCGGACAGTCTCGGTCGTTGTGTCCTTGGGCAAGACACTTCACCTACCGCCTACTGGTGATGGCCACAGGGGCCGATGGCGCGATATGGCAGCCTGGCTTCTGTCAGTCTGCCCCAGGGCAGCTGTGGCTACAACTGTAGCTTGCCTTCACCAGTGTATGAATGTGAGAGTGAATGAATAGTGGTATTGTAAAGCGCTTTGAGGGTCCCGAAAAATATAAATGCAATCCATTATCATTATTATTAAAATAACAAGTAAATAAAATTAAAACTGTGTGACATGCCAAAACTTTGCAGCATCATCTTTTGGGGGAAGGGATTACCCTTATTAATTGTTATATGTGTTGTTGTGTCACTAATTATCTTCTTCTCTCTAATTACCTGCTTTATAGCTCCTAGGGACTTTGTTAAGAGTTACATTTGAATTAACCCGTCCATTTAAAGCAGTGGTTCTCAAACTGTGGGGTGGGCCCCCCTGGTGGGATGTGGAGCCACTCCGGGTAAGGTGAGGATGATTACGGGAAAAAAAATATGGAATTAACTGTTGAATTGAGAGTGGCAGAGTTTTCATTGTTGCCATAATGGCTTTTTTTTAAAAATGGATGAGAGGGAGCAGTTCTGACTGAACACTGCTCACTCGTTGACTGGTCAGCAAGTCGTCAGCCAATGAACCATGGATAATGCTCTTTTTTCAAACAGTATGAGCAAGATTTACAAACAGACACAATTTTTAGTTAAACATGACCCCAAATGAGCAACTGATTCTTTAGTTTTCCCATAGACTTGCATACAACACGAAGTTCTTTTTGCAACCCCAGATAACGCCATCTGGTGGCCTTCAGATAGAATGCAGGTTTGAAGCACTTCCGCAATAGCGTCTTTTTTTTTTTTTTTCAGCCGAAAGCTACGCCCGTGTTTTATACCATCCATGGCCTTAACTCTTTTCAACTTCTGAGGTCAGGCATGCCAGAAAAAGTTTGAGAACCACAGGTTTAAAAGAAGTGTTTGGATTCCTTGGTGCATATTTGCCTTACACATGTACGATTGCTTTGGTCTGAGATCTGGGCAAGACATAAACTTAGTCAGGTTATGTCTGGTGTAAAATCTGTGCCAAATCAATGTGGCTCCATCCACTGTAGTGACCCCAGGGGAAATAAGAGAGGAGCGGAAAGGACTTGCAATAAAGCTGTTCTCAACTGCCATATGAAAAACTAAGGTTGCAGACATATACAATTGTTTTAACATACTAATGACTTCACAACTGTCGCTTTTGTATTAATCTTTGAATTTGTTGCAATTACAGCTCGGGAGCCAATCATAATATCAGTGGTTCAATCTCAATCCCAGGTGTCAAAGTGTCCTTTGCCGAGATACGAAACCCCAATTCATCCTTTCTAGTGTCAGTGTGCATCTGACAGATAAAAAGCACTTATAGTGAAGTGCTGTATGCATGAATGTGTAACAGTAATGCACTTTAATAGTTAACTTTTTTACTTGAGCAGACATTCTGAGTGAACACAAGCTTATTACACACTAACAGATGAATCTACTCAAAGCCTGACAGATCACCCATGCTTACCGAGGGTTAAACATTAAGTACACTTTACAGCAACATAAAGGCCCAATAAATACATAAGCAAATAGGAGCTCAAACACTGACTCCTTGTTCCTCTTTCCAAGTTTAAAAAAAAAATCAACACTGAGGGTGTGGACAGGCTAATATGCTGTATCTTATTTACACTGCATATTGGTTACAACACCTAGGCCTATACACAGAAACAAGCCTCCTCACTGCAGTCATCAGCAGAGTGTAGACTGTCAGAACAAGGCTGGCCATGATCCAGACACCCCTCCACAGTCTGCACACACACACACACACTCTGCTGTCTAGAGATTCACTTAAGATACACTGTAAAGATCCCATCGAGAGGCCGAGTAACCCAGCCAAGAGCAACACTAGTTGAGCATATGACCTAAAAGCTACTATGACAGGAGAATGACTACAAGTTACTGACCCCAATGACTAGTCAACCCAAACACACAAACAATAGTCTCTCTCTCACTGTGTCACATACACATACCTTGTACTGCTGGTTTATTGCACAGGCTCTGGTCTTTGGTGTCTATTAATGTGTTAACATAGTGTAATTATCATTGCTGACAGCTTTCAGCCTCTCTGTGTACCTATATGAGTATGTATGCTTTTGCATGCATGGTTGCGCTTTAGCAGTGATACCCTCATCCCGCTCCAGACCGGCATTGCAACACAATAAGAATGAGGAAAGTGCAGCAGATAAGGAAAGAGAGCGTTATACACATGAGAATAACAGAGCACTGGGATTATTCTGGTAGCAGGCTGTCACTCAGCACATTACACTGAGGAAGGCAGAGATATGGAGAAAGCAATAGGATTATGAATGAAGTATTAGTGTACAAATTAAGTTATAGAAAGGGAAGGAAAGAGAGGGGGAAACAGTGACGTACACTGGGGTCCCAGGAAATGTAATTGCTAAATCTAACAGAGCAGACCAAAATATCAGTAGACAGATCTGTATTTTGCAATATGATGATACTTTAATTCCACTTTTCTGGGCTGAGTTAACCAGCTCATAAGGGAGGCATCACAATGTAGATCCCTGCTTTTGATCAAACACAAGTGAGTGTGCAACACATGCTGGGTGTCCACTCGGGCAAATTTACGAGCCTCTGGGGCCGCCTGCTACAGCAGCAGCAGCAAAACTGTTATGACAGACAGAGCCTGAGAAACACAACATGCATGGTAGTGGGCTGCCTGGGCAGAGGAATATGCCGGAGATCATGGTCTAATGCGATGTCACCGGCCCTCTAATGAGCTGTCAAATAGGAGATTAAAGGGTAGACTACCGCCGGGTGGGAGGGTTTTTACACTGCTGAAAACCTGTTTGTCCGGCTAGCCAACCACACCCCACGGCGAGAGCCTGCTGCTGCTGCTGCTGCAGCATCATCATCCTCCTCCTCCGGCCAGGACGGCTGTCCTTGCACTCAGAGCTGCACGGTGTTATGTGTTGATGTTTTTTCAGCAAACACGGCCACGGTGCTCTTGTGCTGGTGTGAGCACAAACTAATCTGGTCTAAATATTTCACCAGAGGCCTCTCTTGTTCCGGGAAGATAATGTAACAGCTCTGATGATATGAAGGGGGGGCAGCAAAAACAGTTGAATGTTAATCGCCCGTTATCATCGAGGTTCACGCTTCCTCTTTGGCTAGCTGGCAGAGTGGGACAGCGGTGTCATATCGGTTCAGCATTCAACCACAAACACAATATTCACATCTCCACAAGAAGCTTGGCAGTTACTGTCGGCAGGCTGAACTCACATCGAAAGCCAGAAATGATGAGGTCCAGACGGTGCCTGTCTGTCCGTTACTGCTGCACCGTTAGCGGATGTGTCACAGGAGCTAGCCGCCTGTCAGTCAACAAACCACACGCTAGAAGTTCCCCGGCTTTGCAAAGCGAACAAACTCACCTGAAATAGGAGGTCAACGGCGGTCACAAGTGGCCCGAGGCTTGTGAACGTCTCTGCCCAATCTGCTTCACATGCAGGAAGGGAGGCTGGGCTTCGCTTCGCTGTGGAGGGCTCAATGAACTCACCTCTCCCGCCTCCTCAACACCCCGGGCTCCGCTAACTGCCGACAGCCGACCCCTTTAGAAACTTTCCTCCCCGGATATCAGATATTTTAGAGCAGCTAACGCAAAGGCTGAAGCTTCGTAATAACATGACCCTCATCAGCTCCAGCCTTCTCCTCCTCTTGCGCTGCACGTTGACATTTTCCTCCACGCCCACACACACATACACACACGTTAAAACGCGCGCGCTACGTCATCCGCTCCTGTGCATTTCATCCACATGACTGAATTATTAAATAAATAAATGAAACGATTCCAGTGCCGTGAACATATGCATGTGTGTGTGTGTGTTTGGGAGGAGGGCGGCGTCGCCGGTAGCGTGATAGTAGCGCGACACCTGACTGCGTGTTCAAGAATGACACCGCGCGCGGTAATTGCGTGGACTTGTACGTCCATGCGCAGCCGGTGTTCAGGAGCCAGACGCAGGGTGGTGTCGGGAACGTGCAGTGTCCTGTACAAACTGCCTCTACTTTGTCTTTATAAGGCGGATGTGACTCGTGCGCTTTAATCCTGGGAACTGATTTACAAACACAAGTATTTAACAAACATATTCTCTATTTACCATAGCAATGTGTCGTGCTGAAACAAGCCCCTATCTTTGCATAACTGGTTTTGAAAAGGTCCTTCTCAAGAAAGATATCTGTTCCCCATCACTTCCAAATATTATTCTGTGATTTTTTTTAATGCTACTCCCCCCGAGATCACGATCATTTATGTGCCTGTATGCTCCAAGAAATAATAATAACATGACTCCTGCACTTTTTGAACAGGATGTGGTTCAGCTATAAGATCTGTGATCTTATATCAACCGCAATTACCACACTCAACACATTAATGGCAACGCCTAACCTTTGATTTTATGTACTCATGTTCCTTTCACATTTGCTGAAAGCACGTTAGCCACGTTTAAAACATCTCATTCTGCTAAATTACTTGCGGGCCGGTCCACGTAGCACGTGAGATCCAGCCACATGTGCAACCAGCACTTCTAAATAGAGGAAGGGTTAATTGGAATGTGCTAAGTGATGCATCTTGGGGGGGGTGACCTTAATTAATTATTTAAAAAATATTGTTATTTATATTTGATTGTTGAGTTAGCGAATTTATTTCCTTTATTAAACTACTGTTCAGTTAAGGTGACTATTGAAATACTGAAAATAAGATCGATAGATTATTGGTGTTTGTTTCTCCTCTGTTTCAAAGTTGGTCTGATCAGCCTGCACCAAAGTTCCCCTTTGCTCTGTTTGGTAAGATTTTGGTCAGTTTGAGCAGCTAGTCTGTTACATAATTACGCTGTGTTGTCATTACAACTTGAATTTAGTCTTTATCTGACCTCTTTTTAAAGTCCCCTGTTATTTTACTGATATATATAAATATATATAAATAAAATTTGTACTCGATTGAGTTATTAAAGCTTTTCAGATAAAGATGATTTTTTCACTATTTCTTATTATTTGACCAGGTGTTTAATGAAAATACAAACATGGACAGTGATACAATGTTCATATTTTTTATAATTTTCATACCACTAGTGTTTGAAATCAAGTAATCAAGATGTTTTTTAACCTTTAATCAGAGCCTTAACAAAAAAAAAATACTTTAGCTGCCAGTACTGACATTTTTTTTCCATTTCACCGGCTCAAAAGCACAATTGATGAGAACCATTGACCAACAGACATTTTTACAACAATGGGTTGCCTGTTTCTTTGGTATTTCATGACAAATTAGGGTGATAAGAGCTCAAGAGTTGGTTCCAAGTGTTAAATATTAAAGTGGTTGCTGGTAAATGGGGACTTTCATGGACCAAAGAGGTGTAGATGCATGTGTGAATGCAGTGGGAGGGGAAAAAAGATCTATTTGACGTTTTTGATTTTTTTTAAAAAAGAAAGAATGCTTTGTTAAGCTCAACAAAACCCCAAAAATCCAACTAAAGTTGATGACAACCTCATGAGTTGTGGATTTATAAAAAGAAAACAGTCCACTCTTCAATCACATCTTGACTTACTGACGTGACTCTATTCAAAGTTTCCATTGCACAGCCCAAACATCTGAGCTTAATACCACACACAGACTCAACGTGCATTTCTTTAACGTTTCATCATGTTAGCAAAGTTATAGTATCGCATTAATGGTTGAGCCAGAGGCTCAATTTAATTTATACTTTTTAATTTGTAAATTGAAATTCTGCCAAGATAAATATCAAAGTTTTTACTTGGAGCCTGTGTTTGTGTTTTGTATTGTGAACGACAGGATTATCAAGAGCTTTCAACGGGAGTGTGTGTGATATTTTCCCTTCATTAGTTATCAGAATGAATTCATTTCAAATATTTGCTTATTGGGACATTAGTCTACGCCAGATAATAAGGAATACACTTAAAAAATAGAAAAATGAATAATATTTTCAGATTCATTATCCTTTACATCTTTATAAGGCCAAAGTTGAGTATTACTGTCGTCTTATGTGTTTCCAAGTTTATTTTCTTACTTTTTAACACACCTTTTCTGATTAATATCCTTTCATCATTTCACCTTATGACCGCCAAAATCCTTTTGCAATCAGTTTAAGTGTTTTATTGATGCCTCTGAATCGTCCTTTGTGCTTGTTTTGTATTATGTGTTAACTATTAATTATAAATTTGATGGTGTTGATCATTTTCAGTATATTTCATTTAAAACCTACTGTGCTTCTTACCGTGCTTCATTGTATGAACTAAATAACCTTATCATACAACCTCAGTGTGTTCAATGGTGTTAGTGTGATGCTCTAAATGAAGTAAATACATATGTGTATGGGTATATTTCTTTTATTCTAGGACAATATGACTTGTCAGATCACAAACGTAGGTGAAATACTCTGATATTATGACAGTGGCGTGAGTGTGACCCAGTTTCTAGAGACTGCATTACTTACGCACAGCTGCCTGTCTCTGCCTCTCCACACTGTGCCTGCCTGTCGGCCATTCACCAGCAGGGCCACATACATGCATGCTCACAGTTTTCTGTGGCAGCAACATATGAGGCCCATTATTTCAAGGCACAGGAAGTGGAAGAGGCAAAACACACAGTCTGTAAGGAGTTTTAATTGTGTACATTAGTCTTTGCCTGTGTCGTGACCTATTCCGAACTGTCACGGATAATATTTGCATGTACAGGACATTTTAGGGTGAGATAATGCATGCAAAGCAGATAGGGTGAGTTTGGGGTATAAGGCTGCACTGCTGTCATGCTCCTGCTCAGGCAAGCAGACACACAGATGGAGTGATTAAAATCAAAAGAAACAGCAACAAAAAATATTGAAATAATTGTGTGTTTGGTTTTATTTTGGTGAAGCATTGTCTCACGGTGCAAATGCATGTGAGAGAACTGTAACGATTGTTTCTGTGAATTGATTTGCCTGAGGTACTTTTTTTTTTTTTTTAGCCAGCACTATATTTTTTTAGTCTGTTTTTGTACAGTGCCCACTCTGAAAAAACAACAGGAGTAGAGTTCACAGAAACAGGATAAAGGAAACTTTTCCTTTTGACGTCAATCTAACCTTGTGACTGGGTCTTGTGAGTTCTCATCCTCAGATAAAGGACCAATTTGAGGTGTTATTATATTCGGGTGATATAATTGGTGATAATTAAAGTGTCAAAGTGATGGTAGATTAAGGTTAAAAACACACTGTAAGCTGGTCTTGTGCCTTGACTAGAAGACAAACTGCACTGCCACAGATGTAAAGGTTTTCTCTAGTTAGTTTGTAAACTAACTAAATGTTAAATCAGCTTATTTACATTTCTTTTGTCTGGTTATGAGAAACATGGTAAAGTGGGGAGTCACCGCTTTTATTAACTTAACATAATCATCTTAGGTTCTCGGCATATCCCTGAGAGCTGTCCATAATAAGCTTAACATATTCATGACTGTGTGCAGATTAAACTTTTAGAGATGGCTCTTAGTATTCAGGGGAGCCCTGAGAATCAGATGAGGAATATATCAAACTACTTAGTTGTTTATGCAGGATTTTATGGAAACACACAGGCAGTCACATGACTGGTGAAACATTCACCTTTTAGTCCATGTCTGCAGCCATCCACTAAACTGACCTATTTAACACAATGTAAACTCGAGCCTCCAGTGCTCATGCTGACGTAACACTTTCATATGAAGGTAATTAGGATTCCCAGGCATGACTCACTGCTGTTAGTCACTAAAAATCAGAGCCTGATGTTCCATGTCTATTTCCAAAACCTTCATTCAGATTATGAATGAATGACTTCATCGGTCTTTAAGGCGTTTTCACCTGTTAAAGCACTTTCGAAGAAAGTAAAGGAGATTTTTCTCTACGTTGACCATTTAGCCAAAATACGATATGTTTAATGGAAAAACTGCTTTCAAAAGCACTCAGATGTTCCACTAGAAAGCTCTATTTAAAAGCTCAAGAAATACAGTGTGCCATTATAGCCACATTACGGGGAGTGTGAGTCAGCCACAGCAGTTATTGTGTTGTATTAGCATTGTTTTTGGGGTGGAAAAAAGTTTAAACAATGTGTTGCATAACTTTTCAGTTTGTAATTGAACCTCTGATATTAAGATAGAAATCTTACTTTAGAGCTTGTATTTATGCTATGCACTGTGAATTACTGCATCTAAAATCACATTAAATTCTGTACGAGTATTGTGGCGTTTTCATCTATTGAGACAAAGCACGTAATATCAAGATCAACGACCAAGAGCTAAACAGTTACAACTAAAGCTTGTTTCCATGCAATTATTTCTGCTGTCATTGTGTAAGTGCTGTGTTTTCCTCCACCCTTGTTTCTCTCAAGGCTCAAAACTGCCAGATCAATATGTGAGTTCTGCCTGAAGCTGAGAATTAATCCATGGGAGGGAGTTGAGTTTTCCACATTTAAAAAGCCTTTTGGAATTTCCAGTGATTTAAGCACGTTGAGACTTTTTGGAGTTATATTAATCCAAGTGGTTCGTGTTTCAAGATATTTAGACAGTGGCCCTGTATGAGAGTTGGATTACTTCCTTTTAATCCTCAATGTAAAGCGGATTGCAGGACAACATGTTGCTTGCCTGTGATGTCGTTTATATATTTCTTATCAACAAATGCTACGTAAAGACTATGTGCTTTACAAAAATGTTCCTTGGGTCTTGTATTTGACCAAAGTATCAGCTGGATGCAGTGCACCCAGTACAGCAGCCCATTTCTCTACAGAGAGCAACTTCAAAGGTCAAAACAGTGACTGGGCTGCATTTGAGTTAGAAATACTCACCTTCACTCCAGTCAGTGTCCGTTCTCATAACCCTTCTGGTTGCTATGGTTACAGACCATACCTCATCTCCTACTCCTCCTCCTCCTTCTCCTCAGATCTCTCTTCCTGTGAGAGATATTGGGTTTACAGGGGGACTCTGTAGGCGAAGCTTCTATTTTACATACAGAGACCTGTTACCTAGAGACAGAGGAGGCGATTCAAGTGCATCCTGGACAAAATCTCTCAGTGCCATGTTGTGTCATGTAACCGTTTCCAATCACTGCAGCTGCATGAGAAAGTGTACCAGACAGAAAACATGATGGGGAGTCTCCATTGCTTGAGTCTTGAGTCATTACTTCCTGGAGGGTATACACTGAAAGTGAGAGAGAAAGCAAGCAGACTGGAGTTATTAAGAACAGCCTGTTTCAGTGTTCAATTACCTCAGTAATTACCACATTTTAAAAACCCACAACTGTTGACTGTGACCGTCTCAGGCACGGGCAGTGCAGTCCTGACAAATCTGCAAAGGGGATTTGCATAATCAAAAGATCTGGACTCATAACAAGCTAAATAATACAAATAACTATCCAGAGCTGATTTGCTTAGTTTAGGAGAGACACATCTCTGAGTGCATGTGTGTCTAAGCCCATTTAAAAGACAGATTTCCTGATGTATGCAGATTGCAGGTGTGCATGTGGGAGACCAAAAGCACTGTAAGGGTCCTGATTATCCTCTCAACTGGATTGTGTTAATCTACTAATCGAGAACCATTTACATAACTGCTTTAGTGCAACTGCAGTTAAGCAATTACTGCCCTCATTTCCATCTTTTCCCACAGTGTGCTATCTACTCTTGAACTTTCTACACTTGAACTTTAATCTCACTCTCCCCCCCCCCGAGTCCCAATGTCTTTAAACTCCTTTAATTGTCTGCACTCCTTCCTTCCTTCCTTTTTTTTTACTAAGTGCCCTTCCTCCGAGCATAGTCTGAACTGAATGTTTTCCTTTTCTTGTCTGTTACTGAGACTCTTGCAGATCTTATAGTCTGATCTCAATCAACACATTATTTTCACAGAATGAAACCTGCAAGATGTTTATTCCATTCCATTCATATATTTAGTGGTATGTTGTCACACTTTTTAAAAAAATCTATTGTGTTACCTTGTAAATAGCTTCAACTTGTCTGCACTCTGTGTGTGGATTTTAATCTGTGGAGTCTGGATAAAATGATTACACATGCTTGTGGGAGAAAGACTCTAAAGTAAACCTGATTGCTTAATTGTTTGGCGTAAGACCTTACACTGGTATTTCTTAAATTTGACTTACAGTAAATTACACTATTTTTGTAAATTTCCACAATCAATTTGACAGTCCTAGTTTTGCATCTTTCCCTCATTACAGCATCATTCTTTATCATATCATAATAGTGATACATAATAAACAAAGGATTTAATCTTTGCTATATGGAGAAAGAGCAGGGGAAGGATTATGTTTCTACTTAGAGTAAAAGTATTTAAATAAATACTAAAGAAAAGCACATTTTTTTTCTAATAATTTTTCGACAAAACAAATCCACTTCAATTATCAAAACCTATACATTTAATTATGACTATAGCTAAGTTTAATTTAGTTTTGTGCTGCCATCTGTTGGTACAAAATCAATATTGCGTTTTTGCGAGCATAAAAAATATACATCGATAAACGACTCATAAAAACAAATAGGAGAATTTAAAGGAACCTCGAGCTCCAAAATAGTAACTCGTTGTTAGACGTAGTCCGTTGAACTCATTTTTTTCTGTCCTCATGCTAAATGAATTCTAACAAATGTTCTCGATATATTAGTCGTTCGACAGTTGATTTCTCTTGACTTTAGGGTTATTTGAACTTCCTGCCACTGCAGCCAATCAAATCCTAATCAATAAAAACGAGCTTTCGGCGCTTTCCAATCAAATTGCGCAGAATGAAAAGTGGGCGTGGACGTGGAGTGGAGCAGCTGACAGACTTTCCGGCGCGTCATGTGTGTTTGGAGTTTGACCACAAAAAACAGAGGACGTGCTGATTTCAGGGGGGGATGGAAGAATGAGTTGGGACTCTAAATAGTGAACAAATCGAGATATTCCCAGAAGCAATTTAATCTGGAGGGTTTAATTAAACTGGTGTTGTCACTGGAAAGGTAAGCCGACATTAGAAGTGTTGAATGTCAGCGGTCGTTAGCGTTAGCTCCTAAAGCACCGGTTATTTCAGCTAACGCCTCCTGCCACATCCAATTGCTGCTGTCTTTTTAATATCAAATGCAGTAGCCCTATATATAGAAATGGCACTGTGTGTATATAGCGTTCTTTTTGCCGCTAACTTTTATTAAGAGTGCTAAATTTAGTTTGGAAGTCCCCTTTATCGGCAAAGTTATTGTCATCGGAGCCCTGTCCTGCTTATCCAAGAGGGGCACCAGGACACTTGATTTGCAGTCATTGCACTTATAGGATGTCACCTTCTCAATATAGCTACCCAGGGCTCGGTTAATAATATCTAAAATAGACTATAGACCTCGTAGCACACATCTGAACAAAATTGTGTGTGGGATTATTTGGCCTTAATTAGTAAAAGGAAAGGAGCTTTCTAGGATAACAGAGGTAAATATTACATTTGTTTTGGAAATCTGCCTGAGTCTGAGCTACGTGGCTGAGATCCGTTGGTTTCGTCTGTAGTATGAAAGCAGCTTTTCTTTTATAGTAATCAAATGACACATTTTACATCAGTTATGCACAATATTAAAACCTATGAGAGGTTTACTGAAGACAATTGAAAGTCTTGTTATAAATTCTGAGAAGTTTTGGTAGTGGTATTCATGTGGTTGACCACCTTGCTAAAAACTTTGGGAGATCAAGCACACCCCTCCACACTTAAAAAAAACCCCAAACACACTAAAAATCTAATTTAAAAATTCCTCATGAATATTTGGTACATTCTGCATTCAATTCATTTTTATTTATATAGCACTAATTCACAACAACAGTAATACCAAGATACTTTATATTATATTGTAAAGACACTAGAATATTGAAAATAGGAAGAAACCACAACAATCACATGGCCCCCTATGAGTCAGCACTTGGTGACAGTGGCAAAAACCAGGCTCAAGGAAGACAGCCATCGGCTGTGACTGGTTGTTTGATTGTTTTTTTCCCCCCCAGTAAAATCTCACTTTGGAGAAAACTCATGTGATGATGAGGGAACACAACCTTTCAAAACACCTGTTACTTTGCAACAGGTGCACTCTGTTAGCTGCTTGTCCTTGAACATGTGCTTCATACTGTATATGCATTGCTGTTTTTCCACACACTACTACACACACACACACACACTTCCACACATTACTAGTATTACCACAGTAATGTTTTGTTCATAATTTTTCATAAATCACTGGGATTGTGTTTGTTCCCCAAAACATTCCTAATTGATTTAAAAATTTGGTGTAATTTCAGCCATGGATCCTTCGCTAACTGCCAGTTCATCCGCCTCCAAACTGGACCCTTCGTCTCCTACCACCCTGAGACCCGGACCTTCCTCTTTCAGCTCATCTGTTAACTCAACTACGACAAATTCAAACTGGCCA
This sequence comes from Neolamprologus brichardi, assembly GCF_056152115.1. Classification (NCBI taxonomy): domain Eukaryota; kingdom Metazoa; phylum Chordata; class Actinopteri; order Cichliformes; family Cichlidae; genus Neolamprologus; species Neolamprologus brichardi. The sequence goes on from NC_142105.1 coordinate 27,863,444, forward strand.
AATCCTAAACTCACAATGCCAACACCTCCAGCAACACCCTCATCTTCTCCCTCTACTGCTTCCCCTCGGACTTCTCCAAATCCTCTTTACTGCTCTTCCTCCCTTTCCACACCGACAACCTCGTCTCTTCGGCAACCAATCAGGAGCCTCTCCCAGGGGGGCAGATCTCAGCTAAATGCCGCGTCTACGGGGAATCCCATGACTGGATCATCAGCTGCTGGAGGTCCTGCAACAGTTCCACAGACTCCTCCCACACCAGAGCAAGGTGAGAATCAAAACTGACCTTCGACCTTCACTTTGCACTTCTTCAGGAATCAGTGCAGCCAACACTCCCAGGTTACTGTGTGTGTGCAGTGCAGTGTTTCCATGACCACAGACATTTACCTCAGCATGTAAAGCAGCCTCTCCCTTTTTGCTGACCTGAAGAGAAAAGATGGTTTCACATGTGTTTTTTAAACTAAACAAATACGGTGTGCAAGTAAGATGTCTTTTGGTTGAAGGGGAATAGCACTTTTTTATCTTTTTAAGGCCTTTGCAGTGATTTATATATTTAGCTTACCTGCTCAGTCATTTCATAAGTGAACACTTTCCAGTTTCTTTAGCTGTCTAAAATAATATAATTAAGTGTCTTAAAGTTCTGAATGTACTGAAAGTAAAACAGGGAGAGTGTTTGCACACCAGGAGAATGAGCAGCAGCTGTTTGCTGTGCTAAATAAACAGTTATTTTAGGGCTCAGGCAGATGGTTAAAGTGTACGTGGCTTTACCAGTGTAAGTTACTGGATGCTTCACATTTTCTTCTGCTTCTTGAGATCCGCAGGCACAGGCAGACCACACCTTCACTCACCAGTATCACTTACAGCCCGCATGACCATTGTGAATCTCGGAAAAGTGTTTCCACATCTGTTTTTCCTGCTGTTTGTTTTAAACAGAACAAATATGACCGCTTACTTTACGGGAAGCAGACACATTTTCGTGTGAGATCCTGTTCCTTTGGAGAACTGGGATTTAAGAGTAGCAGAAATCGTTAGCCAAAGGAAGATGATAATTAAATCAAGAGGGCTCTGTGGTATTATCAGGTCTTGTCAAGGCCAAAGCTGTTTCTGGAAGGATGTGACTCATGCTCATGCTCTGGGATCACTGATGTCACAGATTGCCACACTGAGCTGGTCTCTTGTTTCTATTTTTGTTTGTTGGGAACATCTTCAGAGTATTTAAAAATGTAGAGTAATAAGGAGTAGTTGCTCCTTTGAAAAACCCGAAGAAAACCTAATATATTAAATAGCTGTTTTTTGTTTTTTTTAAATAATATCATAATATCAAGCTCCATATGTTTATTCTTGGACTTTTCTTGGTTAGCTCTGCGTGAATTAGAGTTCAAAGTAATTCATATTTTTCTTATACAACGTCGTTCATCCACTGCCTGAACCAAATTATTTTATCTCTCTTACCTTTAAAGCCACCATCCTCTGATTGGCTGTTGCTCTCTAACAGAAGGTTTAAACAGCACCCTGTGTGGGGCAGCTGTGCTCACTTTCAAAGTGTCCCTGAAATGATCACATAGAGTACAGCACGGAGGTTTTTTGTAAGACAAACTGGAAGTTGGTGTGACTTCGGTTCCCTGGACAAATGGCATTTTTCTATATGATTTTGAGTTGGGGGGGAAAAAAAAAAACAAAAAAACTTTAGGAAAATAAAACCACTGAAGTCGTGTTAAAGTCACTGGCATGTTTTGCTCAGCCTTATTAACACAACTAACAGAACTTCAGCGGTGGTTCAATCATAACTGCTGCTGGCAAAAGTAAAGGGCTAGTGTTGGCGTGGAGTGAGCATGATTTCTTATCTTTCTGTCTCTCTGTGTTAGCACTGTAAATGGACTGGCACTCTATTACAGCTGAGATAGGCTCCATTGAAATGTCATTCAATCTGACATGTAAAACCTTCAAAATTTACAAATGTGATATTTGTATGTATATTATACGGTAAAACAACACATTTGAAAATGTCTAAAGCTCGTGTTAAATACACATCTTATTTAAAGGATCTAACCAAAACCCTATTCAAATCACCCATTCACTCTGAAACAATGGAACCAAAGGTCTCTTCCAAATCCAGCAGGTCTCAATGAACTCTTTGCCCCTTGGACACCTACTAGGGGTAACCCTTAGTTTCTGTCATTATCATGCCAGCTTCCAGAGCTTTCTATTAGGAATTACAAAACTAACTGGTTAAAAACTGAAGCATTAATTTCAGCCTAACAGTTATAACTTGTATTATATATGCTTACTAATAAAGATATTTAAAACTAAATAGGTTCTTAGTTTTTCCAAAGCTAGCCCCAGTAAGCTGTATAAGCAGATATCACCCTAACTGGCCTCTAATGCACACCCAGTGCTCTGGAAGCGGGCCTGAAATACCACAGAAAACAATGATTTCAAAAAAAAAAAGAAAAACAATGGTTACCTTAGTAGGTGTCCAAGGTGGAAAGATTTGAAAGAGCCCTAAAATCTACTGGATGGATTTTGAAAATGTATTTTCTGTTTCAGAGGAGCCAGAGGAGGAGGTCAGTTTTGAGGATTTGGAGGAGAGAGCAAAGTCAGGTGATACCAAAGCACAGACTAAGGTTAGTGGCAATGATTATACTGCAGACACTGTGGACTTTAGTCGCCATATGGTGATGACAGAGCATATGAGCTAAGTAATTATACATTTTATTTTAGAGTGACATGCTGATAGGACGGACAGGTCACTAAGTCACAGTAATGCTTGTGTTGCAAGTCTAAAAGTCTGTGTGTGTCTGCACAGATGGGCCGCTACTTCCTGGCATTGGCAGAAGAAAGCGATGAAGAACTGAACAACTGCACAGCGGTCACTTGGCTCGTCCAGGCTGCTAAACGGGGCCGCAAGGATGCGGTCAGACTGCTGCAGCAGTGTTTGGCCTCCAGGAAAGGTATGACTGCTACTCTTAGTGCACAGCTTTTAGAAGAATGGAACCAGTGTGAAACTGGAGCATGATTAAGCTAATGTTCGTCTGTGCATTCATCCTCATTTGTTCTTCAGGCATCACACTGGAAAACTTTGAGGAGGTGAAGAAGTTGTGTACAGAGACTCGTTTTGAGAGAGGAGTGAGGAAGGCAGCTCTGCTCATGTACTGGAAGTTAAACCCAGAGAGGAAGAAGTCGGTGCCCGTTTCTGAGATGCTAGAGAACGTTGAACATGTTAACACAGAGCCGGGTCCGAGAGGAATAGTACTGTATTTCAAATCATTTACATTTTGAAGGCATTCATTTTTTAAATTATACTTTCTACCCTCCATCTGCAGACACACCAGTTTCCCCTGGTCCCCTAAACAGGTCTGCTAAGAAACAAAGGAGAGTCTTGGAGACTATGGTCACCAGTGAGGGTATGTGTGGTCTGAAATGTGTCTTCTAATGGGATTAAACATGCACAATTTGTCATTTCCCCAAGCTCAAAGTCTCCTACAGACCTGTCAGAGTAAAATAAAAGTAGTAATATTTCTTCTGTACTTCTTTGCAGCCAGTTCCCATGTGGGTCTTGATGACTTTGTTGAGATGACCAAGAAGTACGCACAGGGTATTGCACCCTCACCAGTTATGGCTGCTGCAGGAGGGGATGATGATGACGATGATGAAATAGTAGTGAAAAATCCAGATGAACTCCCCCTGCATCAAAAGGTGGTTTGGGGGGTAGTGGTCTGCCTTTGTCATCTTCTTTTCACGCTCTGCTTGTCTTGAGTTTAGCAAATCTGTGAAAAAGTGAAAGAAATTAGAATAACTTAATCAGTTTTGGTCCTGCTTTGTTTTCATTCTTTCACTATATTAGCCTTTGTGGAAGAAAATCAACCATCTAAATATATTTCTAAATCATTTTCCATTCCTTTATGTGTTAATATTCAGTTGGAAGCTGGTTTATTACACATAATAGCAGCTCAAGCGAAGCTTCATCAGTCAGGACGTGAATGTTCACCTGACATAAATTCACCTGAAGCACGACGAGGTGTGCAGCCAAAGCTTCACCTGTGTTGTCGTCAGTTGATATGATGCTTAATTTAACAGCCAGAAATAATTCAAATACACTCACTAAATAAACATTAAAAGTTGCAGTGAACTGAAAATTTTAACCAGTCACAAATGATAATGTTTTTTGGGACTTCAGACTTCCGGTGAACTTCTTTTTTTTGTTTGTTTGTTTGTTTTTTTCGGGGAGTATTCCTGGCTTCTTTTGGACCAGATTATGAATAATAATTAATAGCTTCATCAAAAAAGGGGGAAAAAGCATCAGTTGTATAGCTAGTTTTAAGTGTTCAGGTCTAAACTAAACGGATTTTCTCAGGATCATCTCATTAACTAGATCTGCACCTTCTCTTTTTCCACCGTATTTCTTAAAAAAAAAAAAAAAATTCCCCAAAAAAACACATAAATAACTTTCAAGTCCCTGTGAGAAGTGGGTTTCATAGGTTTGTCTTATCAAGGCAGCCGTTTTAACATCACCAGAAAAGGTTTTTTAGTCATTCAATTTTTAAAAAATTTTGTTTGTCTGATTCCATCTCTGCGACGTACTGATTCTTTCTTCCTTGTTGTTTTTCCAGCTGCTGAAGTTTCCTCTGTACGCCCTTCTCGAGATAAAAGAGCATCTTATCGACTGGGCGTCACGAGCGGGCATGCAGTGGCTCAGCGCCCTGATCCCCACCCACCACGTTAACGCACTTATATTCTTCTTTATCATCTCCAACCTCACAATCGAGTTCTTCATCTTCATCATCCCCCTGCTGGTTTTCTACCTCTCATTCTTCTCCATGATCATCTGCACACTGCGTGTATTTCAGGTTTGTCACGATGTACTAGATGTATTTAGTGATTTCTGATAATATAGTACCTTTGTTTTATTAAAACAAAACACATTTTTTTTCTACAGAATTCTAAAGCGTGGGAACATTTCCAGGCTCTGACAGACCTGCTTGCTCAGTTTGAACCTGGTCTCGACCTGGAGCAGGCTGAGACCAACTTTGGATGGACGCACTTGGAGCCTTATCTGTAAGTCCACATCACTCAGTTGCCAGTAGTTTAATAATGTAAAGATTAGCTTCAATTTGATCTTTTCTTCCTTTAATATTACCATAAAGAAGAATTGAACTGTTTCTGCAGCAGAACAATTACTTTTTTTTTTTTGCTTTATCAGGTACTTCCTGCTCTCGGTGGTCTTTGTGGTTTTCTCCTTCCCTGTAGCTGATAAATCCTGGATCCCCTGCTCAGAACTGGCTGCTGTTGCTCTTTTCTTCACCATTACCGCCTTCCTCAGCCTTCATGCCTCAGCTCAGCTCTTCGCTCGTAAAGCCCTCGTCACAGAGGTCCTCTCTGGAGCATGCTCCCTCACTCAATTCTTCCCGGAGTCCCTGTGGTTCTTCCGAATGTTCGGGAAGACTTTCATCACTGTGCCTCTTGGAGATATCGTGGCATTAAACCTGGGGATGCCTTGTCTGCTGTATGGACACCTTGTCTATCTCCTCTTCCGTATGGCCCAGCTGAGAGGCTTTAAGGGCACCTATCTGTGCTTGGTGCCCTACTTGGTTTGCTTCACTTGGTGCGAGCTTTGCTTGGTGTTCCTTAATAATGCCTCAGCAATAGGACTCATCCGCACATGTGTGGGCTACTTCCTCTTCCTGTTTGCCCTTCCTATACTTTCACTGGGTATGGCTGCGATGCTCATCATCCAGTTAGTGCAGTGGTTTCTCACCCTGGAGGTCACCAAGATGGTGGTCACACTGACTGTTTGCTTTGTGCCGGTGGTGCTGAGGCTTTGGACTCGCTTCAGCCTCAACCCCATCAAGGTGTTTCGGTCTTTGTCGCGGAGCAGTGTTGTCAAGCTCATCCTGGTTTGGCTCAGTGCTGTGGTGCTCTTCTGCTGGATGTACGTCTACAGGTCTGAGGGCATGAAGGTGTACAACTCCACCCTGACGTGGCCTGAGTACAGCACCCTCTGCGGCCCTCTGGCCTGGAAGGAGTCCAACATGGCCCAAACCCAGATTCTCTGCTCTCATCTGGAAGGACATCGTGTCACTTGGACGGGACGATTCAAATATGTCCGTGTGACCGACATTGAGAACGGGCCGCAGTCGGTTATCAACCTGCTGCCTGTATTTGTAGGGAACTGGATGCGGTGCCTGTACGGTGAGCCATATCCTCTGTGTGATGACTTGAAGAATGCGACCGCTGAGCCCCAGCCTCTGCCCGCCCCAGCTCCTCCTCCTGAAGATCCCCTGTGTAAACTTAAAAAACTGGCAAAGCACGAATGCCACATCAAACGGTTTGACCGATACAAGTTTGAAGTTACAATGGGCATGCCGCTCGAGAGGAAGACCAAGAACGGGACGATCGTCGAGGATGAAGACGCCACTAAAGACATAGTACTGCGGGCTAGTAACGAGTTCAAGTCTGTGCTTTTACACTTAAACGCTGGCAGCCTGGTGGAGTTCAGTACCATACTGGAGGGGCATTTAGGCTCCAAATGGCCTGTGTTTGAACTGAAAGCCATTCACTGCATGTCATGCGGCGACGCCCGCCTTCCCAGCCGCAGGCAGTACAAGATTGAACATGACTGGAGGCGTACGGCTCAGAATGCCCTCCAGTTCGGCTTTGACTTCTTCTTCAACCCCTTCCTGACTGCACAGCTCGGACAACACTCAGAGACGGAGACCGAAGCAGAGGTTGTGACAAAGCAGGGAGGATAGACGAGATGGTTGGGGGATAACACTGTCATCAGTGAAGAACACTAATGATTTTTACCCACTGATCTTAAAAGAATCGGACAGCAATATTTTTGAGTGTCTTACTGTAGAAAAGTAGACGGACCTTCAGACATGTGATCTATCTACTGAGTGAGTGTGTGTGTGTTTGCATTCTTATAGCTTTTGAGCCAAAATGTGTGATTACATATAACGAAGAAACAGTTAATGCTAAAAAAACAAGAAGCACACAACAATGTGGTTTTTAAGTACTTTACTGCCAAACGCCACATAAGGAAAAACGTCACGTAAACCTCGCTGTGTTCAGCTTGTTATAAACATTTCATCCGGTTTAATCGAATCCTCTTAAGTATAGTAATGACATAATTTTGATTCGTTACTGGATGCTATGCAAACACTACATCTGCAAATCTTTCTGTATGTCGTGACTTTTTGTGGCCAAAACCATCAGTGTTGATCTGCTGCACTTGCATCGTTGTGTAGCTACCGCTGTTGAAGGCAAGCTTGTCATATAGATATGTTTTGCCTATAATTATTTAACGTACAGTTTGTCCATACAGATTTCAAGTGCCTTCTGAAGCATATTATTTGGGAGCGATTAGACTAAATTAAGTCTCTAAGAGCTCTGCTTCATCAGAGCTTTTATTTATTACAGAACAGTTAACCAGGTTTGGCTTTCTTTACCTTCATGTCTTTCTTCTCTGTATTTGTCGTCATCTCTGCTGTGCAGGGATTTAATATATTGAACATTTGCTATCCCAGAGTGATGATGTGGTTTCAATTAGGTTGTCACTACTTTTTTCTGTACTGTGTCCTATAAATATTTTAAGAAATCAAGTGTATGTGTGTGTTGCAGTTTTATTAAAAAATCATTTATGTTTTACTGATCTTTAGACACAAAATTTCAACAAGATCCTAGCCCTTCTTATGTAATTTATTGGATTTTTCTTGCATTAAACACTCACTGGCCACTTTATTAATCATATCTTGCTAGTACCCTGGACCTCCCTTTTGCCTTCAGCACTGCTTTAATTTTTCATGGCACATATTCAGCAAGATTCAGGGAACATTCCTCGGAGAGTTTGATTCATGTTGACGTGACAGCATCATACAGATGCTGCAGATTTGCCGGCTGCACCTCCATAATGTGAATCTCCTGTTCTGCCACATCCCAAAAATGCTAAGTTTGAGATGATTTGAACTTTGTCATGTTCATGGAAGTGAACATGGTGTGATATCCTGCTGGAAGAAGCCAACAGAAGACGGGTACACGGTGAGCATAAAGGGATGGACGTGGTCAGCAACGATACTCTGTAAATAAAATGCTATTAATTTTGTAGTAAAGGGACCAAAGTACTCCAAGAAAATATCCCCCACATCATTACACTCCCATGGCGGGGCAAAAGTATTCATGATCCATGTTTTCATCTTAATTACGCCAAATTCTGACACGACCATCTGAATGAAATCAAGACTCTACAAGTCAGTTAAGGATTTCCAGTGCTGGTGTCCAGTTTTGGTGAGCCTATGCTTTCTATGTAAAACAATGTTGTGATAGGAGCAGAACCATTTAAAATTATTTAGCGCAAGCGCCTTTCCTGCTACAAGTTAATGTGTCCAATTTAAGAAGAGTTTGATTCACACTGGAACAATGAAGACTGTGAACAACACGCAAAATGATTAGATTTTCAGCAGAGACTGAAAGAAAAACTTCTGATATTTATGAAGCGTTAACATGAGTTATTTTTAAATTATGAAGAAATGTATTTTGCTTAGATTAACTGTCATTAAAGCATAAAATAGATGATTGTGGGGGTTTTAAACTCAAGTTTAGGCAGAGAGAAGAACAAAGATAACCAGACAGAAAAATTGTGCAGAATCATGAAACTTGGTAATTATTTCAATTAAATTAATTCATTGTTAAATCCTTTTGCAATTTTAATGTAATAAGTGCATAATAACACAAGGTGGCGCCTTACACTACATAACTTGAAAAGCCATATAAAGGGTGCATATTAACAGTTAAGCAATGTTAAGAGCTTCCTAACTAAACGGTAATGAAAATCACAATGATACGCCCATTGGATGCAATTTCGTTGAAATCTTTATTCAGAAAAAAACATATTAACATTATTTATAACTGTTTGTTTGACAATTTTGTCATCAACATACATTAACACAAAAATATGTGGCTTAGTGTGGTAAGGACGTGGAGTAGGCTACAACTGACAGAAAAAAGCAAAAGGAACAAAAAAGGACAGATAAAAGAATTTGCTGTTTTCTAAAAAATAAACACATCAGCAAAGTTATCAGTGAGGAAGGCCGAAGAGATTAAAGTACCATCTCTTTGCTGTAGCTTTGGAGGCAGTCATCAGTACCGATGATCAAGTCTGCAATCCGTTTATGGTTGTTTAAAAACAACGAAACCTCATACATGTCAAAAACCGAGCTGATATATACAGACACCATTTAGGCCCTTAGAATTTTTTTGTCTTTTTTCTTTTAATGTTAATCACAAACATTCCCCATTCTTCTCAGTTTGCAGTTTCACTGAGCAGAAACTGATTTTGTGGACGGCTTCATTCGAAAAGTACGTGTTAAGTGTATGAACCGAACACCGGTAAACATGCTTCAGCGTCCGAAGACACAAATAAATGTAAGGGAGCTCGGTCATCTATGGTTACTCGTGCTGCAAGGGGCCCCCCGGGGGGGCCCCTGAAGCCTTTGTACAAGCTGGATCTAAAATGGTTACGAAGGCAGCCAAGCCAGTCAGTGAGTCAATTTATAAACACCTAGGCTAATCTGTTTGACATGCAGCATTTATCATTTGATTGCTGAAATCATTTCTTTTATAGATTTTTTTTCTTTTTAGTAATATTTTTGCTTGATCTGAGATTAACATGTTTAATGTCAGAGTAGCACACAAAGCAGCCTCAGACCCGAAGCAGAAATCAGAGACGTTCGGGTCCGTTTGAGCAGGGAAAACAAGAATTACTGAAACGCACTGTGGACCATATATGAGCGCGTGTCCTCATGTTAGGCCATGGTGGTATAGTATCATCTGTTAACTTCTGCTTCTATCTGCAGGACTGTAAATGTTTCACGTCGCTGAACGCAGCCCAGGTTTTGGTCGTCTCTCCTGATTCAGGGAGAGCTCAGAGGCGTCTGGTGGGCTTAGGGAGAAGGGGGGGTGGGGTCCCAAGTTCATCCTCGTACATCACGCAAATCACTTTACCTCATCCTCTTTAATTACCATCACCATCATTTAAAAAGAAGTTACATAAAACAGAAGAGGGAAAGCTGATCTGAAATGATGATCTGATCTTAAAACAAACAGCCAGTTATATAAATGCCCCATTTCTCATCAGTGCCGCTGGTAGACAACCACAAAGGGTTTTTGTTACACAAAACAGTGGGCAAGGGATAAGAATAGGATTTGCTTGAGCACACAAATACAGAGAGCAGAGGAGGTGGAGGAGGAGGTGGAAAAAAAGTAAAAGAGCATGAAGAATTAAAAAAAAAAAGAAGAAGACGAACATGTAAACGTCTCTCCACTCTGGGGCCGAGGGTGTGATCCCTCCCCTCAGGAAGCCGAGCTGCAGCAACGAACAAACCATCAATCCAGAGGCTAACAATCAGGAAATCCACTGTTCGGACAATTTTGCAATCCATAATCCGTTGTGTAATCCAGCCTGTTCCCTTCCTAGCCCTGCCGAGGGCCTTGCAGTTCTGGAAGGCTGAGGAGGAGGTGAAGGAGGGGCGTGAAACGCTGTGTATGAGTTCTGATTGTGTGTGTAGGTATGCGTTTTAGGCATCTCTTGGTTGTGTGACAGTGTGTGTGCATGTCTGATAGTGTGTACATTCTGGCATAGTTGTGTGTTATTGGGTGTAAACTCATTTGTTTTTGCCGCTGACATCCATTCACTAATGCATCTCGGAGTTGAGTTTGTCCTGGAAGATGTAGAGATTGTTAGTGGCAGCGATGGCAATGATGTTCTCGTTCGGGTGCCAAGCCGTATGGAGGATCTTCTTGGTGAAGTCCAGGCTGTCCACACTGATATCATCCTTCCGGCGTTTTCCTCCCGCGGCGCAGACCCTCCGCGGCTTCAGCACCGCCCTGGGTTTGCTGCTCTCCCGTGACGCCTCCAGGGTGACGTCGCGCTTGGTGTTGCGGTCGAACATGCGGAAGAAGTTGTTGTAGGCTCCGGTCATGATAACGCTGTACAGAGCACGAGGATAGGAGAGATCCAGTTACTCTAAAGGCAGTTTTTATGCTTTCATCACATCATTTCTAAGGTAAGCAGATATGGCTAACGGATGGCTGTAAGCTGGAAACGCACATCCGTCATCAAACATCAGGTACCTGTCGGAGCCGTTCCAGGCACACTCAAACTTGTCAAAGATGCAGTCGTTCTCGTAGAGAGAGCACAACTTGCTGCGGAGATAATCATGAACCTGTAGGAACACACACAAACAGATATGATTACAATCGAGCCCATCTCACAGCTGCATTACTCCCAGGTATCGACTCTCAGCGTAAACTATAAATAGAAGCAGAAGACACATGAACACACATACCAAGCTCAGCACAATCAAAACACATTAAATATGGGCACGCTGTAACACAATCCTCCCTGAAGGAAACGCTAATAAGACACAACACCAACCTTCAGCAATACAAGGGCCAGGAGTACATTTTAATCTACCCTCCTTTCCATATCACTAAATCCATTAATATCCAGCTCTCTACGATCGCACCTACCATGGGTGCGATAATAGAGACACACATATATTCTTACACGCACACATACACTGACTTATAACTGCTTTTCCTTGTGCTTTTACTCGACCTGCCTGTGTCAGCACCGTGTCTGCCCAGTGATGCAAGGAGATGAAATCTACACCTCCTCTTCCTCCAGGTCCTGTTCTCTCCATTGAGCCCCCACCCCCCCAACCTTTTGCATAAAGTCAGCAGCCAGCAGCCACCTTGCAATCAATAAACAGTCAAACCAAAGTGAAGTTGTCTCACGGTTGTACATCAAAACCAGTGACAATTTTGTTTTTCCCTTTGGCTCTTTCTGCACCGGGGAAAATGATACCGTGTCAGCTTGAGCTGAATATACAGTCCTCTTTCCACCCCCCCAAGTCCACAGGATTTCTGATTTAGAGCATGGCGCCTCATTCCTCATGAATTTGTGCACATTTTTCATGATCCAGGGGGGTACCGGTGTAAATTTACAAAATAGATCCATAGATAAATAAATAATAAGGTAGCTTAGCCTTTAAACCCCCCCCCCCCCACCACCACCACCACCACCACCCACCCCAGCACCCACTTTCTGCCCACATACAATGGATTTGTAATTACTCCGTTTCTTGCATTAATTTGTCATGAAATACAATCTGATCTTTTTCTATATAACAAAATATACACAAACGTAAAATTGCTAATGCTAGTGCTGGAGCAATAAAATAATAGAACCTCAAACAAAAGGAAAACTGAAAGATAAAATGAGGTGAAGCCTGCAAGCTCAGGCAGACAATTCCAGGCGTGCCTCGTCACGCACACCTAACATGCATCACTCTCCTCACATAACAAAGCAAAGATACCCTCCTGGTTTGATGGTCTATTTAAGTTATAAATTTCTCCCTTGACAGGCCCATCCCACTATTGGCCTGCATCAGTGCTTGCCATTTCAACCACTCCACAATCCCTGCATCCACCTTTAGGCTCCAGAGGAATATGTACTCACTTTTCATGTGTATCATTATTTGTGTGGAGTGATAGGCTCAAAGCACAGACACCACGCTCTGCCAATAGTCTTCCCTGACAGATTTCGACTGGAAGATGTCGAAGCAGGTTCAAATCACAATGCTTTTTCTGCTCTACACACTTTGGGCTCATGTTTTTGTGATCGTTATACAATGCCCCTTTGTGCTGTGTGTTCTTCCCAAATGGTGTGATCAATCCAAACGCCACTTTCCCAGCAGTGCCATACAGTTTCAAGTTGCCCTTTAATAAATTTCAAATACAAAGAAAGAGGTGTCTTTCTGGAGGTTTTCCTTTGATTTCCTTCTGTGGGCTCAGTTCTCCATAGCATCATAAAACAGACCAGCTTCACCGATTCCTTTCAGCCTTGAGCTGTCTGGGTCTGCCCAGCTTACTATGGGTCTAAATTAACCTCAATAAATTCGAACATGTCTTTTCTGAAAGGCATGATTTCCATCAGCTGATGCTGCTGTTAACTCCTGACTCCAATCAACTCTGCTGTTAGCATAGCAGCTGGAATACTTTTTCCAAACAACACCGAGTGTTTAAATAAAGTATTGAACAAAAACAAGAGCAGGATTATTATTCTAGTTAAAATAGAGTCCATATCTGTGACTTAGATGAAGACCTGACCATGTTTTTATACATATTTATACCTGAATGCAGATATTTTCAGAGGCCACCGTACGCTGCATCTTCTGCAATCCTCCTCTCTAATCCTACCATTTACTCTCTTTTATTCATCTCTCCTCCTCACATCACACCATCTTCATACTCCCTCCCAATTCCTCACCCCTTTTGTCCCTCCTTCCCCCCTTTCTCTGCTGCATTGCAGATCTAGGTGTCAGCCACTGTGGAAGGTATCCCTCCTTCGCGCTTTACTTTATGAGTGGAGGCTCGGGATCCTATAAATAGCTCCAGTGCGTCTCAGCCTCCCACTCCTGGCCGCCTCACAGGCCCTCACACGTCAGGCAGGAACACATACACAAACACGCATGTTCACCCACAGGCCTGAGGCAGGAATACTAAACACATACTGGAAAAAAACAGGAGCTGATAAATAGTTTTAGTGCCTATAAATGCATAACCAGAAGCTAGCGTGGCCACTTAGAAGTGACACAGGAGAAAAATTGAGCATGTATGTGTAAATAATAGCACGCGTAAATATTAAAAAGCTTATTATTTCACGTGTATATCAACACAGCATTTTTAAGCCCCTGTAAATTAACTCCCACATACACAACATACTGATAATTTACGGTTTTAATTTGGGTTTATTCATTTCTTTGACATACGAAGAGATTAGGATCTTACATTAAAAAACGTCGTGAGGATTCTGCATCAGTGAGGGGAAGTGCATTTTCTGGCTTGAAAATCAACTCAATTATCCTTAAAAGGTTTGGGAAAAAATCGAATCATCTGTAAGTACTGTGATTGTAAGAGACAATCTTACGCTCATGACTCATTTTGTTCTCCGATCTTGTATTTCTTCCATAACGACAATGCCCTCTTTCAGTAAACCGTTAGTCACCTCACCATTTGGACAACACAACTGGGATTTTGGTCAGTGGTAATGATGACAGTTGATAGTTTGGTGCTGGGTTTCTTAGTAACACCACCCACTACAGCATAGGTGTCAAACTCTGGCCCGTGGGCCAAATTTGGCCCGCAGCCTCATTACATTTGGCCCGCGAAGCCATACCAGATTATTATTAGAGCTGGCCTACTGGTATTATACAGCTAATATATATATTGTTTAGTATTAAGCTTTGCTTGTTCCATATTCGGTTTTCCAGCAAAACTTATTTGAGTCCATAAGAAAAGATTCATTCTTATATCTGGAGGAAGTTTTTTTTTCAATAAATATTAATGTTAGCCCGCGACTTTGTTCCAGTTTTGAATTTTGGCCCACTGTGTATTTGAGTTTGACACCCCTGCACTACAGTAACAGGTTCAGGCCTTTTTTTTCCTTCTTTTTTTTAAAATATTACCTAAGTAATGAAGAAAAAGAAAGGAATTTTCCCCATTTGATGCCTCGATGAGAGTTTAGAGAGTTTTGCACATATCAGTACAGAGTAAGGTAAAGATGTGCAAAAAAAATGGGATGCCAGTAAAGCCAGTGTTGGGAAGGTTACTTTTAAAATGTATTCCATTACAGATTACAGAATACATGCCCCAAAATGTATTCTGTAACGTATTCCGTTACGTTACTCAATGAGAGTAACGTATTCTGAATACTTTGGATTACTTAATATATTATCATGCTGTTTACAACTACGTGAATGTGATTTATTACTGTTACTGAAGGTTCGCGGCTCCGAACCGTAGTAAAGTGACCTCTGGCTAATACGGTGGGTTCTGTGTCGGGCTCGTAGCCGAAAACTAGCTTTACTTTGTTGTCTGGGTCAACTTTGCTAGCGAGAGACAGAGAGAGGCGTTGAAAGGCTGCTCCAACGGAACTTATTGTTTTTGGAGGAAAACAGGAACACGGTGTACAGTCGAGTCTTAATAGCTTACTTACAACTGGGCTCGTCAGGCACTCTTCTTGGCTGCAGTGGTTATTATTATATTTACATGCTTCCAGCTCCCGTTTTTGCTCGATGACAGCTCCTACTTTTTCCTTTTCCTCGTACTTTTCCTTTTTCTCCCTCCCTCGCTCACAGACACATAACGTGTATGGCAGTCCATTCTCCCTGCAGCACGGACTACACTGCCTATGATGCTACATTCTTTAGAGCTATACCTGTAGCATTCTGCCTATTAGCTTAGCACAACAACAACAGGCGCTCTCTCACCCAGGAAACACGCAGAGAGAGAGAGCGTCACCCTGTAACCATGGCAACCGCAACGCTGCCACCTGGAACAACAGAACGTAGCTGTCAAACAAAACTCAAACAGTCCTGACCCGCCACAATATGAAACAGGGAAGTACCGCCGTGTAATCCATTTATTTCAACAAAGTAACTGTATTCTAAATACCACCTTTTTAAACGGTAACTGTAACGGAATACAGTTACTCATATTTTGTATTTTAAATACGTAACGGCGGTACATGTATTCCATTACTCCCCAACACTAAGTAAAGCTCACCAGGCTGAATTCATCCCAGAGCATTTGCTGCATGTCTTCCCCCTCCTCTCTCTTGCAACTGTGCAAAGTCCATAGCAGATCGTTTTCATAGCCTTAAAGCTAATCAAGGAACCCGCTGTGCATATGTAATGTTTCTCCTTTGTTCAGTGTGTTCTTTAAATCTCCTACAAATAAAATAAAAGAGCTTAAAGCTATAGAACACCAATTGTCAATTGTATTATTTGTGACCTGCAAGGATCCCTGACCCCTGGGAGCTCCTTAACCTTGATCTATCCATTTCTCATCATGGTAGCTGAGTAAGACAGAATACAGTATATTATATTCATCCTGGTGTTTCTTGTCATTTATTGTGACACTGCCTCATGTTTTTCCACACATCGCCAGTCACACACCTGGTATGTCTCTAGGGGCTTGCTCTCCATGTTGAGATCCCAGACTTTGGCGGTCAGGTAGTCTCTGGTGAGCAGGTATCGACCGCTGTGGCTGAACTTGACGTCCGACACAGAGGAGATAATCTCGGAGAAGAAAGAGCGGGCGCTGGGGTCCTCGGGCTCCTCAAACACTGGCGAGTGGGAGGGAGACAAAAAGGCGAGAGAAGGAGAGGTCAGCGAGTGCCGTTAAGCAAGATGAAAGGCAGAAACACAGTTGGATATGTGTGCTTTTATCTCGTGTACAGAGATAAATCTCTCAGATGACTCATTATGTTAAGTGTCATTTATGAGACAGAGACCACAGACACGGCTTCTGTATCTTTCTGTAGAGGTGTTGCTGTCTGAATACATCAGTGTATAAACATTAGCAAATGTCAAAGAGCTCTATTAAAGTTCCTCTAAAGACTGAATATGAAAAATAAAATGAAAGATCTAGCTGCTTGCTGAGCACAGCTTGTGCAGGAACACTGCAGCAGTGACTCATGATCAAAGCTGTAAACTGAATGGATGAAGCATTACAACGGGAACAAAAAGTGGGAAACAAAGAAAAGACAGGCAGGAAAGCTTGGCTCACAGTCCCATAAGTATTATTTCTGACCAAAATGTCAATGAACATTTCACTCTTTTAGTCAAATTTTGCAGCCATCAATATATGAGTCCACTAAAGTACCGCAAGCAGTCGAGGAAAGCGTGGCTAAGATTCAGTGACAGGGATTTTTGTAAGGCATACATCAGTTTCCAAACAACAAGCTGACACAATACTGCATGTATGAGACTAGTCGGGATTAACATTTACATTTTTGGTGTATGAACTAAAATGGTTTTGTCGACGTTACCAACAGAAAAGAAAAAGATGAGATTGTTTTATAGCTCAAAGCCAAAAATACAATAAAACATCAGAGCAGACGCCTGCAGAGGCTGTGTACAGTCGTTTGCATGACATCTGCTGTGATGTGAAGAATTTGTGGCCTGAAAAATTCTCATCCACATCACATATTGTGACAGATGCTGCAACCGTCTTCCATGTGGTGACTTGCACAGTGAACTACCGCCGGGATGTTTTGGGAAGTGAGACAGAAAGAAATAGTACGTAACCTTTTACACAATTAATGCGTCATCGGGGAAACCAAACAACCTCTGGCGAAGCGGATGGCACAACACAGAAGAGCTACCTCATCAGGCCAGGACTCTGCGGTCTATTTACACCTACAGGCTAGTGGACACTCTTTCAAGGATGAGGATGTACACATCCTGGACAGGGAAGAACGCTGGTTTGAGCGTGGAGTCAAGGAGGCCATTTACGTGAAAAGGGAAAGACCATCTCTGAATCGAGGAGGGGGCCTAAGGGTACATCTTTCACCATCATACAATGCTGTGATTGCAGCCATTCCCCAACTCTCTGTGAATGGTACTCATGGCCATTGATCAGTGGTCTTTGATCAGTGGTTGTTGATCAATGGTCATGAGAATTTGCATAATTATGATTAAGGAACTGACCTCACAGCCCATTGTTCCTTCAGTGGGCTGGTTTCAGTCATTATGCAAATGTACTGTTTATAAGATTGGGGAAACCTGCAGTTAGCTGAGACTGAAGAAGTCACTTGGATGAGTGACGAAACGTTTCTCCCAGAAAACGCTACGTCCAGATGAACAGAATCAACTTTTGGAGATTTATTTTCCTGGATGATTGAGAATGCATCAAGACGCGTCAAAGAATTATTTAAAAGAATGATATTGCTTTTATAATGCACAAATGACTCAATGTTCTGAGAAATGAACCAAAGAGATTGAGAAAAAACGTAAACACAAGAAATATAGTGCCATGACTTGAATTGTTGCCCCTTAAGGATGACAGATTTATGGAGCAACTAGCCCTGTTCTGAGGTAGAACTAAAAATTATTACACAGAGTAGAAAAGGTCCAGAAGTGATAAATCATACTTCTACACTGTGGGGAAATCATAATTCTTACAATTTATCTTTTAGGCCATTCGTTTAGTATTATTGTACCTTAAGTTTTGCCGGCTGTAGATGAGTAAAGCTTAAAATTGGGCACAGCAGCACTTTGAACTAACATGCTCAAAATGCCTAAAAACTTTAACAATTTGTGGTAAAGTAAAAGTCTGGGAATACCAAAGCAATAAAAATTGCCCTGAGAGGGGAACACAAGATTTATCAAGGAATTCCACTCAATACCACAAATACAAACCTGAATTTTAAAAATGTAATAATAATAATAACGGATTGCATATTAAATAGTGCTTTTCGGGACCCCTCAAAGCGCTTTACAATACCACTATTCATTCACTCTCACACACTGGTGAAGGCAAGCTACAGTTGTAGCCACAGCTGCCCTGGAGCAAACTGACAGAAGCGAGGCTGCCATATCGCGCCATCGGCCCCTCTGGCCATCACCAGTAGGTGAAGCGTCTTGCCCAAGGACACAACGACCAAGACTGTCCGAGCCGGGGCTCGAACCGGCAACCTTCCGATTACAAGACAAACACCCAACTCTTGAGCCACGATCGCCCTTTAGAAGAAAAATCAGAGGATAGAGATAAACCCAGCTTACAGAAAAAAGCACTGCCATTCCTTGCTGCCAGTTTGGAGCACCTGCTGCTCAGGAGTTAGAGCAGCGAAATGGTGGTTTACTCTAGTCTGCTTGTCGAAGCATCCTTGGGCAATATACTGAATCCCAAGGTGCCTCTGATCCATCAGTGCACAGAAAAAGAAGTGTTTGTGCTTGAATGTGTGTGAATCCATAAATGAGGCTTGTAAGAAAGCGCTCAAATAGAGTAGACAAACTCTGAGTACCAGTTCATTCCATTTAAGAAACAAATACAGATGTTGTTGAATTTTAGGCTGTCTTGAAGGGTTAGCATACTTGTCTAAAACCTTAGATCTTTTCTAATCCTTGCTGTAAAAACTATAAACATGCAACATGCGCGTGTCCATCATTTCTCTCAGCACGTTTTACTCACATTTAGAGTGCTTGTCACACAGTGCTGCTTCTCTCATGTCACAGAGGCGCAGCGTGCCTTTGCTGCTGCTATAGACAAACAAGTTACAGTGGTGGGGATGAAACTCAGCCGCTGTGATCACCTCTGTCAGATCCTCCATGTTGGCTGGCTTGATGTCCACAATGTCTGATAGAGAGCGCCACAGCTGAGGAAAACTCTCAAAGAGACAGCTTCTTCAGGCCTGCGCTTTATAGACTGCACATAATTAATTTGTTTATTTATGCATCCATTCATCCTTTTATTAATTTAACTTCCTAACTGACTCAATGAGAAAATAATTCAACTGATTAAAATAATATGGAAACACACACAGGCCAATAATCTACAAACAAAATATAAACAAAAGTTTATATAAATGTATACATAGCCAACACTATATCAATAATTCACAGCAGGAATAAAGCAAACCAATATAAATATATCTAGAGGCGATCGTTGGGAGAAAACTAATTCCATATTCACATAAATTGTAATATTATAAATCCTGTCTGGGTCAGGGATGCGACTGTACTGTGTCCTATTGAGCTGGATTAGAACTCAGAAAAGGGCTGAAATATTTATGCAGCCACTGAATTATTCATTAAGATACATTTTCACTCCTCAAGAATAATACTCCCCTCCCCCAGCACTGTGTGTGTCTTTGTGCATATCTTCATACAACAAAGTGGGATTTGCAGAGCTTGTTGCTTTGTGTGGGCAGGAATTGGTTGTTGAGTATGCATGCATTAATGTATGCATTCATTATCGCAGTCCCTGGGCTTTGACAAATATATGCCTGCTTTATGTGCGTACACACATAAGTGTTTGTCTTCATCTCCTCCAGTCTTTGTGCACGAGTGCTTCGAACCATGAAGGATACTGAAGCTACGGTCAGTGATGTCCAGATGCCAAAGGTTGATTCTAAGGTCATCCGCTGACATGTAGGTCTCGTAGTCAGAGTTGACAGAGATGGAGTTGATGTGGTAGGTGTGGGCATTGGCAAAGACTCGCCGAGGAGTTACCTCCACCATCAGGTCCATGGGCTTCAACACCGGCACCTGGAAAGCCCCAAAGAAAGAACAGTTTAACATTTATTCTGAATGAAATGAAAGAAGTAGAAGATATACAGAGTGGAATAAAGTGAAATAATTTAATTGTATCATAGTTAATATTTAATACATTACTTCCTTTGACATCAATAATAAAGGAGCAACTCTCAGGAGTGAAACTTTAGCAAGTCCAAGTGCTCATTCGGTCCTTCACTCATTTGGCTTAATTTTAAAAAACTGTTTGTCGACACACGCTTACATTTAACAAATTCACCCACACAAAGGGGGACTGCACAATATTGCATGATTAGTTTTAAATTTATGTCTTCTTTTTCTGCATACTGCACAGTGTTAGAATCACTAACGTTGGTTCTCCTCCAAAAGGACAGAGGTGCATTATAACCAGACATATGGAGGCACGGTGAGTTACTCTTATTAAGAGTTTACTGCTGATAGAAACACTGAAGCTTTTAACTAATTAAGATCCAGTGTAGACGTTTTCTCCCGGCGCTGTAGTGAAGGATACAAAAAGAGGATTTCACCACCCCCACAGGCTCACACATACTCGGATGTTCCTTGTGCCAGTGACCCATTTTTACACATGCAAACACATCTGTACTCACTGACCCAGTTTTATTTCCTAACCTTAGATAGATAGATAGATAGATAGATAGATAGATAGATAGATAGATAGATAGATAGATAGATAGATAGATAGATAGATAGATAGATAGATAGATAGATAGATAGATAGATAGATACCTGTAGAGAGGTGACGGTGGAGATATCCTTGATTCGACCCTCTTCATCCTTCAGGTTGTATCCTTCTGGCCGTTTGTCTCTTTCACTCACCTTCCACAATTTAATGGTCTTATCTGGAAAACAGATAACAGGGCCATTAAATAATCAGATGAAGGTGCTTGTTGAAATGTTTTGATGTTAAGTCAAGGAAGGAAGGTAAGGAAGCGTGGACTCTTTGTATTATACTGAGAAAATAGCAACTGCAAACATGTCAGCATGTTTGCTACTCAGCTGCTGAGGCAGGTCCTACATATTTCATGCCTTCAATTATAAATAATAAAGTACTTTAAAAAAATCAATACTCAGGTTCTCAGGGTAAATATAAACTAAAATAAGTATTCCAGCCATAAAATGAGAGTGTAACCTCACATCCTAATGTACTACAGAGAAGAGTTGCAACACAAACAGAAACTCGTCTGCGATTAGGCAAGGGAAAATCTGCTTCTGACTTAAGATCTTAATTACGAGACGTTCCTCACCCACACAAACATGTTAACTCCTTAAGCCAAAGGCTTTTTTTTCAGTTCAATCAGTAACAGCGCCACAATCCCAAAAACCTCATTGAGTAAGGAACATTGGGGCAAATTCAAATTTATCTTCAAGTGGTCAAAATTTTGAACTTGAGAGAGCATAGCATCTTTACAACAATACAGGAGAGCCGTGGAAATGGAACACCTCCAGTGGCAAATTAAAAAGAAGTGACACGCAACATAGTAGTTTTAGGAGGCCTTGCCATTAAAGCTGTTTGGAGCTTTAAAGTGGGTCACACTCATTTTTTTAAGAAGACAAGTACTATTTTAATAAGATACGGTCTGGCAGTGCTCAGGTGGAAAAGCAACAGTATCTCAGAAACATGCTCTTAGATAATGCCTTCAGAAAAAGCAATCATTTAAAGTGGTTCACAGCAAATGTAGAAAATATCAATCAATCACATCAGCTTCCAGTTTTCTCCAGGGTGTGTATGCAGGAGGCTCTCACCATTGGTGGAAAGCAGGAACTGTGCAGCGTTCTGCTGAGGCAGCCACCGAATCTTATTGATCTTCTCCTCAATCTCCAGACTCTTAAGATAGTCGAATTCGGGCTCATGGCTCTGAAAGGTGCTGTAGACATTGTACTCTCCCTGGGAGAAGGGCTCAGTCTTGCTCTATGAAAAGAAAAGGAAATGAAAGAGAAAAAAAGGGTAGGTGAAAGTGAAAAATGTGCATGTTCCATCACCTCGATGTTAATCAGAAACTGCTTGGCATGGACTCCGCACAGCTATAATGACACACTCTCTGACACAGCAGAGACATCAAGTATTTATCAACCAATATAGAGTGTAGCTGGAGGGGAACCAAGTGCATTCATTGCTGCCCTTACAGCTCAAATGAAAAATGTTATATCTGAACGTGCTGCATGAGTGCAAGTGTGCCAGTGTTGGTGTGGTGCGCATGTGTAAGTACCTCAGGTTCCCTCTGAAAGATGACCACACGGCCCCCTTTGTCTCCCGTGGCCAGGAGCTCTCCAGTGTGGTTAAACTCAACAGTGGAGATGATATCAGCTGGAAGTATAAAGACAAAGATGAATGCAGAAAGAGAGAGAAGAAGAGAAGGAGATGTGTTGTATTAGAGTGGAAATGACAGTGAAAGAGAGAGAAGGAGTAGCCATTAGCCGCACATCATCATTCATCTGTATAATGTTCAACTCACACTAAATTACTAAACCAAATCAACAGTCAGTGGATTAACATGTAAGTGGATTAAAATATGCAAATTCATGTTTGGGATGAGACAATATTTGATAACTGTTGCATAACTGTGCTTTAAATTTAAGAATGAGCTTTATAAAGAACATGCAAGTACATGAAAACAAAGGGAATCAACCACACACACAGCTGTTTCACAGTAGGCACAGGTGCTTTCCGTGTTCCACTATGATACATACACAATGACGTACAAGACTACAGAGTCACTCGGGTTCATGTTTTTATGCAGGGGTGAATGCGTACTCCTTGGTCTCTATTAAGGGCATAAACAACTGCGTGTTTAAAGTCACGACACAGTGAGTTTTAATCGCTAATTTCATATAACGTTAATTTGTGTATTTACCTCACAGCTTCCATCGCTCCCTAAACAGTAACACAATGGCTCATTTACAGCGCTGAAATATCGGCACATTATTATCCACTTAGCATTTAGTGCAGCGACTCGGTGCTTTACGTGGTCCATTCTGTACGACACAATACACAACACATGAAACGGAAAAGCGCACAGTTGTGTCGTCAAAAGAAGAGCGTGTGAGCGGGACAACTGGGGCCTGTGTGTGGTTCAGCTTCGCATGTAATCTGCTCCCTGCTCCTCCGTTTACTTGTCCTCCTTTCACCTCTGCCTTTGTGCAGCAGATTGAAGATTTAGTTGTAAACATACAATAGATTTAGAGACAAAGCTGCTTGAAAGTATCTGTGCTTAAACCTCTTTCGGATAGATTAAACTAGAAGGTTCGGTAAAAATGATGAGTGATGAGAAGGTATGTAACTGACCCAGCATGAAGCTTGGCTAAGTTATAGTGCTATTCCTCCAAGATCACGAATGCCATTTTTAAAAAAAAAAGTATTTTACCCCTCTATTATCATTTGTTTTGTTATAGTCCTTTATTCGGGAAGTAACATAAACCTCACTTGGGTTAGTGTGAAGTTCAACAAATAGCAAATCAACAAACTTACTGCAGCTGAACGAGAAACAGTTCCAGCATATTACCTCTCACGAACCCACAAATTGTTTTCTTTTTAATGTAAAGAACAAAAAATAAGTAACAAATGACTATGGAGTGCTAGATGTGCTGGTGTGGGTTGTTTTCATTTGTTTTTACATTTGCCATCATGGTTTTTCTTTTTACTAAATTAATCTTACTGCAGGCGTTAGCCCTTTGCTAAGAGTAGGGAGCAGGTGGAAGAGAACCTAAAGAGGTGGAGATATGTACTGGAGAAAAGATGGATGGAAGTCAGTAGAAGCGAGACAGAATACATGGGTGTGAATTAGAGAGAGAGATACTGCAAGAGGCAGAGGTAGTAAAGTTTAAAAACCATCGGAAGCAATGAATAGAGCACAATAGAGGTAAAGAAGTTTGCAGGTAGGGTGGAGTGGGAGGAGACATGTGGTGATTTGTGACAGAAATATAGCAGTGAGAGAGAAACAGAAGGTTTACAAGAAGGTAGTGAGACCTAGAGGTGGGAATCACCATACATCCCTCGATACGATATTATCACAATACTTAACGCACGATAAGATATTATTGCAATTTTTAAAAATATTTTGCAATATTCCGATTCTGTACATAAAGGTAAACTTTATCAATATTCATTTTATCTAATATCAAAGTCTCACACTCAGTCTTTCTCTCATTTTAGTCAGTTTTATTGTTGACAAACTGAACGGTTTGTATTACAGTCTAGTCCAACTTAACTGAATGCAACCATCTGGTACAATTATAGCTATTCTGAACTATGCAGTTTATGAAAACTATGCAGCCCATTCAGCAACTGAAGAATTTGAAAGTAAATTAAAACAAAATATAATTTTACATTAAATAAAAAAGTTTTAAACTTAAGTAAAAGAAAACATGTTTATTGCTGCCAAAGAAAAAGTTAAACACATTTGGACAGTGAAGGAATGTCAGGATTCTTGCTCAGAAAAAGGAGCTGATCAACATGCTCTGAAGTCAGAGCATGTTCCAGTCCACAAAAACTTTTTTTGTAACAAAATATCGATTTCTGCTGTCCCTGTATCGATACATTATTAGCAAACAAAATATCACGATACTACACAGTATCGATTTTTTCCCCCACCCCTAGTGAGACCTCCAACGATGTGTGGTTTGGCACTGACAAAAATACAGGAGCCCAAGCGGTGGCAGAGTAGAAAAAATTCTCAGTTTCATTTGGAGTAGCCGACAATAATAGTAATGAATATATAAGAGGGATAGCTCAGGTTAGCAGCTTGGCAACAAAGCAAGAGGCCAGGCAGAAGGAAACAAGAGAAGAGTCATGGATGCAGTCAAGAAGGACATGCAGAGGCTTGTTGTGATAGATGGTGCTGCTAGGGATAGGGCGAGACGGAAGCAGATGAAGCACTGTGATGACCCCACAGAAGATGATGAAGAGGTAGATGATGATTTAGACTGCTGACAACAGCCAGACATTTAATGCATTAACAAACACTTCTCCAGTTATCTCAACGATAATCTCTGTTTCTGTCCCACATAACACTGTTTAACTTGTGCATCGCACTGGGCTGCTGACCTAAACATACACAGCGACCGAGTATGGAAATAATCATGATAAAAACCCTGAAACTGCAACTGAAAACTCACTGCTGACCACAAAAATAAAACAAGGCATTGCAGCGTCTACTGGATTTCTCTATACAGCACATGGTGTTGGGAGAAAAGAACATGGCTCTTACTAAGCTTTGCTGTAATAAAAATAGAGCTTGGAGAGTGTATTTATTGAGTCGGAGCTGTAGCCTTGCCTATTTTGTTGTGGCCTTGAGAAAGCGAGATTTTATGATGAGGAAAGGCGGGGACTGCTCTTCAATCTTCACGGCAACACAACCTCATTCACCCTCATACATTCTGTGTATCACTACCTCTTTCTTTACTTCAGCCATCTTTCTTTATTACACACACTTTCTTGATCTCTCAGATGCTGCAGCACCTTTCTTATTATTCGGTGACAATTTCCCCCTTAATGTTAGTCTCTCTCTCATTCCCTTTCAACCCACATGTTCTTTTGTCATCTCTAATCTCCCGTTCGCCAATCTCTCTCTTTGCCCCATTTCTCTGTCTCAGTTTCTTCTTGGTTGTCTCTGCACATTCACCTCTCTCCCTCTCTCATCCCTCCCCCACAGCACTCTGCTGCCTAGTGTGCACAAGAAGTGGTGATGCTGGTGGTGGTAAAATGAAAAGGATGGTGAAGGGAAAGGACTAGGAAGCTGAGGCAGCGGTGGTGATAGTGGTGGTGGTGGGGCTCCTCCAGTGTGTAGCGGTTGCCATAGTAACAAGCAGAGCCAACCAGTGGAGACGGTGCTGGTAAAGGTTAGCCATATATGGAATCTGGTGAAGGAGGAAGTGGGATTCAGCAATCCAACCCTCACAGGAAGAAGGAGCGTGGTAAAATAATTATGCTGCTCTAGTTTTGTCCACTAACAAATGTTGCTAAATTAATACCAGGAGATGAAGCAGACGCTGTGATCCTAATTGAGGATAGGCAGATAATTAAGGGATGCACACAGACATGCAGACCCCTGTGTATGCACTCCAATTCACAAACGAGCATATGTGCACCAGAGGGGCTTTACGTGCACATGTGCATAAAATAATGCAAAGAAAATGTGTGAGCTTAATGCCCCGTGCGTGAGTGAGAGGCCGGACGCATACAGACAACTGTGTCTCCAGTCAGGTCACAGTCAGAAAGAGCTAAGCTAAGCAAAACCACAGGAGCGGCACACAGTATAGCTGAATAAAATATGGAGCACACACTCTCTCCTGGCTCAGCCTCAGTCTGTTCTCAACCTGGATCCTCTCCTGGTCTTTTTGTTCCTCTGTTTCCTTTTTGTGCACACACACAAAACACACACCCATCTGTGTATTTCTCTTTTTAATAGAGGAGAAAAACACCTTATAAGAATCTAAGCAACAACTGCAGAGATAACTACCATCATGATCACTGTGGTTCTCTCCCAAGAAGTATTGCTGTCCGTTTCACTTGTGTGTAAAGGCAATGTGTGTGCCATTGTGAAGCTGTAGGTTTTTGTCTTGTGGATAAGTGTGCTACAGTACAGCAAGCTTCCTCAGTCTGTCTCTTCCACAGACTGTCCATTAGCATCAGCAGTCTGACTCATTGCCACACTGCAGAAGCTGAAGGAACACACCGTGACTGCAAGTGCATGCGCTCACACATACAGCACAAAACAACACACAAACATGAATGAACCCAATGATACGGAAAAATATAAAACAGGCACAGGGTATGAACACCAAATACACAAACACTGCAGTGTTTACGGACAGCAGTGCCTTAAAAATCACAGCATAGTAAATACAAAATTAACTGTTATTAATTGTATGGCTTGAATTTTGGGGACGCTGGTTGAACAAAGCAAATATCTTTTAGATGTCACAGTTTTATCACAACATTAGCGGTGAAAATAGCTGACAGATAGAACTGAAGTGATCAGTCAGTTAATCTAATTGTCAGTCCGAAGATGCAGATCAGGGTGGAGGTAAAAACACAGGAAGAATTCCTGTTTTGGGGGGGTGGGGGCAGAAAGGGAAGCAGACATCCTACAGGTCCAATTATAGATATCTTAGGTCTGGGTAAACACGGACCATTAGAGCCAAGCCAAAAACATACGCTCCTTAAAAGCAGGGACAAGCCACCACTCAGCAGGAGATGCATCTGTGTGTGTGTGTGTGTGTGTGTGTGTGTGTAAGCTGTAGCTCAAGCACCACGCATTTCCTGCATACGTGTGCACAAGTGTGTGTACTCAATTACCCTGTAGAGAAATAGACGGGTTGGAGGGAGTGAGGGAGGAGGAGGGGAGAGCCTGCCGGAGGGAGATGGCAAATTGATCCCTGTCCTGCAGTTTTGGAGTTATCTGGGAAAAAGAACTGGCGCATGTGTTTGTTAGAAGTGCACGTGTGTGTGTGGAGAGGAGTGATTTAAGCCCAGCACAGCAGGGAGTCTGCCATTTCTCTGCACAAATATCAGCAGAATGGAGGAGCTGGTGTGAGCCTAATGGTTATAGATATAAACAATTAGAATTACAAAACAAGCGAGCTGCTGCGCCTGTAGACTATACACTTGTAATCCGGTTTTACCAAGCTGCAGTGGCTTCTTCTGACTACACGTGTTCTCAAAGCTGCTTGTGATTCATTTTTGATTGTAAAAAAAATCTATTTTTTGGCAGATTTGTGAGACTAGCATGAAAAAACGATGAGAGGCTTAGTTTGCTTACACCCAGTCTGACCCCAGTGATATTGAAAACTCAGAATATGTTCCGACAGCTCATAAATGTTGAAAAATTAATCCTTCATTTTTTTAAAAAACAAACAGCATTGCCTTTTTAATGCTTTCCTCTGGCCTTCTACATTTGTTTGCATTAATAGATCGGTCAATCCTGATTTTCTTTTGCACAAAATGCAGAAAATTCACTCATTTTATCTTCTTGGAAATTAAATGTAACTGTTGTCTGTAGTGTTTCACATAGCAAAGCAATTATATGGACTGCTTGTCAAGTAAACCAAGCAATTCTCCAGGAAATTCAAAGCTTTTTTCCACAACTTTCAGACATTTTACAGACGACACATTAATAAAGGTGGTGGAATGAAATGAGAATGGGAAAAAAATGCATTTCCAGGCCTTTGTGTGAATCTACACAGATTTGATTTTATTCCGTGTGTGCTCGTTTTCATGGATGTGAAGTGCCCGTGTGTTTTCTATATAAAATAGAAGAAAGATAGCAATGCTTTGAAGGAGGTGGGGTGTCATCTGGTCAAACTATTTAAAGAAATCAATCATACACACAATCCGAGCAGGCAGACTGAGATAAAAATAAAGAGCTGGATATAAAAATAGTGGCACACAAAAAAGGATGAGGCAGACAGACAGAGACAAAGTGATGTTTAAGATATTTATAACAGTCAGACTCACATGGAAATGCACTTGACTCAAACTACTCCTTCACGCACACACGCACACACTTCTTTCAAACACTCACACACTCTCACATGGAGCCATTAGCACACAGATGTGTACACATACAACGCTCACATCTCACACTGGGGTCATGTGGCACATTTGTGTGACATAGATATGACCTTCGGGATAGAAGAGGATAGAGCACACACCTTCAGTGTAAGAAGCAAAAGGCTCAGGCTCCAGAGAAAGGGTAGTGATGTCGGAGCACAGGACCTGGATGGGGCTCAACATCCTGGGGGAGGACTCCAGGGTGGAGAGGGGTGGACAGGATGGGGCGGAGCTCTTCAGGCTATAGCCAGGAGCAGCCCTGCAAGAGGAGCAAGGATGGACGGAGGGGGGGAAGGAAGGGAGGAGGGCAACAGGGAAGCAGAGGGTGAGGAAGGAAGGAAAATAAGAAGGAAAAAGGACCAGGGCAGCAAAGGGGGTTGAAGGCGGGGTTAAGGGTAGGGACTGAGTTACTACATTACCACACTTGATCATGAGTACTCACCAAAGAAAATCAGCTGGTGGTGTATTCATGATCACAGAATAACATATTGGGTTTGGTGGGAAAAGCTAGCAACACATGAAGGATGAACACAGGAAGCTAATGGGACAAAGTCTTAAGCATGTATTGTTTATTCACTTTCATTTAGCTTTCCAGGTAATCATTAGTGTGCATGGCCCAGGGAAAGGCTACTCGGTCACATTTTCCCTCGTGACTAATTACTTTAATTACTCAGAGCTTGCCTTAGAATAGTCTTTAATGACACATAATGTGGAACATAATCAAATCTCCCCATTACAAGTTACTAAACAGGGCAAACATCCAAAGATATTCAGTGTAACACAGTTTTCCTTTTTAGAGATACATGTGGAATTGTTATATGACCATTTAGTGATTTGTCTATTTTCAATTTCTGCTCGAGTGAATAACAATAATTAATAATGGGCACTCTTATATATAGAGGCATAGGATAATAATGGGGTTATTTAAAAAATGACAAAAATTAGAATTTGTTACTCGATTCATTGAACCAAATGAGATACTTTTGAAGGCAAGGGAAGTTTGTGAACAATGGGGAGTAAGCAATGTATGTAATTCAAGAGAGGAGGGACTGCAAGGAAGAGGGAGTTTAAGCATTCCCTCCCCTGTAGGAGTTACAGGGGAGGGGAATCCCCACTGGAAGATCTACTGACACACATTTACACACATAGACACAACACTTGCAGACACACATCCACACAAATTCAAACCCGAACTAACAAAAAGATGCGCACACACGAATATAAATGTAAACACAGGAAAAAGAAAAGACAGAAAGATGGAAACACACACACACACATACAGGCACACACGAATATAAATGTAAACACAGGAAAAAGAAAAGACAGAAAGATGGAAACACACACACACACATACAGGCACACACACAGGAGACAGCAAAATAAACCCACGAATAAAAATCACAAGTACCATCTCCTTCTGTGTGTCTATACCGAGCTCGCTTTTCCCTCAGACACGCGTACTGTGCTTGAGCAGTCTTTAGAGCACTGTTGGATAATTGTTAGGCAGTTGTGCCACTTCAGCACCCGACAATGCTGTGTGCTGCATTAGAGACCAGACAGGGGAAAAAGGGGCAGGTGGAAATGGGGAGGCGGAAGGGGGATGGGGCGAACATGGACGAAAGGTGGAGGGGGTTGGAGTGGGTTCACAGATTTTTTTTGTTTTGTTTTGTTTTTTTGAGATAGAAGAAATATTTGTTGGTCATCTGGGGAACACCTGAATGTCCTCTCCGTTAAAGCTCACAATGCGCCGCACGCCCCGTCACACCAACAGCGTTGAGCAGTGTCCACCTTGGTGTGAGCTCATCAGCAATTCAGTCCTGAATAATTCCTGTGTGTGTGGAATAATTAATACTGCCATTATTGGTGGGTGGAGATGATCTGCCAATCTCTCTGGCCAAGCATGAAAAGCAGCATGTTTAGCATTGCTGGCTGTTACTATAGCAATAATGGATGGGTGTCGAGGGGTATTAAGGGGTATTAAGGCTAATTTTTCTTTTTCTTTTACCAGTCACTTACTAAAAACCTTTTTCCTGAAATGGATACAATTTACTAATGGAAACACAGTATATGTAAGAAGAAACAGAAAAGCACACCTTCACATACAGACAAAGACATGCACAAATGTAATCTTCAGTGGTGTGTTGAATACACACAAGAATATTTGCACAATCAACAGGCAGCACTACAGTCTCCCCTGACTACAGCATGTGCTTCTGTGCAAGGGGAAATTATGCCACAGCACACACAGAGGAAGCATAATTCCCTTTCTACAGTGATAGGAGGATCACAAATAAGCTCGCAACACGTTCATGACCCCAAAATGATAATCCGCTGTTCAGGTCTGAGGCGCGTAGTGAACAATGAGCCGAGTGTAAGAAGCAGACAGACGAGGCAGGAAAGCAGACAGGTAAAGCCAGCATGCAGGTAAGATTAGTGGTGGTAATAAGATAAGTAGAACATGGTTATCCACGGTCATAATCCATCTCCTTTATGCTTTATAAAGAAACCAAAGAAATTCAGTGGTTTGTACAGTTTTGTAGGCTGCTGGGTTTGTCAATATACCCCCTGCCTTAGATCATGTATTCAATCTGACACCTGAGCCAATTATATAAAAGAGTGGGGGAGCAAACAGGGAGAACACGCGTGTGACGCTGTTATCATACGAGAGCCGACATGCAATGCAAATACAAAAACAGTGTGGTGGAATTTTTATGCCTTGTTTTTCTCTGACACACAAACACAGCTGGAGACAAAAGTGAAGACACTCTGGCATGGGCCAGATCAATTCCTCCCTGCAGTGTGACAAAATAGCTGTGTAACACAAAGTAGCATAAACAAAATAATGAATGAAAAGTGCCAGGTGGGAAAAAGGAAATAGTGTGAGAGTAGGGGAAAAGTTGCCTTAGATGATATCATTTTGCGACGAAGAATGTTTTGGTGACTAGGGCAGCTCCTGTCTGAACAATAATTAACACAGAGCTTATAGAAGCTTAGGAAGCTGCCCTGAGCTAGTTTTGTCACGCACTCTGTCTTACTCACACTCCAAAAGTTCAATACATAGATACACACTTGCCTGAAGGAAATACTTCAATACAAAGAACAGACACATACAGCTTCCTGTGTCATCTTCTTACCTTCAGTCACATAATTGTGGTCGGGGAGGAAGCCGTGGTGGTTGAGAGCTGGGGTGGAGTCAGTGTCTTCGCCCATCAGCGGGGCCTGGGGGAGTGCCCGTCTTGGTGGGGCAGCGTGATGGTGGCAGATTGGTGGCGAAGGGGATGGTGGTGGGGATGCCGTTCAGCACAGTGCCCATACTGCTGCCCGCCTCCTCAGCACAGGGGCGCACAGCTTGTCATCCTATACTTAAGTAAGGCTGAGGGGGAGGGAGTGGGGCAGCCCCAAAAGAGGGATGGATGCGCCAGGGAGTCCACAGAAGTGCTTCTGGGAGCCAGATGCAAACCTGCAGAAAGGGGATCATTTGGAAACAGTTCAAAAACTACCAGTGGTGAGCTTGATTTGTACCTCACAAGAGCACACATTAGTCATGAGGCAAGGAAAATCAAGCGCACTCCGAGTCCCCCCTGCAGTTGCTGCGTCCAGGTGTGGCCGTACCGATTCTGCTCTCTCACAAACACATGCAACATACACAATCGATGCGCACTCAGAAATGGGAAAAGTCCCTGCTTGTTAATGGATGCTCTAACAGAAGAAGAGGAGATGAGGAGGAGGAGAATGGGGGGAGGGGAAAGAGGGATGAGCAGAGTCCCTGATCGTGGCATCTGCAGTGCTGCTGCTGCTTCTGCAGTAAACTCACACGCATGGACACACATATACGGTGGGGATAAACGCAAAGGGACAACCACTCACTTTGGCAGCTTAAAAGCCAGGTACTCCTCAGTGGATCCTCTATGAATAATGTCTTTTTCCTCCTCACTGGCTAACTGTACCTCTGTCCCACTGGTTTCTCGACTGTTCCAGTATGAGAAGGAAAATCCTTCTGGTCCTGCGTTCTGCTGCAGTCTGTGCTCTGGCGTATGTATGAAAGGCAGAGTGAGAGGTAGAGGAAGGGGGAGGGCAAGAGAGGAGCTTTTCTGCTGTGCTGGTACTGTGTATGATGCATCAGCGAGGGCCCCGCCCACTGTCTAGCACAGCCAATCATCACAGACTAGAGATCTGCTTGACCACTGAATGCAGGTGATTAATAATGATAAAGAAGCTGAGGATAGAGGAGTGGGTGGCAGAACGGAAGTGGTACAGCGTCTAATAAGGTTGTGATTAATGGGAGAGAAAGCAGAGAGAGCAGGAGAGTGTTTCGCCTGACTATGTGCTCAGTATGAACAACAGAAGAGTGACGACTATAGCCTTTACCTGGAGACAAAACTGAAGTAGCAGACAGACTAATACAGTCAGTTAATACACACTAAAAAGCAGGGACAGGCAATAATTTATTT
The DNA here is from genome assembly GCF_056152115.1 of Neolamprologus brichardi. Lineage (NCBI taxonomy): Eukaryota > Metazoa > Chordata > Actinopteri > Cichliformes > Cichlidae > Neolamprologus > Neolamprologus brichardi. The sequence goes on from NC_142105.1 coordinate 27,896,578, forward strand.
AGTTTGTTTTAACAAGTTTGAGCTGTGTCTAAAAATAACTTTATCAAGTTACCATTCTACCTACCTTAAAAGACTTTTTAATCTCATAAATGAACATGCGACACATTTCTTATTTATCTACACTAAAAGCAAATATTTCTGGTGTATGGTTTAAAGCTCATTTTTAATCCAGTCTGTATACTTGACCTTTTTAAAAGGAATGTTTTGGTTTTTACATGTTAATCCACCTAAGAGCCATTCAAGCATAAATTGGACTCAAAGGATGAACACATAAGACAGATTCACAAGGAACCTATTTTAAATTGTATCTTTTTTACTACTATTTTTTGACAGCAGCCTGTCCTAAAAGCACATACATTGTTCCCATTTCTTTAGTTAAATCTACAATAAATAAATAAATAAATATCAAAGACAACACAGTTTGGCAGGATGAAAATAATAGTTTTGAACTAACAAAGTGATTCCCAATGAGTTATTAGCTGAAAACCTGGCATATTTTGGCACAGTGTGCAGTGTATCCTTAAAGAATTTGAGAGAACAGGACAAAAGAAGGCCTAAAAGATTATCTACAACAAATAACAGCCAGCCAATACTGTTTATTGTTTATTACCTTTTCAGCAGTATGCCAGAGTCTAGAGGAGAAGACATCACTTCACACCACTATATCCTCATATGATGTGTATTCTACTATAAGCTGCAGACAGTGTAAACAGAGTTGTCCGAGCAAATGTGCTGGACAAATGATGTGACACACTACTAACACAGTAGCCATAGAGCAAAGCACAGTAATGCCCAGTAAGAAAAGTACCAAATAAATAAATAAATATGAAGCATGAATGAAATGCTTCAGATGAGCTGTTCTATAGAGTTGTGGGGATTCATTAAACAGATGTTCCACTTGCGCTTATCAACCATATTGCCCATCCTTACTCCAGGGGATCAAAAATGACCACACGCTAAAGGAAATAGCACTTCAGTTCACACACCAATGCTCGAGTGGACACACACACACACACACACACACACACACACACAGAGAGAGACAGTGGAGTTAGCACAGCAGCAGGGAGTGAGGGGCTGCCAGTGACAGTTGGTGTCATCACTGGTGCTGGCTGTCTGCCACCAGGATTTAACCTTCCCCCCTTCCCAGTGAACAAGAAGAGCTGTTTATCTGACTTACTCCAAGACTGCCAGCATTGCCCTCCCCCACCCACCACTTACCAATGATGAGCAATGCGCCACACATTGCTGCCATATCTGACCTTCTCTGTGCCCCCTGCCAGCATAAAATATACCACAAACCCCTTTTCCCCCCCATGCATAGGTATAGCTAGCTACCTGTACATATTATAGTGGACTAATGGCATTTTTAGATCATGACTCTGCTAGAGTACCTGAAACTGGGAATTTCCAGCCCTTTGGTTTCACTGTCTAAAAGGAGACACGTTAGATCCTCTCCCCTTAAAGCCTCCCTACCTTTATTCCAAATTCCTTCTGATTGGCTGTCCCTACAACAGGTTGGCGGGACTACTGTGCTTACACAGACCTCATCCAAAAGTAGGGTAAGTATTAAGCTTCAGTAATACCCTGCCACAGCACTTATGGCAAGACCAAAAGAGGAATTGATGTGAGAAATTATAAATCTGCAAATGAAAAGCATCGAACTGCAAAACTAAGCTTTGACACTACTACTAATCACCTTTATTCTTGTAAATGTGACAAAGTCCTTCTGTTTTCAACCAATGTAAGGTAACTGTTTGTGCCTCAACAGTGCAATTTTCCCTATAATGGTAAAGAGTTCCTTTAAGCATTAAGTAAATTTAAGAATTTATCTAGCTCAAAATTACAAAAGAAGATTCAGGCCTCTGGGGAAAAAAAGTGGGCATGTCTTTTTTCTTCTTTTCCGGAATTCTGACTTTAATTTCAGAATTCTGACTTTTATCTCAGAAAAGAAGAAAAATCTGACTTCTGAGATTAATTCTGAGGCTTTAATCTCCAAATTCTGATTTAAAAAAAGTCAGTATTCTGACTTTTTCTCTCAGAGTTCTGACTTTAATTTCAGAATTCTGACTTTTTTTCTAATAAAGCGTACACTGGGTGTCAAAGTTCTGACTTTTTTTCTCAGAATTCTGACTTTTGTCTCAGGATTCTGAGATTAAAGTCAGAACTTTTAGTAAATTAATGAAAAATAAAAGAACAGGTATAATAGAGCTTAAAACACTTTTTACAGTGTCCTCTTGTTTACTTTTTATGGTTGGAAAAACAAATCATTACAACAGGTGGAAACGCGACTAAACACGCACACAGTAATTATCATTATCACCTTACTTACAGCAGTTTTGTTTAGCTGCAGTAAATTTAAAGCCAGCTTTTCCTTGTTTCCATGCTCTGCCTGACCCTGGACCTGGCTGTGTGGCCTTGGGTCTCTCTTCTGTCTGTAGAGACGGTGCCTTTTGTCAAGGCTTGGCTTTGGACCCATCCTGTAACCTTGGTAACAAAAGAGCGTGACCACCCATCATTCCCTCCCTTAATTGGACTCGTTGCCCTACACAGAGAATCTGAGCTGTTTTGTGTCCTCTCACTATCTCTTTCAATAGAAACGGTGGGGACACCCCTGCAGACTCTGTTAATATTATTCAAAACATCCAAGTGGAGGACGCATGAAAAATTATTAGTGCCATTTCTAGTGAGTAAGACAAGGACAAGATATAACATTGTTCTGAGGAAAGACTGAAGTGATCACAACCTGGATATTAGATTGTGAGTGGGAGACAACAGAATTAGCTGAAATGAAGAAAACAGTTTAGATCTGATTTGCTGAATCACACATGATGCAATATTCATTGCACAGGACACCCGCTAATAGACTGCTAGACCTCAAGAAGCTAAATATGGATGGGATATATGTGATATGTCTCATATAAGCAGGTTAAATATGCACAAATGCACATTTGTTATTATGATCTTATGTGAAAATCTTCTTACACATGCATGTAGTCCCTTCTTCTGTTGCAATACGTGTTAAAACTGGTAACTGTTTTCTCAGGTACTTTTTGCTGAGGTCTCAGTTTGGATGCATGTTTCCTTAGGAGCAACACGTTTCTCGTGAGACATGTTTGATCTGGGACAAATGACAGAAATGCTTTGTAGCCCCATATAAAGTGGGACACCTTACTTGCAGAAGCCATCCAATAAACAACAAAACCCCTAATTACAAAGGTTACATCAGAGCAGACCAGACCACATTGCTTTTAAAAGTCAGTCTCTGTTCAAGCAAAACACCCAAAATTTTCCCACATAGGTTCATTATTTAGTTTGGTATTTTCATTTAGGGGAATTGCCTGAATATCAGATTTTTGTTTAACTCAAAATTGGTTAGTTATCTGTTAGTATGGAAAGGAAACTATAAAATAATCCTTGTGTCCATCCTTTCTTAACATTTCCTGTATAGATCAAAAACAACTGAATCGCTAAACTCTCTCCTCTCTCCTCCTGTTTTTGCTTTTGCAAACGTGAAACACTTGTATCTAAAATGTGACATTAGAGGAATTAAGACCTATGTATTAGATTAAACTGTGTAGTGTGGTTGTACCTGTGTTAATTCAAGTAAAAACACACTTTTTATACACACAAACTCACAGGTGAACAGACTGTATCTGAATCAGCTACTGATAGAGATAATGACTGAAGAAGGGAGGTGATGGACCTTGATATCCCAACATGATTCAGACCTACACCCAGCCAATATGATAACAATCAGCATCACTCATCAGGAGCACTGGTAGATCCAATCAGAAGCAGCGACGCTTATGTCTGCCTCTGTTGACCTGGTGCTTCTCTTCCTTCCCACCCCCACTTCACCGTGCAGACACAGAGTTGCTTAGCAACCCAAGAGCAGCCTATGGAGAACACACTCAATCGTGCAGACTCTCACGCACACATACACACACACAGGAACTCCAAAAAGGGAAAGATAATGTAGTCCCACTCCACCCCTCCATCACGCTCTGTGACCTCCCCAGCATGTGAAGAGGCTCAGCGAAACCCAGCGCCCGAAGGAGATTCCGTCCACTACCTGTGACCCTCTGAGTCCCCCACCCTGGTTCAGGTTCCATGTAGGCATCATCTTTATCTATGGAAACAATCCCATCAGCCTCTTTGATAAAAAGCTCTTGCTATCAAAAACCAGAACCTCACGTAATATTTCACAATTTCGACTCAGCAGCCATGAAATCAGCATTTCTAACAGACAAAGCTTTAGCTGATGAAAGGTAAAAGCTCTTCAGCATCTCCCCAGTCTAACACTATTAGCACATTAAGTGAGTGCTTAAACACAGTCCGCAGACGATGGATCAACTCAGTGCCTTGAGCTGGAGACAGCATTGCAATCCCCTAAAGGGGGGGTTTCACTACAGTAATGGCAACCCGCATGAAACCACAGCCCCTGGGGAGTGGTGGGACTGGGTAGATTACGAGCAGCCTTGGGGCAGTGCTAAATCCCTCATGGCTTCAAAACGCGTACACACAGACAGAAACACATTAAAAGAAACTGGCAACACATAAATACAACCATAAGAATAACAAGAAAATGTTTGAAAATGAAAAAGAGAGGAGTACATCTATAAAAATAAACATCCTCCACAGTTGCATTTGACTGATATGTCAATGGGGGGAAATTATTCTTTTCATTTTTCCATCTGCATGACATGTTTGGGGAGGAGGGCGCATTCACTGGGTGTCAGGGGGATCGTTTAAACTCCTGGTGGATTATGGGATGATGATGGAATGACTCTTTGGACCTAAGGCAGGGAGGTGGCTGGAGGTACAGCAGTTTAAAGACAAATAATCTGAAAGATGGTGAGCACATTATGGCCTGACCCCTGCTGAAATATAGAATGGCAACACTATAATCATAACGACACTATATAGTTATTATTCTGTGCCAACTGTGAGAGCAATTAAATTTCTACCCAATCAGATCACTGGGCAAATGGACTATGGAGCTATTAAGACTTGGGCTGATATGGCAGAAAGCACTATAGTCTAGAGCATATCTGCATATATATTTTGCGTTTATGCAAACCTTTTATCGCATTGTTATTAAGCGGTAATGCTGCATAGTCTTTCCAGACTACTCAGCTGTTCATTTGTTGCTTTTACCCACTGGGGCAAAGCTGCTTATACCAGAAAGGGGATTACACATAACTAAATATACAAACAGAAAACACTGCAAAGCCTGTGTGACTGACTGCCTGTTGATGCAAGCACATATACACAACCCTTTATTGAGTCTATGTATAGATTTGGCTTACCATTTGACATTGCAGTCATAAATACAGTACTTAAACACTGCATGCCCCGAAAAGGACCGTAAGAGCTTGCAGCTTTACACAGTAGGGGGGTTCAATTGGCTCACATTAACAGCAGTTCACTCAGACAGGCGCACTGGCCCTTATCTGACTCACAAATTAAAAATACAAATAAAGTAAAACACAAAACTCCTCATGCTTGCTTTTCTCTTTGTCCTTTATAAGCTCCACTTCAGAATTGGTTGTTCACTTGTTACAAATGTCAGGATTTTTTTTTGTTTCACAACTGTGAGCACAAAACCCAGAGGGAGACACGGACACAGGTGACCTTTTGGGGGATGGGAGGTCACTGAATGTAATCTTTCCATGAGCAAAGCAAGGACTCAGCTGCCTGGGGAATACATATATACACAGAGGTCAGCCAGGCATCACTCAGCTCCTGAGATGAGACACGAACAAATATCCCATCAACCTCCACATAACCTACACACTTGAGGCATTTTTAGGCTTGTGCGTAAGAAGACATGCTTGAGGTTAAAGTTATTTAAGTTTGTGTTATTAGAACTAAATTCTGTCTTTTTTGCAGCCCTAAGCTACATGAAAGAGGCAGTAATATTTCATACCAACTTCGAGTTTCAATGGATTCTGATTTAACTTGAATAATTAAGAGTGAAAAATACTTTTTAACATTTTACATAGAATGAGACATCTGGGTTCTGTATCCACTCACTTCCACAATTAGGAAGTAACTTTTTCAGGAACTATATGGAGAGAAGAAAACACACACGGGGACTTATTATGGTGTTGTTCATAAAAGCATATGCAAATATAGTTTTATGAAAGGCTCAAAATCTTTCAGCACATCTTTTGAAGATATAGACTGGAGTAAAAATAGAATGGCCCCTCTGACAATAATTAAACTGCTGTTTTTGCTTTTAAAGCCAAACGGCTAAAGACAAATTGGGTCTTGAGCACCTAAACCCAGTAACCGAGGTACTCTCGTTTAGATTTTGCCTAACAAGCACAGCTTGATAGATGGCACGATGACACAAGTGCGTGCATCATGGAAAAAGATCTGAAATATAGGGCAACACTACCAAAATGTCCAAAGCTGTCCAAAGCTGTTTCTAAAACTCTTTTGTGTGTTGGCACTGCCCCCTAGTGTCTGACAAAGACTTGTGCAGCGAAACTAAAACCAAACTCTGAAGTGAAGTGATTTTTCAGGCTTAGGAGAAATATAAGGAGTTAATGCATGACTATGGTGTTTAATTTCACTTTGCAAAAACAGGATGAAAGGAAAGTACAGTTTTTTAACATCATGATTATGGACTTGTTGAAGGAACACATTTCCATTTTTTTCACAATACATTCAACTTAATGGTTTGAGGAGATAGGCAGTACAGGATAAATGTGAAGAAACAGATGTGCTATCCTACCTCTGCATGCCACATGTCCTAAGCTAATACCAACTAGTCTTTCTTTATTCGCTTTACAAAAAATATTATTATTATTATTATTTTGGAGTTTTGTCACATTAAATAATGAAAAGGTGCTTGGATTCATTTGCCAACTGTCCACATTCAGGGAAGAACATCACTGGAAGATAAAGTCAGCCCGGAGAATCATTATTATTACATTTTTCACATCAGCAGCCAATGTTTCTTATTCTTGGAAAATCACATCTACTCATTTACAATACAGCAAAATAACAAGCTCTTTCTTTTTGCGGGACCCAAAATTATAAGTCAAAACTGAAAAAAACATTTAGAAACTAACTTTGATTCTGTGGGTCAATAAATGCAGCTTAAACTTTGGATAATTAATTTAACACTTGTCTCAAAACAGAAACAAATAAAAGAAAAATCTGAAGTATTTTAAACTATTTTAAGTGCTCACTAATACAGGCAACCTTCAAAGAAGTTTTTAGGATTTATTGTGCAAATGAAATTCAAAGTGCAGATCCATTTTTTTAATTTAAAAAATCTTTTTAAATGGGATTTGGGACTATGTCAGGCTCCTGCTGGTTATCCATATAGTAGGGATCTCCTTGGTGGACTCTGTGATTGTGCACCCTAAGGTTTCCCCTGTGGGCAAATCTCTTTCCGCACTCTGTGCAAGCAAAGGGCCTCTTCCCCATGTGAACGTCCCGTTGATGCGCTCTCAGGTTCCCGCTGCGGGCGAAACGTTTACCACACTGAGCACAGCCAAAAGGCCGCTCCCCTGTATGTGTGCGAGTGTGCACAGTGAGCTCAGAGGGAGTGAGGAAGCTCTTTTCACAAAACTGACAGGGATGCAGTCTGACTCCTGTGTGGCGTAAAAGGTGTCTGCGCTGGTGGGAGGGGTACGTAAAACACTTTGTGCAGTATGGGCAGGTGTAAGGTCGGCCGTTCCCTCCACTTGAAGCTGGATTGTGGCTAAGAGCGTTTGTGTGTCGTAAAGTGAGCAGCTGTGTATTAGACTGGGGTCGGAGAGGGTCTCTGTTTCCAAAATTTGTGACTCGCCGGGTGTTATTCACGGAGGCTCTCCCACCCCTCTCGTCTCTTGGTCTCCATAGTGACTCACCAGGTGGGGCTTGGGATTGATCCTGCTGGGCACCCCTCTCTGCATTCTGGTTGGAGTTCTGGTTCTCAGGCTCCTGGTCCAGAAATGGGAAAGAGTTGTCATCGTCTTCGTTACTGGTCTCATCTGAGCCAAAACCAGGCCTGAAGCAGGGCGCATCTGTGCCAGAGCTGCTGCTAGCTGCACCAGTGCAGCTGGTTCTGTCTGCCTGCAGGTTCTCCAGACTGGACACCCCACCTCGGGTGGTGTCCAACCCAGGTAACCACTCACCTGGTTGAGCCAGGCTAGGGTCAGGTCTGGGGGAGCAGCGTCCACTCTGGGAGATGGAGAGAAATGGGGCAGAGGCTTGATCCTGAAGGGGTCTGTGGTCTGCACCACGACTGCTCTGATCCCAGTGAGATACTGCAAAGAAATATGGAAGAAAAAAACACCCACAATTTAGCTACTTTCAGCCTTCTCACTATTATTCTCGCTTTGATTACTTATTCTCATAGCTTCTCTTGTTTTAGCAATAGATTGTGACTTAGTTACATTTTGTCTTAGCTTGTGTAGCAGTCAGGGCATCAATCTGCATCTCGTCCCCAGCTGCGAGGCTTCTCTCTGGCGCTTGGGCTGTGAAAGACCCCAGGCCAGGCCGTGACCCAGCACGCTGAATTGAAAAAGTAAAATGTAGCTATGAGACTTAGAAAAGGCAGGGAAAGTTTAGCAGGTGAATGTTAAGAAGTCATAAAGACTTAATTGCTGCAGTTTAATAAAACAGGCAACTTCTGAATGACACAGAGGCAGGGGAGGGTCTGACCTCGTGCTTTACTGAAGCTCCATCCTGACCTTTGACCTCCTCCTTCAGTTTACCAAGGCTCTGGCTGACTCCTTCTACTGGGTCAGAATGAGAAGAGACATCTTTTCCCATATTCAGTCCTGTGCGAGAGAACTGTAATTTGTAACCATCTCTGGCGCTAATTCAGTAGGTAATAGGTCTACATAATGATGAACACAACAGGTTCAATGGAGCTGATAACGGGATGAGCAGGTATAGATATGATGATGATGACCTGACGATGACCAAATTGAGTTGTTCATGAACCAGCTTGAATCAGACAAAGTCAGCTGTAATACCTGATCCTGTCAGGGTCTGTTGCCTCAAGCTGCCCTCTCTGTCTCCTGAGGACATCTCTCCTTCCTCGCTCCCTCCACCCTTTGCCTTCTGCCTCCTCTCCACTTTCTCCAGCTTACACCGGAGGATGGAGAGCTCCTCGGTTTTCTGCGCCAGCTCTGCCTGCTGTTCACACAGGCTGCTCTCAAAGATCTTGGCTATCTCGCACACAGCTGCTGCCAGGAGTGAGTCCATGACGGTGGCCAGCTGAGCATGGAAAGCGCTCCTCACAGACTCCATTGTCCTTTGTTTTGTGGATGCTGTTTTAATGATAACAGCTGTTTGCCACTGCTGTTTTCTTCTGTGGTTTGCCTCCAGAGGGAGTAGACGGACGACGTGGCTACCGCTATACACTCCTCTGCCGTGGCATCTATGAACTGCCATGAGATGCTGCCATACTAAATAGCCAATTTACAGCATTACGCCATCAGACATTTATAACAGCAGCTAGCATTTATAACTCGATATCTACAATGTGTGCTGCTTTATAGTAATGTTATAATAATCACAAAAACTCCTCTATGAAACTATGGTTTATCACTTAAGCTACTGCTAGTGTTCGTGTTACACACGATGATGGCAAGCAATATGCTGTAATGCAAAAAGCCAGTTTGTATGGAAGAAGAGTATAAACATAGTTAACTTCAGTCTAGCGTTGAGAAACTGGCTGTGACCAGGCAAGGCGTTCAGTGCCGTTACACCGAGCTAGCTAACGTTACCTCCGGTTAACGTGTAAACACGGGAGCCAATCAAGCGTAGCCTTTACTATTCAGCCCTGAAGCTCACAGCACAACTGAAGGAAGAAACGACCAAAAGCACAGGACCGTAATGGCCGACAGTAGTCGGTGGGAAAATATCTTCACTGAGCATTAAAACAAAACTCAATGTAGTTTTTCTTGAGCTAGCAGGTTGGTACCTGCGACGTGATCACCGCCGCAAGTCTCGCGATAAGAAGGCTAAACTGTTCAGAGCACATTCATTTGTATTCATCGAAAATCCCTATTGCTGCAATTTGAATCTTCTCTAAATTCATATTAAATACATAAATGACAAAAGGTATAAAATAGGGGTTTTATTTAAAAGTGACAACAATTCAATCTAGCAATTACAGTCCGGTTACAAAGAAAAAGTATAACAGGCTTGTAAGATCACCTATTACATATAGGTTAAAAAGAAAAACCCACACGACAAAAATAAAAACACACATTTGGTTTGGAGCAGATAAAAAAATAAAACACATTCATATTGTTCTGACTGTTTCAGAAATCAATATTTAATGCACACATAAACACATTCTGAAATTTGTAAACTTGGACAAAAAAAAAAAAAACACTGAACAAACGTACAAAATATATTTAAAACTGTATAAAAAATTGCAAAGGTATCAAAACCACAGAACAATGAAATGTTTTCAGATATGAAACAAGTTGAACCTTTAGAATAACTGATTTTTTCCAGTAAATACAGTCAACATGAAAAGCTCAAACACTCAAGCACATCAGGCAATTTGGGATGATGTGAAAGGTCAAGTCATGCGATTTCTCAAATTCCTGTTGACCACGACAGGACAAGCTAAACACAAAACAAAGAGACAGCAAGAATGGCATTTACCTCAAGTTATAAACAAGAACAAGAGGGTAAGCCTTTAAAACAGAGTTTAGCAAGCAGGGATCTATGTATCTTTCAGTATCCATTACCACAACCACTGCAGTCACTATTATGGTCAAAGTGCAGGTCTGCTTTAAGGCAATGTTGGTTTTACAGAACTTTTGAAGTTCAGAACTATCCCAATTTATGAGGTATTTAATATATTTAAAACAAACCCAAACAAACCCAAAAACATCTTTAGAAGTATTTAGACTGAAATTCCTGAGGGTTAGTATACATCTGCACTAGCTTGAACCATTGCTTAAACCCCAAAATGTATTTTCATGATATTAGTGAAAAAAAGTTTTAGGTGGATCAAAAAACTGTAACTCTTAGTTTAGCGACATTTCTTCATACCAATTTGTCGATAGCAGACGTCACCTGATTGTGGATTATTATGTTTCATGTATTGTTTTAAAATACACCACAGATGAAAGACAATCAAGTAATTGTATTAAACAAAAACAAACAAACAAACAAACAGTACAGTTTAACTTAAAGCCACCAGAGACAAAATCCAGTGTTTCAATGTCCACAGTCAGGTAATGACACCTTTACTCAAAGTAATTGATGTTATAATACTGATGTTAGCGCGCAATATGGTACTAGAGGAGTCCTTTGGTTTAGTCCTTTAGACGAGCTCTAATTTTTACATTTAGACACATGCTTGTCATAAACTTCTTGTGAGGGTAATTGTTTCCCACACTTCTTGCACTGCATAGCTGCCGGTGGACAGCGGCACTTCTTTTTGTGCACGTACAGCTGCGCATTAGTACGAAACATTGCAGGACACCTGTCGCATTTTAGGGGTTTCTCTCCTGTGTGGATGCGATAGTGTTCAATCAAGATTATTTTGCTCCTCAACACCTTGTGACAGAATAAGCACATGAAGCCACGATTGTGCCGCACGCCCATTGTTTGCCATCTGGAGCTTTTCTTTGACTGACGCCCTTCTTTGTTTTGCACAATTTCCTCACTTGTGTGTTTGCGGGGAGAAACTGAACCCCCTGTGTTCTCTTCGATCTCTTCTAAAGGTTTGGTCCAATATAGGTCTCCATTTATTTCCGTGTTTTGGTTGTTGTGTCTTTTCACCATGTGCAATCTGAGTGACTGAGCAATGCGGAACGTCTTTTGACAAATGCTGCATGAATACGGCTTTTCACCGGTATGAATCCGCATGTGCTCTATTAACTTGAACCGAAAATCAAATGACTTGCTGCAGTGCGTGCAGGGATACCTTCCCGCGTTTTTATTTCCCTCCTTGTTGTTGTTGCTGCTTGAGGAATGTGTGCTCTCTTCACTGATGGCCTGTTTTTTGCTTGCCGTACGGTTTTCTCTTTTATCAGCTGGTTTGCCTTCAGAGCTGGCTGCCAACAATTTCTTGAGTTTTGCACAATTACGTTTATGATGTCTCAGTGTGCTCGGAAATGGGAAGATTTTCTTGCAGCCTCGACACGTCTTGTGTGATCGTACGTGCACATCTCGGCCAAATTCTGTATCGAAGACTTTTTTGCAAATCTTGCAGGAGTAAGCATTTTTGCTGCCACTTTCCATTGTTTCATGTTCTTTGGACGTGGACTCAGTTGATGCAGTTTTTCTTTGCTCTCTTCTGCTCTTCACTTCATTTTCTTGCTTTTGTCCTGTTAATTTTCTCCTCCTTCGTCTATGATGTCCCAAAGCAATTAGGTCCGGATATTCCTCTTTGATGTCATGGAGTAACAGTTTCACATCATTTTTAATGTTCTGAAACCGATGATCATGTGCTGGAAATCTTTTGTCCTTACCTGTATTTTTGCTCTCTTTTAAATTTGAAACTGTGAAGAAAAACATGGAAAAAATATTTAACATAACATGAATGTTATATGCCAAACTGTGCATTTGCATTTTGAAATAAACTAATGCAAACATTTAACTGATATCACAAAGCTGAGCACTGCATAAGCAAATATGAAGGGGAAAATGGTGATATTTCTTACACTTTCTTATTCCTAGATCAGCCAGATTGCAGACTGGTAATACACATCCACATGAAGAGCTGCAGTTTAAATTTTATAAGCTATACTTAATAGGATACACAGAAACTTTACTTGGGAAGGCTTTGTGATTTATTAGTACACACTCAAGTATATTTGGAGACTTATTTTAGCATTTTTTAAAGAAAGCAGCTTAAAGTATCTTTTATTTTAGCATACAATTGGTTCTATTTAGTGTAAACAACAATCCCATTGTTTTACAAGCATTAATACAGGATCCTAAAACATGGAACCTTCTTGTACTTTTTGATCCAAAGCACATGCAAGTAAACCTAAATTTGAATTCTGTTTTTATATAAATTTTTTTCTCTCAGACCATTTAACTCCACAAGGCTGCATCTGAGACAGTAAAATCTAAAACTCTCTTATGCACATCTACATATCAAATTAATGAATAACAATTTGAATCCATCAAATTCTAATCAGTCTTAATGACAGAGCTGTGGTACCCAGCTAACTTACAGACAACATTTTTGCCTATTTTCCATCCTTACTTCAAATAGGTTGAACTTTATAACAACACAGCAGCTCTTTTTAAGTCTTAGTGACCAAACATCTTTAAACCCACGCAAACTCAAATTGCTGCTTTGTCTTTAGGAGATGTGTTACTTTCAGCTTGTATTATGTACTTAACATCTTCACCTTTTCTCTGTAAAATCAGTTGCCCTGATGTCAGTAGACTGGTTCGCATTTCTTACTGGTCACATTCTGTCAACACCCACCCTTTCATCTGAACACGCTGATAGCTAGATTGTGCCAACTTCTTTAGTTGACGAGCGCCTTCATGTGACTGCTTAGCTTGATTGCCCAGGTTGGGCACATTGGATTTTCTTTGTACTGCAGACCCCAGTTCACTGTTGTGACACGTCTCTATATCATCTCTGCTCTTGAGAGTTGCACCAAGTTGTAGGGCCACTCCAACCAGATCCAACAATAGATGGGGAACCGGTTCACATGCTGCTACCCTGAGCTCAGTGAGGGTGCAGATCAGAAAAATAATAGTATTTCAAGCATGGGGGAGTTCCAGTTCAACCTCAGGATGACAGATTCACTGAAGAGACAGCTAATCATGCTGCTCCATTAATTGGCACAAGTAATTAGGCAAAATTAAATATCTGCTGAGTAGAAAACTATAAACAGATCTGATGATTCACTGAAACTTTTGCTCACAACACCCACCAACAATATTATCACATGGAAAACAGAGGCGCGCTGTCACTTCTGGCATGAAATAGTAAATGAAAGAATTAAGACTCACTTCTACTGGATCTCCTGGCACCCTTTCTTCTCTGGTTCAAGTCAATGTCACAGCGAACTGCCTAAAATATAGATATACATATAGATGATAATCTCCAAAGACTAACAGGGCAATTTACAAGTAAACGAAATGCTCATAGAGCTGTGTTTGCATAAAGAGACAAACATCATATGAAGAATTTGTTTCTTTTAGTTTTCAGCTAAAGTAAATAAGTAAAGTAAATAGATGTAACAGAACAGAAGAGTGCAGTAAACATTTTAATTTTTTATTAAGTCATTAGGAGCCACAACATCTTAGGTGAACTTGCACAATTTCAGCATGCATTTGTAAATTTCGGTTTGATTTAAAGGTTTAGCTATTGTTTTTATTGGTTTCATTTTTAAAAATGTGTTTTCACCACTTAGTGAAAGTAATAATAATGCACCAGTGTGCATTGCATGCCACCTCATATGATTATTAAATACAATTAGTCAATCAATAACATTTGATAACCCAACAAATTTGTAAATTCTCATCTTACAAACTATGTAGCTGTATACACATCATTGCACTCCTAAATTTCAGTTTTCTGTGAAATGTTGTAAGTGAGCCTCAAGTCGTCACAAAACTAAGACGTTTTTTTTCCCTCTTCTGAAAACATAAAAGTCAAGTTGCAGATTTCTCTGGTGGTTAAGGATGCTACATCCACAGTTCTACCTTCAACTACATACCTCATTCTTGGGGATTGTAATATGACACAGAGGTATGGACAACGGCCGTAGTCGTACACTGGGACACACAACTTCATCTGGTTTGGTCACAGTCTCGTAGCCCAGAGGAGAACACCAGTCATCGGGTACTGCACAAACCAATGCACGAAAATTGCAAACATGCTTAAAGTTAAGCCAGGCAACTGTTTTACTGAGTAACAATAATCTTGCGACAGTCTACCAAGATTAAATCAAATAATCAATTATGATCAACTCTGCACACACACTACACCACTGCCCTGGAGGTTATAAACAGTAACACCTATTTGTTCATAAATGTCATTTAGTCATAATGTAGTCAAAGAAGTAACTACATTTAAAATTATACCTTCAAAATCAATCTCAGGGACCTCAGAAGACTGTCCTGGAGTTTCTGTGACACCTTCAACATCTGTTTGCGACGGATTCGTCTGGACTTTATTCGTCTTTACCTGTCTTCCTCTTGTATCCTCAAGTTCTTTCAGCTTTAGCTCTGCTGTCTGTAGCTTTATTTTAAGTTGGGCGACCTCTTGTCCTTTCTGTGCCAGCTCCATTTGATTGTCATACAATGTGTTTTCAAAAATCTTCATTATCTCAAACACGGCTCTCCTCGAAATAGATTCCATAGCTGTGGTCAGCTGGGCCTTGAACCCTCTTGTTAGAATGTCAGACATCTTTGAAAGCGACTTGCAGATATCCTAGTATCATAAATTTGTGTGTGGTGGTGGCTTCACTCCTAAACACAGGGATTAGAGATGAAGTTAGGTATTCTTACAAGCTTTACATTAATTATGACAGCAATTTAAAGTGTATATTTGCTGATAAAGTCTCCTCTCTGCCCCATAACTTTCCACCTAATGTTATGGCGCAAAATACATAAAAGAGTATTTAGGTGGAAATGATAAGTAGGTATGGACTTAGAACAGGACTTACAAACAGCAAATATACACGTTTTATTCCCATATTCCCATCTGGTAGAGCAACTATCATTCATAACCTGATTTAGTTAAAAAATACTTTTTTTTTAATATCACTGGTGGATGTATTTTCAGGTTGTTTATTTTATTCATGTTTACATTTATTCCATCAATCTGTATGGAAACCGTCACGTTGCAACAGACAGGTTTAAATTGCATTTTTTAGCATGCAAGTTTAGTTACCTGGTAAGACAAAAGTAGTTCACTCTCCCGTATTTCCTTAAGGAAAAAAAACTGAACAAAAACAGCAGTAACAACC